>NW_024374812.1:1914215-2430816 GCF_014805655.1 Passer montanus | reverse complement strand
TCTCAGTCAGGTGAGGTCAGGGCTGTCCCGTGCTGGGAAACGCCAATTCCAGGCACTCCAGGGGACTCAACACCAGATTCTGCTCATCTCATCAGTGACCATTGTGGTTCCTCTGGGAAAAGGGAAGTCCTGAATGACTGCAGGCCGTGGGAGAGAGCCATGCTGATGCAGGAGAAGAGTGAAGGACACAACTCTTTATGAACTGACTACAACCCCCACTCCCTGTCCTCCTGAGGAGAGGAGGAGATAGAGAATCTCTGAATGACTTAAATTGAGCCTCAGATTTTTGGGGGTACTTCTATTTTATAAGAACAAAACACGTCGTTCTAAACCATCCTACTTTGTTTTCAAGAGGCAATAAATTAAACTGACTTTCCCTGTGTCAAGTCTGTTTTGTCTGTGAGAATAATGGTGAGTGATTCCCCTGTCTTTATCTTGACTCATGAGCAGTTCCATCTTATTTGCCACTCCTGTCCTATTCCAGAGTGAGAGTCAAGGAGTGACTAGCCCTAAGAGCTGCCCAAGGTCCACTCACCATGACAGGGCCTGCAAATGTAAAATAGTTCCAGTGTGGAGGAATACATTCAGTGCAGACAGCTCAGGGAGCAGCTGCAATGGGAGGGGGCTGCAGGTTGTGGGGAAGTGCTGGGAGTCCCAAGTATGGTGTCAAGCCTTGCACAGCAAAGGACACAGGGACCTGTGGCACCAGCCAGGCAACTGGACCCTTAAGATGCTCCAATCATCCTGTGCATGGCCAGGAAGGACACAAAATCCCAGGGATCCAATTGTTTGGGTTAGCTCCTCAGAGGCACCCAGCTTGAGCTCGCTCCAATCATCCTGTGCATGGCCAGGAAGGACACAAAATCCCAGGGATCCAATTGTTTGGGTTAGCTCCTCAGAGGCACCCAGCTTGAGCTACTTCTGTGTTACTGTGCCATGATTAAAGTGCTTTAAAGATCCAGGGCCCTGAGACTCTACTATGGGAAACCCAGTGCAAGGCTGGTGAGGAAACCCGGTCTAGCTCTGAGCGTGCTGTGTGCAGGGAGTGGAGTGGGGCAGCTGCCCACAGTGAAGGGGCTTTGGTCCCCGCAGTGACAGTCTCTGGTGGTGGGGCGTGACTGTCACAGGCCTCCTGGGTGGTGAGACAGGAAAGTTTCCTTCACACCAGCAGGAACAGAGCAGAACCTGAACTGGTCCTTTATTTTACCAGCTCACTCCCAGTACCAGGTGTGCATTTCTCATCTCACCTTCAAAAAGCTTCCTTCCTGCTTCTGAACTGAGAGATACAACCATTTAGGCCACAGCAACCTGTCAACCACTGCAGTAGCACTTTTTCCAAAGACCACACATTCTAGCAGGCTGCCTCACCAAACTACCCAACTCTCCTTCAACAGCAACTGCCCAGAAACAGCAAACAAATAATTAATGCCACTTTGCAGCACACCCGTCCACTTTCTGGAGCTAGGAAGCATTTGGAGTTGAATTAATATTTCCATAACAAGTTCATGACACCTGGCCTGAGGAGATTTCATTCTGTTTTCCAGGACTGTATCCTGAAACAATTGTGGCCTTCTGCGCATTGAAGTCCAGTTCAGGATGGAACATGTCCCAGCAGTGAGGACTCAGGAATATTGTGAGAGACAGTCCTGAAGAACAGGACCAAGGAAGGGAGAGGATAGGTTGCTCCATGTGCTGGAGAAAGAATTCCCCTGCAGCCTGTGAAGAGAACCATGGTGAGGCAACTGTGCCCTACAGCCCATGGAGGTCTACAGTGGAAAGAAGAGGCACATGCAGCCCCAGGAGAACCCCAGAGCACAACAGGTGGGGTGGGTGTATCCTGAAGGATGGCAGCCCATGCAGTGGCCACACTGCAATCAGCTCATGCTGAAGGACTGCAGCCCAAGGGAGGGAGCAGTGCCAGAGCAGGGGAAGAGTGCCAGGGAAGAGTGAAGGAGACCACTTGTTATGAACTGACTGCAACCCCCATTCCCCATCCCTCTGCACTGAAGTAAGGGAAAGATGTAGAGAACCTGGGAAAGAGGTGGCAAATTGATCCAAGGAAGAAGGGGAAGGTGGAAACAGCAGGTACTAAATTTCTGTTTGTTTCTTATCCATCTACAATATTTCCAACAGTCAATAAATAACTTGATTTTGTTCTTTTCAGGACTCTTCTGTCCATGACAGTAACTGGTATATAATCTCCCTGCCATCATCACGATCCACGAGATTTTCCATCCTGTTTTCCACCCCTGCCCTTCCTGTAGGTGAGAGTGAAGGAGCAGCTGGGTGGGAATCTGACAGCTGCACAAAGTCAATCCTCCAAAGCAGGTGAAATATGAAATAGCTCCAGCAAGAAAACAGCAGAACCCAAACTGGTCATTTCTGTCACCAGCTCAGGTCCAGAGGTAGATCGTAAGCAGATCTGCTGGAAACACGTCCCCTGTGAAAGAACAGGAACAACCACACCTCCCCTCTTCCTCTGCTGCTGCCCATGCACTTCATTCTCGAACCTGAATGCCAGAGTTGATTTAACAAGAAGATTCTGGAAGATCCATCCATTCCCTACATGCAGTGCACCATCCACCCCTCACAACATTCCATGCCACAAGACTCAGCAAGCAAAACAGAGCACCTTGCAGATGTTATCACACAAAACACCACAGACACAGGGAACCACACTGCAGACCCCCTCTTGCATTTCTGTGAAACTCCTGACAATGTGACAGCCAGCACCAATTCCCTGTCCTGTGTACCAGTCCCACTCAGCTGTCACTGCAGGGGACAGCGTGTCCATCAGCACAGCCACCCGGCACAGCCCATGGCCACAGCTGCAGGATGTGCCCAGCCTGGAGAAGCTGACACATGAGAGATGTCACAAGTCAATGGCAATGGCTGCCCAGGGCTGGCACAGTATGGAAAACTGCTCTGGGTCACATTCCAGGGCTGTATGATGGATAAAAATAATGCAATTAGGAGGATGTGATATCAATATTCATGTAACATTCTGCTGACTCTTATATCCCACAGAAAACATGGTTATCATCACTTGGAAGAGAGAAAATGCTGATGGTTCATTTCCTCTAGCCATAGACCTCTAGATTGGGGTTTCATTTATCCTCCTTCCACCACAGCATCACAGGAGATCTCCTTGCTTATTGTGGTCCTGATGTGCAAGGCCAAATGTGACAGATCATGGACTAGCCCAAAGTGCATGGGCAGTCCATGCCCTACAGAGCTTCACACAACTCGCCCAGGAAAAACCTCACAGCTTTCAGGGTCTAAATTGATATGGAAGCTTTAGGGCACCGCAGGGTGAGGGGAACTCAGCATGGTGCCATCTTTACAAGCCTTCACTTTCCCAAGCAGATGAGATCAGAACCCTGGCACAGGGACTTTTCCTGATTTCCACCCTTTTCCTCCATATGATCCAAATTAAACTTGTAAAATTTACCAGCTTTACTATCTGTGTCTCCCTTTGCCTGCCCCACTATAGAGCTCTAAACTTATTCTTAAGGCAATGCCATTGGAAAAAGAAACATATATTGCAATGCCTGTATAGCATCAAAAAAAAAATCCACTTTTTCAGCATCTAGGTTGAACTTCACACTACCCAGACCCTCAGACTAAAAAGGACACTGAGTCCCCTGACCTACTGAGCACAGCCAGAGCTCTGCAGGATCATCATTGGTGACAAAGAGACAGAAGAACCCACAACCTAAATCCTGACACTGATCAAACAGGGATCACTCTCAAAATCACAACACTCTCCACTACATAAAAACATCTCCGCTGTTTGTGGCACCCAGCAACCCCCATTCCCCATCCCTCTGCACTGAAGTAAGGGAAAGATGTAGAGAACCTGGGAAAGAGGTGGCAAATTGATCCAAGGAAGAAGGGGAAGGTGGAGGCAGCAGGTACTAAATTTCTGTTTGTTTCTTATCCATCTACAATATTTCCAACAGTCAATAAATAACTTGATTTTGTTCTTTTCAGGACTCTTCTGTCCATGACAGTAACTGGTATATAATCTCCCTGCCATCATCACGATCCACGAGATTTTCCATCCTGTTTTCCACCCCTGCCCTTCCTGTAGGTGAGAGTGAAGGAGCAGCTGGGTGGGAATCTGACAGCTGCACAAAGTCAATCCTCCAAAGCAGGTGAAATACAAAATAGTTCCAGCAAGAAAACAGCAGAACCCAAACTGGTCATTTCTTTCCACCAACAGCAGCCACTGACCTGCCTCAGCCTCTGCTGCCACAGCCCCCTGGGCCAGCACAGCTCTGCTCCCCAGCTCACACCATGGAAGCTTCTCCCTCTCCACAGCAATCCAATGTCACTTTATATGGGGCCGCAACTGTGGCCATCATCTCCCTGGAGGTGTTTGCTGGCATGTGGATAAATGCTTTCATCATTTGTGTGCTTTGCATTGCCTGGGTCAAAAAGAAAACCTTGAACTCCAATGAGAAGATCTTGCTGCTGCTGGGATTCTCCAGGTTTTCCTATTTGATCTTCACATGGATATACCGCCTCCTTTCAATAATTTATCCCAAATTCCTTCAAGTTCAAACCATACGTCAACCACTTAGAACTTTTGCAAGCTTCTTTAATTGTTCCAACTTGTGGGTCTCAGCCTGTCTTTGTGGTTTCTACTGCATAAAAATTGCCAATTTCAGGAACAGCTTCTTCATCTACCTGAAAGTAAAAATTGACAGGATGGTGCCCTGGCTCTTGTTGGGGTCAGAGATTTTAGCCTTGACTATCAGCACCTTTAACTCTGACCTCAAGGAAACTCTGCAGAGAAACAACATCAATTTCACCTGCCAAGGAGATTTTTGGGAAGTAACTATCAGAGCAGATAAACATCTTTTCGCTTCTTTTTTTCTTGCCGGCCTTGTATTTGCTGCTTCATTAATGGTAGTCGTCTTTTCTGCTGTTTGCCTTCTCTTTTCCCTCTGGAGACACAAGCGCAGGATGCAGACAAACTCCATGAAGGACCTCAGCATGGATGCCCACATCAGAGCCACGAAATCTGTCCTCTCCTTCTTAGTGATGTACAGCATCAACTTTGTATGTTTGGTCTTGACAATAATTTTTTGCACAAAGAAAGAAAATATCATGACACTCCTTTTATATATATATCTGTGTGCTTTTCCAGGAGTTCATTCCCTTATTCTGATTTTCAGCAATTCCAAGCTGGAAAAGGAACTGATGAAGATTCTCTCCTGGGTGAAGAGCAAGTATTCCATGACATAGGATCTGTGATAAAAGCTGAAGCCCATGCCAAATGTTGATCATCCACTGTAGAAAACAAGTAATTTAGTTTCCAATGCAGCTCTCCAGACAGTGTAGATGATACTCATGTTCACTCTTCAACGTCCAATTTAAGAAAACTTCATTCATATCTATTACGAAATATTATTGTGAGCTAAATATATTATTATCATATTTAAAACTAGATAAATATTGTTGATATATTTTTGTTTTTAACAAAGTCATTTACAACCTCATCTGTGCAGACAGGACAACAGGATTGCTTTGCTCTTCTGCCCAAAGCAGGGAACAGCTCTGCGTACAGATTTGCTCTTCTGATCCTGTCAGATTGTACCCGGGTGAAATTCTACTTCATAGGCTTCACTGGTGGTGAAGTTGAGCTTCACGAATTAGCCATTGCTCTGCCTTATTTTCTTCTTTTAGGGTGCAGAGCCCCCTTCCCACTGCAGCCCTGCGTGTGCCCTGTGCCCCACTGCCTGCAAGGACAGCATTGCCTGCTCTGTGGGACTGCTCTGCTGGCCTGACCTAGAGGTGGGATTGGCTTTTCCCAGTGCACTCTGCCTCAGTGAAATCCCCAGCTAACAGGCTTTGCTCTCGATTGGGGAAACTGCTCTTGAGGTGTCAGGAGTGCAGGAGCCAACTTATTAAGGGCTGACTGCAGCCCCTATTCGACTTTCCCCTGTGCTGCTTTTTGGGAGGAGGTGGAGGAGCTGGGGATGAAGGAACAAAATTGAGCCTGGGATGAAAGGGGTGTGGAGGCAGTGAGATATGGTTTTCTGTTTCTCTCTCATTATCCTAATACCTTTTCTATATTTCCGTAAATAAAATTCATTTTCCTGATGTCACTATGACAGCAACAGTTGAGTGGTCTTTGTGCCTTTATCTAGAACCATGAATTCTGCCGGCCTCTTTTTCAACCCTGCCCTTACTGTGGGTGAGAGAGAAGGAACACCTCGGTGGAATTCTGGCTTCTCCCTGAGGTCAACCCATCACAACTTGTGAAATACAAAATAGTGCCAGTGTATACAAAATGAACCTGAACTGGTCACTTCTACCAGCAGCTCAGGTCCAGAGCCAGATTGTAAACAGCTCTGCACCTCACACATCTCCCCTGTGAAAAGACTGGAAAGGCCAGGAACAGCCACACATCCCTTCTTCCTCTGCTGCTGCCCATGCACTTCATCCTTTAACCTGACAGTTCTGACAGTTTTCAGAGTAAAGCCCTGGAAGACCCATCTTATTTCCTACATTCAATGATATAACCACCCCTCACAACATTCCATGCCACAAGACTCAGCAGGAAAAACAGAGCACCTTGCAGATGTTACCACACAAAACACCACAGCCACAGGGAACCACACTGCAGATCCCTTCAGTTCCGTTCTGCCATTTCTGTGAAATCCCTGACAATGGGACAGCCAGCACCAATTCCCTGTCCTGTGCACCAGCCCCACTCAGCTGGCACTGCAGGGGACAGCGTGTCCATCAGCACAGCCACCCTGCACAGCCCATGGCCACAGCTGCAGGATGTGCCCAGCCTGGAGAAGCTGACACATGAGAGATGTCACAAGTCAATGGCAATGGCTGCCCAGGGCTGGCACAGTATGGAAAACTGCTCTGGGTCACATTCCAAGGCTGTATGATGGACAAAAATAAAACAATTAGGAGGATGTGATATGAATATCCATGTAAAACACTGCTGGCTCTCATATCCCACAGAAAACATGGCTATCATTATTTGGAAGAGAGAAAATGCTGGTGGTTCATTTCCTCTAGCCATAGAGCTCTTGGTTGGGGTTTCATTTTTCCTGCTTCCACCACAGCATCAAATGAGATCTCCTTGCTTATTGTGGTCCTGATGTGCAAGGCCAAATGTGACAGGTCATGGACTAGCCCAAAGTGCATGGGCAGTCCATGCCCTACAGAGCTTCACACAACTCGCCCAGGAAAAACCTCACAGCTTTCAGGGTCTAAATTGATATGGAAGCTTTAGGGCACCGCAGGGTGAGGGGAACTCAGCATGGTGCCATCTTTACAAGCCTTAACTTTCCCAAGCAGATGAGATCAGAACCCTGGCACAGGAACTTGTTCCAATTTTTCCCCTTTTCATCTATACAATCCAAATTAAACTCGTAAAAAGTAGCAGCTTTACTTTCTTGGCCCCTATCACCTACACCACTATGCGGCTCAACAATTATTCTTAAGGCAATCCCATTGGCCAAGCAAACATGGATTTCAGTGCCTGTGAAGCATCAAAATAAAATCCACATTTCCAGCAGTGAGGTTGAATCTCTGGAAAAGATAGGGGAATAAGAATTACAGTTCTTTACTAGGAAAATTAGAAATAGAAATGGAGTTGTACAAAAAAAACTACTCACACTCAGAATACAACCTGACACCTTGTGGATCCGGGTGTTGGGAGCAATCCGATTAAATGGTGGCTGCAGCCCTCCTGCAGGGCCAGGTGTGGTTGAAGCAGTGATCCTGTAGATGGGTGGGGTTTTCCTCTGAAGGTCCAGTAGTGCTGTAGATGGGCCTGGTCGTTCTCTAGGAATCCAGTGGGAAAAGGCTACCTCTAGTGCTCCAAACAGAGATTATATCTAGGTAGGAGTGCTTGGCTCCTCCCCTTGGGTGGAGCATCTCCCAATGGGATGATGTAATTTTATCAGTCATGCAGAGACACTCAATAGCCCATTAACAGTAGATACCTCGCCTGAGGGAGGATTGGTCTTGGAAGAGATAAAACTGTCCCATCTGGTTTTAACAGGTGGCCCAATTAACAGAAGAAAACTACCTTACCTCTAACAGATGGCAATAGAATATACACCCCCAGCTACACCTCACAACCTAAGACAATCACCCTCCAGGCATTTACTGGCATGTGGATGAGTGCTTTCCTTGTTTCTGTGCTTTGCATTGGCTGGGTCAAAAAGAAAACCCTGAAATGTAATGAGAAGGTCTTGCTGCTATTGGGATGCTGCAAGTTTGGGTATTTATGAATCTCATGGGTCTATTATTTTCTTTTAATAATGCATCCCTATCACTTTTGTGTTCCTCTCCTACATGAATCGCTTGCAGGTTTTCAAAGCTTTTTTGATTGTTCAAACATATGAGTTTCAGCCAGTCTTTGCATGTTTCTTATTGTATAAAAATTGTCAATTTCAGGAACAGCTTCTTCATTTATGCAGAAGTAAAAATTGACAAGATTGTGCCCTGGCTCATGTTGAATCTGTGCTTTTGGTCTTTATTTTCAGCATTCTTGTTTATCACATCTCTTATGAAACACAGTAACAATCACAATGACAGTAGTCAAGGATATTATCTGAAACACATTATCAGACTGGATGAACATTTACTGCCTTTTTTTTTTTGTCATAGGATTTGTATTTTCCACTTCATAAAGAGCAGTTGTCTTTTCTGCTGTTTTCCTTCTCTTTTCTCTCTGGAGACACAAATGCAAGATGCAGACAAACTCCATGAACAGCCTCAGCATGGATGCCCACAACAAAGCCATGAAATCTATTCTCTCCTTCTTAGTAATGCACAGCATCAACTTTACATTTTTTATTTTGACACTGATTTATGCAAGTAAGGAAGAAAATCATGTGGCTTTTCTTATTTTTGCATTTCTGTATGCTTTTCCAGGTGTTCATTCCCTTATTCTGATTTTCAGCAATCCTAGACTGGAAAACACACTGATAAGGATTCTATCCTGTGTCAAATGCAAGGATTGCATGAGACAGGAACTGTAATAAAAGCTGGAGCCCACACAAAATCTTGATATTTCATTATAAGACAGAAGTCAATTTATCTGTAATGGAAATGTCCAGGTAGATGATACAGATGTTCTCTCTTTACCACTGAAGTTAAGAATAAATCTCAAATTCTTTGAAACAAATGAGTATGACTTAGATTATTGGTAGCAGTTCATTTAGGTAATTCAGGTAATTCATTAAGGTAATTCTCTGAGTTCAATTCTTGTCAATAGCAAATTCATCTAGATCTGGTACATGGGCTGGATGCAAAGGGACAATAAGAGTACTGCAAACCTTCCTCAAGCACTTTGGCATTTGCTGATTGAAAAATGACTGTACTCAGCATCAGGTTTATTTGTGTTTGGGTTTCTATTTCTTTCTGCTGTGTCTCTGTTTTTTGCAATATTATCACTTGTAACACTGGGGGTGGTAGGTGCAACTTGAAAGACTACAGCCTATGGCGATGACATGTCAGAGCTGCCTGATCCTGAAGGACTGCAACCCACAGATGGGATTCACACTTGAGCATGGAAGAAAGCGAGGAGGAAGAAGTGGAAAACTTTTTATGCACTGACTGGACCCCTCATTCCATGTCCCCCCACGCCACTGTGGCAGAGGAGGTGGAGAAGCCAGGAATGAAAGTGAATTTTGATTTGTGAAGATAAAGAGGGGAAGGCAAAGGGTTCTAGTTTTGTGCTTGATGCTCATTATGCTACTCTATTATCAATAGCCAATAAAGTAAATTCATTTTTCTCAACTCAAGTCTGTTTTCTCCATGACAGTAACACCTTCTATTCTATCGTTGGCCTCCTGCAGAACAAGAATAACGGAGCAGCTGAGTGGGGGCATGGCACCTTCCCAAACTCAACAAACCCCAGCACATTCTCTGAACATGAAATAATTCCAGCATGAACAGAGCAGAATCTGGTTTGTTCATTTCTGTCACTAGCTTAGGCACAGAGGGACATCTTATCCTATGCCTGGTGCCAATGGTGCATTTTCCACCCATTCATGGCAGGGTTTGGCCTCTTATTCCAGGAGGAAAGTATCTGCCAGGGGTGGAGACCAAACATCTGAGGCCTCCCTCAGACAAGGGAGAAGCTAAAGCCCAAGGCCTTCAGGATATAACATACCCCTGAGCAGAGACATAAAAGGGGCTGGGGGCACTGCTAAAAACAAGGCAGTGCTCCAACACTCTTGGAAGTCATAGAGACATGAAAGAAGTGATGAGCACCTGTTCCCTTTTGCTGGGCCAGGAATGGGAGTTACAGCCTGTTCAACCCACGTGTCCAGAGAAAGCCCAACATCAACATCTCCCCTTCAGACAGAAGCAACTACAGCCCTGTTACAAAATGAGTGTTTGAGATTGCTTCAAAAATCATTGGCAGATGTATCAGTAAAAAACAGATTTAATAATAATCAAGAGCATAATGAAGTTTGTTGGCAAGATTCACCCTACTACTTACTAGATAATTAAGGCACACCAAGGGTAAAAAAACAGGGAAAAAATCCCATCAATGAAAACAGAAATGAACGAGGACTATCTGTGTGTGTGTGTATGTTTTGGTGTGTGCAACAAAATGACAGAAAGGGCAAGGATAAAAAGGAATAAGGCCTCAAAGCTTAACAACACTCAAAAGTACTTAACTTTCATATTAAATGTAAGAATTTAGCAAAGCAATAACACTTTACAGCAATTATCTTAGCTTTTAGCTTATATTAAACTTATTTACAGGCCTAACTTACATAAATATCTAAGATACTTAAACATTTAAGAGAGCAGCATTTCTCCCATGTTTGTCAAAGCATATTCACATGTATATGCACACAGACAGAAAGAGTCACTGCAAGGTACCTGTGAAAATTTCCCCTCAAAGGCAGAGAAATATTCACTTTGGATGTCTTTACATCTCTTCACCAGGCCAAGGGTTGAGCCTCGAGGAATGAGGGGATTGGCCCAGGATCAGTTGTTGTTTGGGATTCTCTGAGCACAGAAACTTGAGAGTTCCCAGCTATGTGAGACCCCACTGGTCACAGCACGCTAGGAGAGTTCAAAGGGTCTCATTTTGGACCCTCATTTTTGTTTATAGTGCCTGCAAGAAAGTGGGCTTTAGTCATAACAATGTTTCATCCTGGCTGCACTTCAGTTCAACACTCTTTCTTTGAAAGTGTGAGAATCAGGATGTTATGTCATTCAGGCAGAAAAAAAAGTGATTTCTTAGGCTGTCCATAAAAAAGCCCAGGATCTCATGAGGCAGCAGCAGTTCCTGGCAGCAGACAGTAGTTCTGATGAGCTCAGGAGGAGCCGGGCCCCGGTGCTGCTCATCAAGGCCGAGGCCTAGCGAACATTTCTCAGCTCACAGCCTGAAAACGGGAGAGGGAAGCACCCCCTCAAAAAACAGGAAAGAGGCACCACCAGAGGCTACCAAAGAGACACAACACACTACTGCTTTCCCCTTTTAGTTCCATTTTTTTCTTTTGAGCAGAGGTTGTGCAGGTCTCCAGAAAACATGGCAGGTTTCTCTCAAGCCCTTCTTTTTGGAATTCCCAGTCTTCACCTCTCTGGTGTAATGGGGATTCCTCTTACTGGGACTTTCCTGTGGCAGTTCCTGCTCTACACCTGTACAGTACAGCCCAGCACAGACACAGCTGCACTCACAGGGGCCCATCTACAGGGTCAGGGGTTGTCTTGGTCTGGTCAAAACGCTGATGCCACCAAAACTTAAGGAAACACCACAGTGTGCCCAGCATGGTGCAGCCCCAACCTCCCCTCACAGGGAGCCCCTGGGCCCCAGCACTGCCTGGATCCAGACATGGACATTCCAAGTGTAAATCTTGCCCAAGAGAAGACAAACCCTTTCCTCTTCCTGCAGGGCTCTGATTTTGTAGGCACTCAGGGTTTATGTGAGCTCTCTCCACAAGACCATCAAATATCAGGAAAAATCCTTTTTCTTTGGGTTTATGGAGCTCTCTCCACAAGACCATCAAATATCAGGAAAAATCCTTTTTTTTTTTAATACAGCAGCTCTGTCCCATCAGTGCAATGCTGCCCTGGCTGAGAGCATAGAGCAAAGTCAGAGGTTTGACACAGATGCACTGCTGCCCCACGTCAGGTTTACATTGTAAAGGTTTACATTGTAAATTGTCAGGTTTACATTGTACATTGTACATGTACAGCCATGTACAGGTTGTAAGAAGGGAAGATGCTAGAAAGAAAGAAAGAAAGAAAGAAAGAAAGAAAGAAAGAAAAGAAAACTAATAAATAAGGAAAGAAATGCCTTATCCTATGCTATGTTTTTCTGCTATCAGCAAAACCAGAGAGGTAACACACATCAAAGCATAAGGCAGACAACAGGAATATCAGGAAATTAAAATTCTCTCAAGGCAGTGCTCTACCCACTATCAATATCAAAAATTAACAAAATAAAGAATAGTTTTCACTGAATACATCCAAAACTGACTTCTTTATTGGAGGTTATCATGAGACAGAAGGTGTGGCCATCATCACCCTGGAGGCATTTCCTGGCATGTGGATAAATGGCTTCCTTGTTTGTGTGCTTTGCGTTGCCTGGGTCAAAAAGAAAACCTTGAACTCCAATGAGAAGATCTTGCTGCTGCTGGGATGCTCCAGGTTTTGCTATTTGTGCTTCTCATGGGTGTATTGCTCCCTTTCAATAACTTATCCCAATTACCTTTATGTGCAACCCACATTTCAACTGATTGTATTTTTTCAAAGTTTTTCTAATTGTTCCAACTTGTGGGTTTCAGCCTCTCTTTGTGTTTTTTATTGTATAAAAATTGCCAATTTCAGGAACAGCTTCTTCATCTACCTGAAAGTAAAAACAGACAGGATTGTGCCCTGGCTTTTGTTGGCATCATTGCTTTCAGCCTTGGCTATCGGCATCATTGCCTATGACTTGGCTGTTACAAAGCTCAGTATCGACCACAATTCCACCAGGCAAGGAAATTTTTCACAAGTTAGTGGCCAAATGGATGAAAATTTTTTCCAGATATATTTTATCTATGGCTTTGGATTTGTCACATCTTTCACAGCAGTCATCTCTTCTGCCCTTCTCCTTCTCTTTTCTCTCTGGAGACACAAATGCAAGATGCAGAAAAACTCCATGAAGACCCTCAGCATGGATGCCCACATCAAAGCCATGAAATCTATTCTCTCCTTTTTTATAATGTATAGTATTAACTTCATAGTTTTGATCCTGTCACTAATTCCTTCAACAAAGGAAGAAAATCATGTGGTATTTCTTAGTTTACTATTTTTGTATGCTTTTCCAGGTGTTCATTCCCTTATTCTGATTTTCAGCAATCCCAAGCTGGAAAAGACACTGGTAAGGATTCTATCCTGTGTCAAGTGCAAGGATTGCATGAGGTAGGAACTGTAATAAAAGCTGGAGCCTATGCAAAGTCTTCATATTTCACTATAAGACAAAAGTAATTTTATCTCTAATGCAACTCTCTGGGCAGTATAGATGATACAGATGTTCTCTCTTTAGCACCAAAGTTAAGAATAAATCTTTCAAATTCTTTGAGTCAAATGAGTATGACTTAGATTATTGGTAGCAGTTCATTTTGGTAATTCTCAGAGTTCAATTCTTGTCAATAACAAATTCATTTATATCTGGTACATGAGCTGGATGCAAAGGGACAATAAGAGTACTGCAAACCTTCCTCAAGCACTTTGGCATTTGCTGATTGAAAAATGACTGTACTCAGCATCAGGTTTATTTGTGTTTGGGTTTCTATTTCTTTCTGCTGTGTCTCTGTTTTTTGCAATATTTTTGCAATTTTACCACTTGTAACACTGGGTGGGATGGCTGTATCTTGAAGAACTGCAGTCTGAGGAGCACCCATATTGAAGACGTCTGATCCTGAAGGACTGCAGCCCACAGATGGGGTCCACACTCTAGAAGGGAAGAGAGCATGAAGAGGAAGGAGTGGAAGAGAAAACTTTTTATGGACTGACTGCAACCCCTATTCAGTGTCACCCTGCACCATGCTGGGGAGGAGGTGGGGAAGCTGGGAATGAAAGTGAATTTTGAGCTGTGATGAAGAAGGGTGGAAGGGACAGTGCTCTAGTTTTGTGCTTGTTCCTCACCATCCTACTCTGTATTCAAACAGCAATAAATTCAATTGATTTTTGGAAAATTGAGTCTGTTTTCTCCATGACAGTAACTGGCAGGTGATCTCCCTGTCCTTATCTGAACCCATGACCTTTTCCATCTTCTATTTTCCTCTTGACCTGTTGCAGAGCAAGGGTGAAGAAGAGGCTGGGTGGAGGGTCTCGCATGTATCAATTTTAACAACCCACAGCAGGTCATGTAAATATTAAATAATTCCAACATCAACAGAACAGAATCTAACTGTTGATTTCTTCCAGCAGCTCTGTCTCAGAGGGACAATTTACTGCATACACAGTGCCAGGTGTGGTTTTTTCATATTACCTTCAAAAAGATTTGCTCCTGTTCATGAAATGAGAGAGACAACCTTTTAAACCAGAGTAACATCTTAATCACTACAATATTTCCTTTTCCCAAGACCACACAGTCTCCACAGGGGGTGGTAGGTACAAAGTCTTGGTGAAACTTTCCCCTTCTCCAATGACACTGGAGGGGAAGGCTTTGAACTAAAAGCAGACCCCGTGTTTTAAAGACCCAATCCACACATTCCATGCACTGAAAACCTGGTATTTGAGACTCTGATTTTATATTATATTGATTTCAAGGGTTCAGATTCCCCATGCAGAGCTGAGCCCAAATTTCAGCCATGGTGTGGTCCTGCATAGTCCCAGTACAGACCGTCCAACTACACACCAGATGTAATAGAAAAAACTTTTATTCACAAAGATATGGAGAGAAAAAGAAAGAAGCAAGCAAGCAAAGAAACAAGGGAAAAAAAAATCCAACAACCCCACAGAGTGTTTTCTATTCATTCAGGAACAGAGGAGGAAACTCACATCAAAGCCTTCAGCAGAGAACAGGCATTAGCAGGAAATCAAAAATTTCCTCGAGGCAATAGTGTGCCTATCATAAATGTAAAAAAATAACAAAAAAAAATCCCATCTAAAACTGAGTGCAATAAAAAAAATAAAATTGCACATAGTATGTCACAAAGGAATAGAAGAATCTATGGAGGAAACTCACATCAAAGCCTTCAGCAGAGAACAGGCATTAGCAGGAAATCAAAAATTTCCTCGAGGCAATAGTGTGCCTATCATAAATGTAAAAAAATAACAAAAAAAATCCCATCTAAAAGTGAGTGCAATAAAAAAAGAAATTGCACATAGTACACGGCAAAGGAATAGAAGAACCTGATCCTGAAGCCTGACACTGATCAAACAGAAATCACTCTCAAAATCACAACACTCTCCACCACACAAAAACATCTCCGCTGTTTGTGGCACCAAGCACAGCTCCCCTGAACCAACATTCAAATAGTCAAGAGTGACTCTGGCCCCAGGTAAGGGGACACCCAGCACATTTACATCCCTGCACCTGCCCTGCTGCCCACAGCAGCGACACCAAAATCCCCCCAGCAGCAGCAGCAGCTCTGTAAAGCTCCTCTTGCCATCCCTGACATTCCACCAACAGCAGCCACTGACCTGCCTCAGCCTCTGCTGCCACAGCCCCCTGGGCCAGCACAGCTCTGCTCCCCAGCTCACACCATGGAAGCTTCTCCCTCTCCACAGCAATCCAATGTCACTTCATATGGGGCCACAACTGTGGCCATCATCACCGTGGAGGTAGTTGCTGGCATGTGGATAAATGCTTTCATCGTTTGTGTGCTTTGCATTGCCTGGGTCAAAAAGAAAATCCTGAACTCTAATGAGAAGATCTTGCTGCTGCTGGGATGCTCCAGGTTTTGCTATTTGTGCATCGCCTGGGTATATAAATTTCTTTCCTTTATTTATCCCAATTACCTTTATGTTCACACCATACTTCAACTAGCTGTATTTTTTGAAGCCTTTTTTAATCATTGCCACTTGTGGTTTTCTGCGTCGCTTTGTAGTTTTTATTGTATAAAAATTGCCAATTTCAGGAACAGGTCCTTCATCTATCTGAAAGTAAAAATTGACAGGATTGTGCCCTGGCTTCTCTTGGGATCAGGGATTTTAGCTTTGGCTGTTGGCATCGTTGCCTATGACATCGCTGATAAACCGCACTGCAACAGCAATTCCACTGGACGAGGAAATTTTGGGACAGCAAATATCAAAATGGATAAACATTTTTTCCCTTCTTTTTTTCTTGCTTGAATTTAATTATTGTCAGTTACCAAGTTATTTAGACCTGGTACAGGCACTGGCTGTAAAAGGGCAATAAAATTACTGCAAACTGGCCACCAAATGCTCTGGTGTTTTCTCATTCAAACAACTAAAATCAACTGCAGGGTTTCTCTCTGTTTTGGTTTACCTTTCCTTCTGCTGTGGCCCTGTGCTGTGTGATCTGTTCTGGGCTGTGTCACTGTCTGGCAGTGGCTGATAGCTCTGTGTGAACACGCTGAGCCCTGGCACTCACCAGAGCTGCTCACTCACCCACAAACAGCCAGGCAGGAACGGCCCCGGGGAGCTCAGGGGGTGCAGAGCCCCCTTCCCACTGCAGCCCTGCGTGTCCCCTGTGCCCCACTGCCTGCAAGGACAGCACTGCCTGCTCTGTGGGACTGCTCTGCTGGCCTCACCTGGAGATGGGATTGGCTTTGCCCAGTGCACTCTGCCTCAGTAAAACCCCCAGGTTTTGTTCTGGATCAGGGAAACAGCATGACAAGGGAGTGGAGACAACTCACTGTGAACTGACTGCACTTTCATTTTCCTTCCCCTTGTGCTGCTGTTGGGGAGGAGGTGGAGGAGCTGGGGATGAAGGAGGGAAGTTGAGCTTTGGATGGAAGGGTAGTGGAAGCAGTGGGTTCTAGTTTGTGTTTATTTCTCATCATCCTACTCTACTTTCAGTAGGTAATTAAATTCATTTTCTGCACATCAAGTCTGTTTCGTCTGTGACAGTAACTGGTGAGTGATTTCACTGTCTTTATCTCGATCCATCAGCTTTTCCACCCTATTTTCCACCCTGTTTATGGGTGACAGTGAAGGAACACCTGAGTGGGTGTCTGGCTGCTCCCCAAGGCCGAACCCCACAGCAGGTGAAACATACAGAACAGAGCAGAACCTGAATTGGTCACTTCTACCACCAACTCAGGTCCAGAGGCAGATTGTAAGCATCTCTGCTGGACACATCTCTCCTATGAAAGGCCTTGAAAGGACAGGAACAGCCACACATCCCTTCTTCCTCTGATGCTGCTCATTAACTTCATCCTTTTACATAACAATCCAAACACTTTCACAGGAAAGCCCTGGAAGATCTCTCTTATTCCCTACATCCATCCCTCACAACCTCACATACTGCCACAAGACTCAGCAGGAAAATCCAGCACCTTGCAGATGTTATCACACACAACACCACAGCCCCAGTGAACTACACTGGGGTCCTTCTTTCCATCCCCATGAACCCCTGAGAATGTGACAGCCAGCACAGAATCCCTGTCCTGTGCACCAGCCCCACGCACTGTGCACTTCAGCACAGCCACCCTGCACAGCCCATGGCCACAGCTGCAGGATGTGCCCAGCCTGGAGAAGCTGACACATGAGAGATGTCACAAGTCAATGGCAATGGCTGCCCAGGGCTGGCACGCTACGGAAAACAACTCTGGGTCACATTCCAAATTTTATGACTGATAAGTGAAAGTGTTAAAAATGCTTTTGCCATGGATAGTGTTGAAGAGCAGAAGCAGAGCTTAGGACCAGTTGCACACCATTCCTATTTGCAGAAACATAAAAATGGCTGGGGACAAAGCTAAAAAAAAGGCAGTGCTCCAATACCCTTAGTAGTCACAGCCACATTTTCCCTTTTGCTGGGCCAGGAATGGAAGATTCAGGCTGTTGGATCCATGTGTCCAGTGAAAGCTCAACATTAATATCTCAACTTCATCCAGAAGAAGCAAGTATATCCCACGTCCAAGAAAAGAGGCATCACCAGAGGCTACAAGTCCATGTCGAGCCTCCTGGTTGACTCAGTGACAGAAGCAAAGATGCAAAGGCCACAGACATCAGCAGAGCAAGCAGAATCACAGTCCAAGATGCTTTGGTGAATCAGGTAGGATTAAGACTATTTTTTCCCCTGGCAATATGTGTAACTGCTGCCATTGCAGTAACTCTAAACATTGCAGTGATTTACAGTATTGGTATATTTAAACATATTCTTCAGTTGTTTTTGAGATCGGATACATAGAAACACACATAGAGGCTGAAGCACTTCTAGCTCTTAAGGAGATTGTTTACAGTATATCTCTAAGGATGCACTCTTGTAGCCTTCTGCTTCTTCCATTCATCCAAATATCACATTGCATATCCACCTGAGGTCTGCCAGCGCCTTTGCTCTGCATTGCAAGTGCTCAGAGGCACCAAACAGGCAGGACACACTACTGCTTCCCCCTTTTTCCCCCATTTTTCTTTAGAATAGAGGCTGTACACTTCTCCCAAAAACATGGCGGATTTTTCTTAAGCTCTTCTTTCTTGAGTTCCCAGTCTTCATCTCTCTGGTCTAAGGGGATTTTTCTCAGTGCAGCTTTCCTGCGGTAGTTCCTGCTCTCCACCTCTGCTCTGGGAGAGAAACCAGAGAAACCAAGAGTGAGCACAGCACACACACACATCTCTGTTCACACATGCCCATCTACAGGGTCAGGGGTTTTGTCTTGGTCTGGTCAAAACCCTGATGCCATCAACACTTGAGGAAACACCACAGTGTGCCTGGCATGGTGCAGCCCCAACCTCCTCTCACAGGGAGCCCCTGGGCCCCAGCACTGCCTGGATCCAGACATGGACATTCCAAGTGTAAATCTTGCCCAAGAGAAGACAAACCCTTTCCTCTTCCTGCAGGGCTCTGATTTTGTAGGCACTCAGGATTCAGGTTCTCTGTCAGAAACACCATCCAATATCAGGAAAAATCCTTTTTTTTCTATAATAGAGCATTTCTGTCACATTAGTGCAATGCTGCTCTAGCTGACAGCACAGAGCAAAGCCAGCAGCTCCACACTGATGGATCTCATCACTGGGCTTTCTATGTCATAGGATCACAGAATGGTTTCAGTTGGAAGGGACATTATCTCATTCCATACCTTCTGCCATGGACAGGGACACCTTCCCCTAGACCAGGTTGCTTGAAGCCCCACCTAGCTTGGTCTTGAACACTTCCAGGGATGGGGCAGCCACAGCTTCTCTGGGCAACCTGTGCCAGGGCCTCACCACCCTCACAGTCAATAATTTATTCCTAATATATCTAATCCTACCTACCCAGGCCATTCCCCCTTGTCCATGCCCTTGTCCAAAGTCCCTCTCCAGCTCCCTTGTAGGCTCTCTTCAGGTACTGAAAGGTGCTCTCAGGTCTCCACAGAGCCTATGTTTGACAGAGGTGGTTGATGTCCCATGGCTGCTGGTGTTTAAGAGGCATTTGGAAAATGCCCTTCATAAGGTGCTTTAAATTCTGGTCAGTCCTGAAGTGGTCAGGCCATAGGACTAGCAGTAGGTCCCTTCCAACTGAACTACCCTATTGTCTTCTATTAAGTATGTGCTCCCAGGGCAAGAAACCTTTTCCTACACACTTTTAAATATAAACATTTATTTATTTATTTGTTTACACATGAGTATAAAATGTTTATTTATTTGTTTGTTTGTTTGTTTACACATGAGTATGTATATGCCCTGCTCTTAGACAGCAAGACCCTTTGGTACAATTTCAACAGCTGGCACTTTGCAGACAGGCTGGCAGCAGGCACAGGCTGAGGGTCTCTGTGCCATTCTTGGCAGGTCTCATAGCATCAAGAGTAAATCCCTTCTCATGCAAACTAAATCTAATGCAAAATATGCATTTGCTATTCAGAGGCAGCTGTTTTGAAAGCAGCTGTTTCCTAACTTTTGCATGTTCATGCAAACCTCAGTGAGTGGAACTGATACTCAGCAGCGGAACATTCCTAATATTTGCATGTCAATAATATTTCCATGTTGATACATGCAATATTTCCATGTGGGTGCAGTCCTCGGCATAATTCAGTGGCCCAGCCCAGGTAGGCAGGTAGTTCATGGACCTGGAGACACCTGGGGACAAACAAACAGCATGCAAGGGTCACATGGTGCTAGAGGGGGCTGAATTTGGGTTCAGGAAGGATTTGGATGCTCAGAGGCCTGTGTAGATATGCACATGAGCCCTGCAGTTGGTGCAGACCCTCAGATGGTTTTTAAAATTGCCTTTTCTCTCTTTTTACATGACAGGCAAATATCCAAAACTGACAGGGAGGGTGTGTAACAAAATGTTCCTCATATTTATATCCCACGCACACCACTGAGTGGAGAGCAGAGCTGCTCTGTGCTGTGCAGCATTTTGTGCAAGCACACTCTTAATTCTCTGTCTGCACCACACACAGTACTACCCTGTACCCTTTGGCACTGCCTGACCCTGGACATCACCTCTGGGACCTTCTGCACATCTGAAGGAGCAGACTGTAATCGAAATTACACTGCAAGTGACAACTGTTCCTCCTAGTTTACTCCAAGTTTGCTGATGTGACACCAGTGTGTGAAGGTGAAAGCATCCACTGTGGTCATAAATAATAGTGTCTGATTTTAAAAAGTATTCCTGAGCTTCAGTGATAAACTCTTGGCTGCCCACAGGCTGGGTTATGGCCATGAGGTGACTGTACAGGCTTTTAGTGTATTATAAAATGTTCTAGAGTGGGCATTTGACGCATCTTCCTAGTCATTAGATCTCCCAGCCATGCTGAGCCATGCAGCTGTGGGGTGAGTCAGGCCAGCATGTGGTCCTGACAGACAAATTTTGCACCTTAAATCAGTCATTCACCACAGAAAGCCCTTCATCAGCTGACCTGAGTCACCACAGGCTGTTGCTAAGGTGTCTCAGACCAGGATGTCAATCATTCTGTCAATCAACCTGTCAATCATTCTCCCAGGTGCCTCTGCCTGCCACAGGCATTGCCCTTTGGCATCATCCAGGCAATTCCCCTACCCCTGCTGTCAGCTCACTCCCATGGCTCTGGAGCACATCCAGAGCACAGCAAATGCTACACACTTGGCAGGAATTACTGGTGAGATTAGTGCAAAATGGACAGCATTTAATAGGCAAGTAATTGCTATAGATTTTTCATCCAAGGGGCAGAAGTCTGCAGACTTTCACCGTCGAGGTTAGATAATATTTACCTGTTCTGGTATAGAAACTAAGTATGGCAAGAGCTGAGAAGAGTATAAAGAGAATCTCTACTGGAAGACAATGCCCCATTCTCATACCTGAGCTTTACTACCTAGACATTGGCTAGGTAGTAAAAATATCTAATTTGCAAAGCTTCATTATCAGCTGCTGGCTGCCTAAATGCCTTTAAACTGAAGGTGTGACTGTAAGAAGAGCTGATACATCTGTGTGGAAGGAAAGTGGTGAATAGTGTAAGATTACAGCATGTCAGTTCCAAAACCAAAAAGGCTTTAGCTCTAAGATGGTCTGGATGCCCCATTCTGGCAGTTCAGCTCCATCACACTGGAAAAGGCTTTGAGCAATCTGGTCTAGTGGAAGGGGTCCCTGTCCATGGTAAGGGATTGGAATGAGATGAGCTCTAAGGTCCCTTCCAACCATTCTATGATTGTGTGTTGGGTGGGCAGGTAAAATGCAAAGCTATCAGCAGCTTCCAAGAGCCAGAGCTTGGAAACCAGAGCTTGTGCCTCCACTACAAAGTTTTCTGGGCTCTGTACAGGGGAATTTTGCAGTTTGGTTGTATTTTCTTATGGAAGGACTCTGATGTGTCAAGATAAAAGGTGGGCATGGGGCATTTCAGCAGGAAGCAAGCTGCAGAAATACAGCAGAAGGACAGCAGTACCTACAGAAAAGTTTATATGGATTAATGAAAAGTGTCATTTGTGAGGCACTGGCCTCCTCAGATATTTGCCCATCACCATGCCTGATTTTGAACTTGGCAGCCCGTGTGCTGCACTGGCAAGTTGAAGACTTGAGTTGGATAAATGTCTATTAAAAAAATACAGGACATACATGGTACCAAAGCAGTCTTGAGAATGTGGAAGTGGTAAAAGAGATGCCAGTGAAGAATGATGATGGCCTCCTCAGATATTTGCCCATCACCATGCCTGATTTTGAACTTGGCAGCTTGTGTGCTGCACTGGCAAGCTGGAGACTTTGAGTAGGATAAACGTCTATTAAAAAAATACAGGATATTCAAGGTACCAAAGCAGTCTTGAAAATGTGGAAGGGGTGAAAGAGATACCAGTGAAGGATGATGAAGGGACTGTAAAGTCACAGAAAAACCCAGGGAGAAAACACTTTTGGGAGCTCTCAGCACTCCAGGGTCTGGCAGTATATCTTTTGTGGGCAGTGTATTTAATTAAAGCAGTGTTGGAACTGTGGCTTGCACTGAACAAGCTGGTTGGCCTCTGGTGATCTGTCCCACTCCCTTAGAGAGATGCAGGGTGGGACACAGTTCAAACCTCAAACCTCTGCAGTAAAGCATCCTGATCCAGGGAAATACCTTTGCAAGGATGAAAATACCTGTGAGCTGAGCCAACAGCTGAAAAACAGGAATGGTAATGGGGAATCATTAAAAAGCATATTTCTCATGGCATGTGCTGCCACAGTGCTAACTGTAAGCAATTAAAACAACACGGATTTTCCCAAAATTTGGAAGTACTATATGACCATCTATTAAGTGGTCTAATTTACAGTGATTATGTAAAAAATAGGGTGACTTTTTTTCTTTGCTATAAGAAAGCTAAATTATATACACATAAATATATATATATACACACAGACACACACAACTGCTGAGGGCTGTTCCTAAACAACTCAACCCGTGTATTTGCTATTCCCCACTGTAAGGGGTTAACACTTGTCAGTTGTTGCTTTCATTTCTGTTGCCTAATAACGGCTCTGCAACATCCTTACAAAAACAATGATGTCACGAAGTGGTAACGATTTTGAAAACATACTAAGGGAAACCGCAGGAGGCAGGGGAATAAAAGAATGTCTTCTCACGGCTTCCCCGTGACAGGCTCGTGTTTGCTCATCCACTACAGCTTGTGTGTCAGGGCTTTAGCAGGGTTTGGGTGGGAAGGTAAGTAACACACTGTGTGTGTTCTGGTCCTCTGTGGAGCAGCGAGGTTAATTTTCACCGCAGCCACAGCGAGACCTGCCAGCACCACTCACTTTTCCAAGAATTTGCAGCACTCCCGGTGTCCGTAGATCTCCGCGAGCCTCCGTGGAGTGTCTCCGAAGAGGTCGGCGGCATCCATAGCAGCGTGCAGGGAGTGAAGGGCGCGCAGCACCCGCAGCTTCCCCGCCTCGGCAGCGAAGTGAGCCGCGGTCCAGCCCACGTCGCTCCGCAGGCAGTGCCGGGCTCCGTGATCCACCAGGAGCCTGACCAGGTCCAGCCTCCCTGGCAACGAGAGAAGATGCTTTAGAGTTTATACCTTCAGGATGCAGAGGGTGGTCACACACAGCTGGTCACAATTCCCTCAGACAAGGATTTCACCCACCTGACTATTTGGTTTATCATATCAGTGATACTGAATAGGAAATGCTGGTTATTTTCTCCCAAACTAGACTGTTTCCAGAAGAAATTTACAACAAAAACAACAACCAAATAAAAAAGCTTTCTAATTTCTGAACAGCACATGTCAATTAGTCATTGACCAATTGGTTATTTCATTGCTTCATTTTGGTTTTTAGTTCAATTGCAAAGTCAAATTTAAACATTGAGAATGGGAAAACCTGTGAACAGCTTTACTAAACCTTTTTTTTGGATAGCAGGTAGAGAAACTACTGCTTTTTTATTCACCTTCACGTTTTTCTAACTAGTGGAATTGCTTAAAGAAGCAAAAAAAAAAAATTATTTCTACACCACTTCACACTGCCTTAACTGAGCTAGACTATTCCAAATCACATCTAGACTGTCAGCTTCTCACTCATTTTTGTTAAGTAGCTCAGTCCCCTTTGCTGATGTTTAAATGCCTAATAATCCATCAGGACAAAATAAAAACATGGTCTTAAGTGTAAAATAGTAAATCACACACTTGATTTCTGAGCAAAGAGATACGACGACATGAGATCCCAACAAACACTATATCACAGAGGAGTAGAGGTCTAGTTTCCCATTTTACACTGTGTACAATTATACATTATTTATTGTTGCATCGTGACTTTTTTGGCCTGTAAAGGTGTAGCTCAGTCCCCTTTGCTGATGTTTAAATGCCTAATAATCCATCAGGACAAAACAAAAACATGGTCTTAAGTGTAAAATAGAAAATCACACACTTTCTGAGCAAAGACAGATACGACGACATGAGATCCCAACAAATACTGTATCACAGAGGAGTAGAGGTCTAGTTTCCCATTTTACACTGTGTACAATTATATATTATTTATTGTTGCATCCTCTCTTTTTTTGGCTGTAAAGGGGTATTTGAGTTTACCAGACACTTCTGAAGGTGAAGGACCAAATGGAAGCTGCAAACAGCTCTGGTCCTCCATTGTTCATTCAAGAGATATAAGAGATATAAAGAGCAATGTAAAAACACAGTTATTATTTGTTCTATTTGGTTTGACAAATATGTGGTGTAAATACAGTGGGTTTGACTTCCTGCTCTTTCCCACAGGTGTACATGAGAAATAAACCCATGGAGTCATCTCTTAGAAAAGTAAGGGATGAAAAGCAGCCATTCCCTATGTGTAATCATATAAATTGCAAATTGTTGTGTGATGGAAGAAAAAAAGCTAAAAATCATTTCAACAGCAGCCCCATTTTGCTGGCAAAGTTCCCATTTAAATGGATATTTAACCTCTTTTTGCTCATTAGGGAAAAATTACCAAATACAAGCTGAGATTTTTCCAGCCTAGATAAAGTGACAGATGATCAGCATCACTTTTTATGATGTCCATTCAGAGAGGGCTATGTGTACATCATGTAAATTGCAAATTGTTGTGTGATGGAAGAAAAAAGCTAAAAATCATTTCAACAGCAGTCCCATAAACTATTTTGCTGGCAAAGTTCCCATTTAAATGGATATTTAACCTCTTTTTAGAGGTTTACAATTTTAAAAATTACCAAACACAAGCTGAGATTTTGCCAGCCTAGATAAAGTCACAGGTGATCAGCATCACCTTCTATGATGTCCATTCACAAAGGCAGCAGAGCTGGGGGTGCCTTTACCTTTGGCAGCAGCCCAGTGCAGGGGGGTCCTGTCATGCCAGTCAACATCCTTCTGGTTTGGGTCACAGCGCCCTGCCTTCAAAATCTTTTTCACCAGGTCATAGTCACCCACAGCCACGGCTTCATGGAGCTCTGTCATCAGGAAGGCACCTGCTGACAGAGGGATGGTTGTTCAGTGGGTGTTCACTGATGGATCAGCTCCTCTCAGCAGCTTCAACAGGTCAAGCAGCACCTGGATTAAAAAATAGACAGGCACCATGAGAAACCAAGATTTGTCCAAAAATCAGGAAAAAGGAATCACAGGGGGAAAAAAAACATCTTCAAACCAGTGATCACAGACTGATGGTGACTTTTGGTCTGTAGAACAGAAATCTGCAGCAAAGTGCAGTCCTTTATATAAAGGACTTGTAGCTAAAGCCACGTTTGAACATTTGCCATGGGTTTGTTGTGCTCACTAACCATGGGAACTGGCTCCTCCCTGGCCAGTGCTGCAGGTCTCTTACTGGTAGCATTTTATTGCAATGACAGAAACACCTATGCAAGCATCCTCTGATGTTCTGTGGTGAAAATGACAAAAAGGGATAGTAATAATTAAGCTTAGAAAAAGAGATGATAGGGCAAGGATGAATGGTCTTAAACTAAGATTTATAGCCTGTTTCACAGCTGGGTGGTTGGATTGTGTAGATAAGATCCAAAAGAAAGACCCATATTTGTCTTCTACTGAATTTGACTCCTGCACATCTGGGAAATCTGAATGTATTACAAAGAAAATTAAATTTTGGAGCCCCTAGTGGGCCGAAGAAGTATCATGGGATCTCTGTTACTCTAACCATCTGTGTACTGCTTCCTCCTTCTCATTGTCTCTCACTAACCTTGAAGAACCTGTTCCTTTAGATTAAAAAGAGATATTATGACTTGTTCTTCAACACATTTCAACACATTTCAACAACATGAAATCTATCCTGAAAATGTCAAATGTTGATGCATCCACCCCATCACTGAAATGAGAACTGGACAAAAGTACAGGAAAAAAAAATCTTGGACCTTTTCATACAACTTTCTTACTCTTTTCCAGCTTCAGCTCATACCCACACCCAGAGGGAAGGGAAGCTGCTGATCCCAAAGCAGGAGCTCAGCAGCTCTCCAAGGGGACAGCCCACAGGGGAACTTCATGAGCAATTTAAGCCAAGCCAAATTCTACCTCCCTTCCTCCCCTGCTGCCTCCCTTTGCTAGCCTTGAAGCTCATGGGGATATTTCACAGCTGTTGATCTCTCACAAAATTAATCTTTTATTGCCGTTTTTCAGGTGAATTCCCTGAATTCAGCATTACTGAGGGGGCAAACACCAGGACTATGCAAAGGGGGGTGAGCACAGATCTGCCCCACAAGCAGGGACCTGTGCTAAATCCCCTTTCAGTCACCCCAGATGTACCCAAAAGTGGGATCTGCCTCCCTAGACTGCGGTTATCTCCTTCTCACAAGGACAGAGGAAAAGATTTGTATTTTTACAGCACAACCTTGAGCCAAGGCGCCGTCCCCCGATGCTCACCCGGCCACAGGCATTGCAGCTCCTCCGCGGGGTGTTGCAACCCATCCGGGGGAATTTTCTCGTGGGGTTCCTGCTGCTTGACCCAGCCCCTGCCGGGAGATCCAGAGCTCACAAACAAGGAGCCCACACATGACCCTGTCCCTGCCGTACCGGGGCACTGCCCCGCACCGCGGCGGCCGCGGGCTCCGCTGGGACGCGCTGGGCATGGCTCCATGCCAGAAACTTGTTTTCCAGGCCCAGGGAAGATTTCTCCCAGAAAGATTGTCTCAGCTGAAAACTAAGGCAAAGTTTGGTCCCTCCCCTTCGGGGAGAGCCCGGCAGTCGCTGTGCCTCCTGAGGGAGCAGCAGAGGCGGCCTCCTGAGGGAGCAGCCGCTGCTGGCCCCGCTCCGGAGGGCCGCGGGTGGCCGGAGGGGACATCCTGCACTTCTGGACGGCGGGACGGGAGCAGGGGGCAGCCAGGACACCGCACAACAGGTACGTGAAGCCCTGCAAAGAGCAAAAAAAGGATTGGGGGGAGCACGGGAGGAGCAATGGTGACGCGAGGGGAATTTTAAGGAGTTGAGTAATTCGTGCGCAGCACCTCGGGCAGCTTCACTGCTCGCACTCGCCGTCCTCAGCCCTCGAGGGATCGCGCTCCTCGGCTTCCCTCATTCCTTCCTTCCAGCCCCTTATCCGGCCCCAAATCCCTGTGTGGCCCTGCGGAAGGGTGGCATTCACTCCGGGTAACGGGGTGACAGGGGTAAGGGGGACATGTCCCTTCGCCTGTCCGTGTGTGGACAGCATTCAGGGAAATAAAACCACCTC
Organism: Passer montanus; assembly: GCF_014805655.1. NCBI lineage: Eukaryota > Metazoa > Chordata > Aves > Passeriformes > Passeridae > Passer > Passer montanus. The sequence continues at coordinate 2,403,161 of NW_024374812.1, read as the reverse complement.
AAACACGGCTGTGTCCAGCGTGGGGATGGGACGCAGCAGTCCCAGGCTGCAGCAGGGAAAACTCCGACTAGATGGAAGAGGAAAAGATAATTCACAACGAGAGCGATTAAACTGTACTAAAGGTGTTCAGCACTGAGACATGCAGACCTGAGGCAGCCCCATGTGTGCCCTGCTTTGAGCAGGGGTTTGGATTAGGTGACTTCCAGCGTTCCTTCCCCAGCTAAATTCTTCAGGGAAGCAGAGAGGGACAAGGTGTAGGAGCTTTGAGTGCTCTTCCAGCACAGCATTCACCTTCTCTAAACCCAGCATCCCGATACGTGCACGGCACCCTGTGCCCCAGCTGCTCTTGGAGCTGGTGTGGAGAGAAGGTGGCTCCCCTGGTGTGTTTCAAGCTCAAGCCCTGGTGTGTTTCAAGTTCAGGCTCAGGTACAAGGGACAAGTCGAGGAGTCCATGTCAGCCACACGGACCCGCCGGGACAGCCTGCCTGCACTTTACCCTGTGACACAACCACCCCAGCCTCTCCAGGAGCTCAGGTGGTGGCTCCACTGGATAGGGATCGAAGGTGGTGGTGCTGCCTGGGCACCAACCCCACTGACGTGTTCACAGCAGCCCAGAAACTGTGGTGATTTACTGCTGGGGACATGTGGGATCAAACTGTGGTGAAACCCTGCTGGGGACACATAGGATCCCCTAACTGCAGCTTCAGGAGGAATGGGACATGCTCAGATCTCCACCTCTCATTAATGGGTTGCCTCCCCTTTCTCTGCCTGCTGGGAGCAAAACACTTTCTGTCTCCAAAATCAGCTGATACGAGGGAGGAAGAGACTGTTGTGCTTGCAGAGAAGTGAGAAGGGATGGTTCCCAGCAGGCAGGCTTCCCACTACAAAGTCCTGCTGCAGGCCCAAAGCAGCAAGCAGTGGGTCAGAAAAGATGCTTCACTGCCAAAAATGGTGTATTTAAAAGCAGGGACAAGAGCTGGGGCTCTCACGTAAATGTTGACGTAACTCTTAAGATAATAATCCCCCAGACCCAGTGAATATTGAAGTGTTTTGGCTTCTGGGATAGGGACTAAGGTGATCCCAAGCCCTGGTGGTGAGAAATGGCTCTTTGTTTCAATCTCCAGGGTCAGATCTGCCAGGGGATGTATGTAAAACATTATTCAGAGCTCAAAAAGGGGACAGTGAGACTTCTGTCTGCTATGGGGTTTCTTACTGGGGAGTGCTGCAGAGATGAGCATGGGGAAGTGCTCTTCAGCAAGGCTAGAAGGCCCTGACCTAGCCCAGCATATAGGACCACCACCCAAAAACACGAGAATTGCCCAATCCCACTTTGTTTCTCAGTCTCCATTTCCCATCTTGAGAAGGGGGATGTACCATCCTTCCTGAGCCCCAAGGCTCATGGTGATGTGCTGTCAGTGATTAACTGAGATCAGCACTTAAGCCACACCAAAATGTCGGATGGAAGCAGCCTTTAAAACATGCAGCATTCTTGTTTACTGGGAAAAAATGGAGCTCAGATCAGTGAAAAGCCACATTTGCATTTCAGTGACAGCCTCATTCTTTTACACATTGTAGCACAAAAGGCGTCAGTGTGAAGGACTCCTTCCTTCAGCTCCCCCACATTCCTCAGCCTCAGCTTCTCTGCTTTGGCAGCCTTCAAATAAAGGGAAAGCCAAGGTCAGGAGAAAAAAAAAAAAGAGAAAAAAAAAAGAGGAAAAAAAAAAAAAACAGAAAAAAATAACCCCCTCAAACCTAAAACCAAAGTCCTGGTAAAACCTCCTTTCCTGCAGCCCACTGTCCAAGTGAGAGCTCCTGCCTGGAAACTGCTCCTTGTTTGCCAATGGCTTTTGCACTTCCCAGACCCCCTGCAACCCCGTTCTCCCTTTCTGGAGAAGCTGGTACCCCTGCACCCCCCAGCTGCTGGGACAGGCACACATGGAGGTGGCAGTGACCCAAGTTTTGTCAGGGATGGAGTGAGTTTGCCCCATCACCAGCACCACCCTCCTCTGTCCTGCAGCAGCAACTTCCCACAAGACCCATGCAGATGTAGGGGCGCCTGAGGAACATCACACCCACTTCAGAAGGTACAGGGAAGAAGCACAGTGACACCCAGGACTCCATCCTGTTACTCTCACATGCATAAGTTCTCCTGCTGCAAGTCCCCAGAGCACTGAAGGGGAGAGTTTGAAAGACCTGGCCCAAAAAGGGCAATGTTGGATCATATCCTCATGCCAGTTCACACAGGCCCATGGCAGCTGACACTGGATCAGCCTTGGAGAGCAACTTCCCACAAGACCCATGCAGATGTAGGGGCGCCTGAGGAACATCAAGCCCACTTCAGAAGGTACAGGGAAGAAGCACAGTGACACCCAGGACTCCATCCTGTTACTCTCACATGCATAAGTTCTCCTGCTGCAAGTCCCCAGAGCAGTGGAGGGGAGAGTTTGAAGGACCTGGCCCAAAAAAGGGCAGTGTTAGATCATATCCTCATGCCAGTTCACACAGTCCCATGGCAGCTGACATTGGATCAGCCTTGGAATTTAACAAAAGCCTCCATGTTTATCCAAGTGCTGGGAAAGGCTGTCGGAGCTACTTCCTGTGCCCTTTCAATCCCCAGCTCCAGAACTGCTGCAGGACCCACCCAGCAGTGGCCACAGCGTGTCAGCTCTGGAAAACAAACCCAAACCCAGGAACTAAAGGCAGAAACACAATGGAACACGAGAGAGCCGTCATTTCCCTGGTTGTAATCACCAGCAGGAATGTGGCTGTGCTGCTGGAACTTCCATTTTGTCTGTTTATTGTACTTGAAGCGTTCCCAGCTCTGGTCAGGGATGTGCGAGGACGCCAGCTGCTAAAAACTGAGGAGCAGGACACTCATCTCAGGTCTCAGCTACTGTACAGACAGCACAGTTAAGAAATTCCAGACTTAAAACACACAGCCTGATTGCTCAGAGAACTAAGAATTTGATTTCCAGTACCACAGGAGGAGAGCAGGGGTCATGGATGCTGTTATCCCACACATTTCTAGGGAAATCAATTACCACTGCCTAATTTAAAAATTAATAAATTGTTAATGATTAATCAGTTTTCTTCTGCTACAGATGCTGAAGGTGCACAGATGAATGATAAAAAGCAGGTTTCATACAAAAGGAATGGGCTGATGATATAAACTGCAGAGGCTGAGAGGCTGGAGGTTTGATATTTCCTTTTCTGCAGCTCCTCCAAGGGCTGGACACACTGGGCAGAGCAGGAGTTTAGCATCTCAGTAGTAAAATGCCCTGCACAGTCACTGTGCTGGTACTTAAATTCTACCAAAAGAGTAAAGCACAGCAGAAGAACTGTTTTAACCTACACCTGAATAAAGCACCTTCTAAATTTCCCAAGAAATAATGGCATTGTTCTAGAGGAAAGGGAAGCTGGGAAGGTGTTTAAAAGTCAGGCTTAAGGTGTCTAACTTCTTTTCAGTCTGCATTTCTTACCATAAGCAAGATGCACACTCTATAAAGGTTAAGATGTTGTTGAGGTGGATATGGTTACTGAAATAAATTCAAGTACAAACAGCAGTAGTAGGTAAATGGTTTATCCACCCGTTTAGTGTCCTTTTCTTCATATCTATTATTGCTTTAATAATTGTTCTGCTTAATACAGCTGGCTTATGAGATTGGGAAGAAATGTAAACATTCTGTTTGCCTTAGAAAAACTTGACATAATATTTGGTGACAGACTGTGGTCATGCAATACCTCCAAAACATATCTCACTTGAACATTTTTATTGTTCAAAAAAGCCACACTAAGGCATCCACATCCAGAGCTTTGACAGTAGCTGCACTCCAGCTCTTTGGATTTGGGATGGACAGTCACAGCTCTGCTCCTAAACCTACTGCCAAATCCTTTCATAGCCCTGGCTAAGGGAAAGAAAGCATTCCTAGGATAAACACGTTACAACTCAGTAATAGCCCTCTAGCTATTAAAATAAAACCAGACTTACATAAGTGACATGAAAACTTAAATTTAAAAAAAGTTCTGAAAGGTGGCAAACAGGGCTTACTGGACCATTTAAAAATCAGAATAAACTCAGAGAAACTATATAATAAAGCAGTCCACACATTTCTTTACCAACTAAAAAACCCCAACAGTTTTATTTTTTTTTTTTTTTTAATCAAAAGAGAACAAAGTTCCCAACAGCCCCTGGCTAATGTGCCTAATGCAAAAGTTCCCCCAAATGTGCAGGTAAGATCAGCTTTTGCTCCAACACCTCCCCAGTTAGATCCATTTATGATGGATCACAAATGATGCCTAATGGTCATCTGGAACCCCACACATCAAAGATACAACTCAAAGCATCAAACTTCCCTTCACAATTTCACATGACAAAATGTTTTTGTTTGTTTTGTTTTTAATTCTGTTTTTGGCTAAAATTTTTAACAGTTCCAGAAACACTGTATTTGGCCTTCTTGTTTACTGCTGACCCCCAGAAATCCCCTCCTTTTTCCTTGATATCATGGGAAACCCTTCCAGAAGTAATCTGATTCCTGTGCATTCAACAGCTGAAGGAGGAACCAGGACAAAGAGCAGCGAAGCAGCTAAATTCAATCTTAAAACAGCCACTAGGCTTGGCTTAAAACCCCTTCCAGCAGCTACTATTAAGCTGCCAAGCACTTGAGCCTGACCTAAATCCTCTCCTGCGACTGGGCAGAGACTTTTCCAAGCACTTTTGCTTTATGGGATGTAAGGATGATGGAGATGCACTTTTAAGGATGAGGGAGCTGGGCACGCTGGGGATGATGATGGAGCTGAGATGTGTCCTGGGGTGATGCTGGTATCCCATCTGTCTCTTTAGCCCAGAAATAAGTTCTGAAATAAGATCTTTAAAACTAGATCTGAGAGTGAAGAGTGGGGGAGAAGGAAAATTTGCCCTGAACCAGGACAGCATGCCAGGGATGATGATGGAGTTGGAAACATTGGGGATGATGATGGAGCTGAGCTGCTGGGCTGACAGTGAAGCTGGGAATGCCAGGGTTGATGATGGAGACAACGATGAAGCCGGGCCACTGGATGTATTCTCGAAGCACTGTATGTGTAAAGGTTGTTCCTCTGCATGGACGAATGGAACCATGAGCTGTGAAAGGGAGCCAGGAGCAGGTCAATGCGACACTGGAAGCACACAGTTTCCTTCTGGCTCCCTTTGCAGGCGTGTGAATATCCCGTGGTGGCATCACCGTGGTCTTATCGGTGTGCGTGTCCTGTGAGCAGGGCAGCCCTAGGCGGCCAGGTCGAAGTCGTCACGCTCCTGGTTGTAGTCGAGCACCTTCTGCCGCAGGCGCGACGCGTCCACCCAGGTGATGAAGTCCTCGACGGCGCGGGGCACGAGGAGCGCGGGGTCTGTCACCACCTCGGGCCCCACGCGGACGTGCCCCTGCTCCACGAAGGTGACGGCGTGGCGCAGGTTCTGCGCCATGCGCAGCTTCACCAGCAGGCAGGGCAGGCGCCGGCGGCAGAAGGCGGCGGCCGAGAGGCTCTCGCAGACGGCCAGCGACTGCCGGCTGTTCACCAGCCCCAGCCCGTGCAGCTTCTCCAGCAGCGCGGCGGCGCAGCGGGCGCGGAAGGCGGCGCTGGCCGGGCCCAGGTCGCGGAGCCGCCGGGCCAGGGCGCGCACGGCGCGGGCCAGCGCCTTGTACTGCACGTAGTCCTCCCGCCGCTGCACCCGGTACCGCCGCAGCGCCCGCACCTCCGCCAAGTTCCCGCCCGACGCCTCCCAGTTCACCAGGTCCAGCCGCCGCAGCAGCTTCTGCTCGTGGTACTTCAGTTTCCGCACCATCTTCGCGGGACCGGGATCCGCCGCGCCGCCGCCTGAGAGGGACTTTTCCGGGGCGGAGCCGCCTCCGGCCCCGCGGCTTTTCCGGGGAGGAGCAGCCGTGACATCGCACCCGGAGCCCCGCCCCGGGGCAGCGCGGCCGGGCGGCGGGGTACCGGGGGAAGGATGGCTCCGTGTCGCCTTCCCCAAGGAGAAGGCGGCAGATAGAGCCCAGCCCGGGATGCGGCTGCTTTCCCCCGCGCTCTGCGCATCGCCGGGGCCAGCCCGGCGCGGAGGGGTCAGCCCAGGTTCGGCCACACCGCCCCGACACCCGCTCCGGCACGGGCAGCCCGACCTTGTCTCGCCGGGGGCCGAGCCTGGGATTCGTCATTCCTGCTGGAAAAATGGCAGCGGCGTTGTGTTTCTCCGTGACACCCCACTCCCCCTGATGCACAGGCCGGTTTTCCCTGAGGAGCAGCAGAATCCTCCCTTTGTGCGGTCCGTAGCACCGCAGAGCTCCCGAGTGCCGCCGCGGCCTCGCCAGCCAAAAGTTTCATCCCACTTTTCTGTAAGTGCACGGTGCTGTCTGCACCTTGGGATTCAGGATACAGCAAGGAAAATCCCCAGTGGAACAGGTCAGGTTGGCAATTCGGGATTTCTTTGTTTCTCACGAGCAGATTTCTGTATTGGCTTAATCTTGATTTTCTTAATTCTGGATTTTCAGCGTGCTGGATTTGTTTCAGTGTGGGTGATCTGGTCACAGAGGCCATGGTGGTCTCTTGATTTGCTTTCTGTTTTCCCCCAGCTTTGTCGGTGAAGGCACCAATGGAAATGTGGGGCACCAGCAGCACTGAGAAGTTTTACAGGATCCCTGAAGGAAAGGGACCACACTCGGTTGGATGTACAGACCTGATGACAGAAAATGCAGTCGAGGTAAAGCTCTTGACTCTTTGGATTTAAGCCACAATGGTAGTGAAACAACTGGCTGCAATTTTAAAGCAGAAGGTCTTGCCTGTGTGCTCCATGCTGACACTCACAGCTGAGCTTTCTGTCCTCTCCATCCTGGTGTAGGATGTGTACTGGGCATTTACCAAATGGACGTAACCTGCAAGCCTTTCCCATGGCCAACTCCTCCCTCTTTTAATGTCCTTGCCTTTCTGACTCACCTACACAAGATACTGCAGAGAAACTGTGTCCTCCTGGAACCCAGGGGGATCTTCCCACCCACTCCTCCCTCTGGTGCTGGGCTCCTGAGGAGACTCCACATGCAGACCCTGTGACTCTGGCTGTTCTCATCACAAAGATCCCAACAGGATTTGGCAGGGTTGGGAGGTGAGCCTGTGTAGTGTTTCAGGTGCAGGGTAAAAGACAAGACGTCTTCTTGAGATGTTATCTCACTGAAGATGAACAGGATGTCAATTTTGCAAGAGGTTAGCACAGTGAGAAGTCACAATAGTAAGACTCGGACATTAACCATACAAGTAATGAGTTTGCTTGTGAGTTTCCATTTCAAATCTTCTTGCCTTTGTGAGAATACATCTGCATTTACACCGTGGCTTTACTCCACAAAGTAGCCAGAGGGAGTGGAACTTGGGATCAGTTTGCAATGGTTCATATATTTTCCTTTACTGAGCTTATTCTGTATCAGCACAGAGAAATTATGAGTTTCTCTTTGCAGTCAGCCCATGTGGGTTTTTTACATAAGCATTATGAGCAATTGCAGTTCTCTCAGGCATAAATAATGAACCTCTTCCCCTTTCTGGTAATCAGTTAGTCATTGGGGAGGCTCACTGGGACTGTTCTGAGATCAAGTTAATATCACTACCAATGTGGAGGAAAGTTCTTCCATAATGGTCTCTGTGTCAAAGGTTGATTCAGGTTTGATAAGTGAATAGAAACAAGCTTAATTAAACAAACTTTTGGTAAACTGATAAGTTCGTGTTCAAGAAATCAGGCTTTATTTCAAAGCTCATGTTTATTTTGGCCCTGATTGTTATTTGCTAAAATCAAAATACAGCTGGAGCAAGACATTTGAATGGGGTGTTGAAAATTCCCTTGCAAACCAGGAAATAATGCAAATTGCACACAGTTTATGTGCTGGGAAGTCTGCTTTGTGGTGTGCATTGATACACTGCTGCTGTCTGTAAAGGAAAAAGACTGACAAGGGGGTATGGAAGGTCCCTGTGAGTGTGGAAAGCTTGGGTGCTTTCCTGGGATACCTGGAGTACAGACAGCAAGAGTTTTTAACTGAGGCAGATGAAACACAAGCTAACAAAGCTGTGTTTAGAAAGATGGACCACAAGAGACTTGTGAACTTCTTGGTGAGGAGGAAGAGCGATGTATTGTTCTCCTTTGCTGTGCAGCTGCCCAAGAACTTTGCTGACAGCCTCGGCTCAGTTTAGGCAGGAACACTACAGCCACGTTAGACAGCCTTACTTTCTCCAGGCTGAACAGCCCCAGCTCTCTCATCCTGTCATGCTCGGAGAGCTCCAGCTCTCAGGTCATCTTCAGTCACCCCTTCAACAGCCCTATAAAACTTACCAAAACACATCATCAAACCATTCCTAGTGAAGAAGACAGAAGAAAAGATCCAGCAAGACGCTGGATTGAGCAAATAGGTAGTGAGTGTTTGTAATAATTAACTTAATTAAATGAAGCATTTCTAATAAGCCCTAAGCTAACCTAGAGAAGGTCATGTGTATCTCCACACATGCTGTGATGATATGTATCTCATGTTACTTTAAATTCATTGTAGGCACAGGAAGATTGTGACATAGGATTGGCATCAAAGCCTGTATATGATAATCATTTTCTTGTGAGATTCTCATCATTCTCTTGAACTGCATTCTTGCAACCTGCACCTTTTCTATAACTGTTTTAAGCTTCCATTTTCTCTGCCATATATAAATAAATGCATTATTCCTTTTTTTCCCTATTTTTTCCTAATCCCAGGGAAGCTTTTTGCGCCTGTATTATCCAGCACATGATGCCACAGATATCGAGGAGGCACGATGGATTCCAGACAAAGAATACTATCAGGGACTCTCTGACTTCCTTAATCTGTACCGAGTTGTAGGAGAAAGGCTTTTCCATTACTATGTTGGTAAGACTTGTTCTTGTTTTATTCCTTTATTGCTGTCACTGCCTCTGTGCTCCATGAGTGTTACTGCTGCAGGGCTGAAAAAGAGTTTTTAGTAAACAGGTGTGGTTTTGTGGGATGGGTTTGTGTAGTGAGAGTGCTAAATGTGGCCCCAGCTCTCAGACAGTCCCTGACTGCTCTGCACAGAAGTGTCTGGGCAGTTTCCTCTAGGTCAGCTGCACCTGTGTGTTGTGATTTAAATCCCACGAGGAAATGTGCAAAGATACAAAAGTCAGAGAATATCAGCAAGACCTGGATGCCTGACTATGAAGATTTAAGAGATATGCAGACTTGTGCCAGGCTGTGGATGGAAGGAGGAGAAGACAAGTATCTTCTGCCAAGTAAAATGTATTTTCAGAATCAGATCTGTATTTGCTTTCTATTTTAAAGATGAGTCTTGGCACCTTATCTTTAGGTGATTGCTCTGATATTAGTGATCACTACATTCTTGGGATCTCTCCCACAGGAACAAATGCTTTCTCTCATTCCAGTAATAATGATGTACACTTTCATTTTTATTTAGGTTCAGTGACCTGTCCTGCAAAGTCAAATGCTGCTTTTAAGCCAGGAGAAAAATACCCACTTATTGTTTTTTCCCATGGACTTGGAGCTTTTCGGTAATTTTGCAGTTTGTTGATAAACTGGTTTTGTTGTCTATGGAGACAGCAGTCTCCAAGGGTGGTTCTGAACAGATTTTCAGTAGGGGGGTGAGATCCTTGTGGAGCTGAAACAGATTTGAAGAACAGGTTGCCATGTGTCATTATGCCCCCACTGAAACAACAGCAGGATTGGTGTATGGCTGGTCACAGAGTAATAGAACAGCCTGGGTTGGAAGGGTCTTTAAAGATCATCTCTGCTGTGGGCAGGGACAGCTTCCCCTAGACCAGGTTGCTCAGAGCTCCATTTGTGTTTTCCCTTTGTATGATGGAGGTGAAGATATTTACCAGCCTATGAGGATGTTGTGAAGATTAGCTGCTTTATTTTTGGACAGCTCTTTGAAGATGCAAAGTGCTGTGTATGCTACTTACTAAAAATCAGTGGCATTTTCCTTTCTGAATAGGCAGTAAAACAGTACCAAGGTTTTGTGAACAGGCTTTGGTACCTGGCATACGAAATCTTGCTCTGCTGGGTAGCAAATCAAAGAGAAGAAATATTGAGTGGAGACTAGTGCATACCAGTGTGGTCAGCATTTAAAGAGCAATGGAATTGAAAGAATGACATCTCACCAGAGTGTGGTTTTTATTGCAGGACAATCTATTCTGCTATTTGCATAGAGATGGCTTCTCAGGGCTTTATAGTGGCTGCTGTGGAGCACAGGTGAGTGTGCTGCACATTTTGATTTCTGGTGGAAAGTAACTTTCTCACATAGAACAAAATGTTATTTATTCTAAAGAAGAACTTCTGTATTTTAAAAAAAAAGAAAAACTAACATCTCTTTTTCAGTCCTGCCCACACTGCCCATAGCTCATCTCTTCTCCAAACAAAGGGAATTTTGTTTATATAAGCCCTAGAATGAAAAGTCTTGGGGTAGATATAATTTGTCATTCTTCAGATGTGCTATTTGTCTCACTCTTATTGTTAGAATATAAAGTAGGGGAATAATGTAGAGGAGGTGGGAGTTTTGGTGGGGTTATTGTGTTATTTAGAAAGTCTGTGTACACTCGAGTTGCAATTGCAGCGGCACTGGTTGATAGCTGGATCTCTTCAGATGAGTGAAATTGGAAACTTCTGCTGACTTCATCTCAAACCAAATGGAATGCACACCCAGAAATAACCTCCTCTTGGTATTCCAGAGATGAATCTGCTTCAGCCACATATTATTGTAAAAGAAGGTCCGTTTCTGAGTCACAGGAAGAGTCTGTGCCTAACATGGAGAAGGAGTGGATCTACTACAGGAAACTGAAAACTGGAGAGGAGGAGCGTTGCTTGCGCCATAAACAGGTGCCTGGGCTGGCTCTGTGCTCTGGGAAGTGTGGCAGGAGGGCTGTCCTTAGCGCTAGCAGAGTCTCCCTTTGGCCAGGGGAGCAGTCTTCTGCCATGGCTTGGGGAGATATGAAAATGGATCAAGTCCTGTGCCCCTGAAAGTGGAACAGCCAACAACAGCTTTCTTCAGAGCACAAGCTGCTCCTTCAACAAAGCTTTTTCTTGAAGTAGCACTCTTGAGCTGAGTTATCTGTTTCTCTTCTGGTCCTACTGAACTTTTTGTTTCTTCTCTGTCTCCTACACTTTTACTGCCCAGCCCAGCCTAAAAGTGACACAGAGTTGAGCTCAAGTGTTTGTGTGGCCTTAGGCTTGCATTAGCTTTCGTTTACTGTTCATGGAATGATGAATCATGGCTGCTCTGAGTGGGATGTTTGCTTTATAGTCCTTACCACACTTGAAGGTGTTTTTTAGCAATGTAAACACTGCAGACTTCAAATTTATTATAAGCAGTATCCAAGCTGGATGTAATGGCTATACTGACAAGCTCTTCCAAGCATACACTTGACCTTTAAAATATGGGAGTGGTTTTTCCAGCTAATGAAAACTCAGCCAGGGAGGTGCTTCTCTTTATCTCCCTGGGCCATACAGACAATACTACAAGAGTCATTTCCTGGGTGAGTACAGTGCCCTACCCGTGAGTGTCAATGTGTTATGTCTGGGCTTGGAAATAACCTTCAGAAGCTGTTGTCTGCAAATTTCACAAGTCAGGAGATTGGGATTTATTTGAAATTCAGTGATGCACAGACATCTTGTTGCCTGCCTACATACTGAGGTTCCCAAGATCGCTACTACTCCTTGGTTCTTCTTGAAGCTTTTATTTTACTGACATACTAGTTAAAAACTGTTCTTATGGAACAATGAAAACCTTTTTTTCAACAGCTTCACTACAATTTTCAGGGATGAGTATATATAAAAAATGGGATGGGCTTCACTTTTTCTTAGTTTGGTTTATCCAGTGTAAAGACAGTTTCAAGGCTATTGTGTGATGGGGCAAGTGATAGAATGACATTTGCTCATCCAGGTGAGCCTGAGAAGCATCAGTGAGTCAGCCTTCCTTGGAGTTTTGAAACTTAAGCCTTTCACATCCCAACAACCCCTTTTAAGCAGTGACAGGACAAAGGAGTTGAAGGCCTTTGATGCATGTTACAGGGATAAATGCCTCTGTGTGCAGAGGTTCTGCAGTTCAGAATAGTGGGGAAAATTACCAGATAAAGTCATGTGTCCAGGGGGGTCTTAAGCCTGGCAGTTGTCTGATGATTCCTTCCACTGCTATGGCTCAACCTCTCTTTCTCCCCAGGTGCAGCAAAGAGCACAGGAGTGTATCAAAGCTCTCAATCTCATTCTTAAAATCAATTCAGGAGAGGAAGTAACGAATGTGTTACATTCAGACTTTGACTGGAACAGCCTAAAGGTGAGTGGAAGGTGCCACCTGAATTTTGTGAAACACTTAATAATGCTTCTCATTTCCCCCTTCCATTTCTAAACTGGCTCATGTAAAGTATTCTGCAGATCACTGTGTAGATCTCTGAAAATATTCTCAGGTCATCCAAAGCTAGAGAATAACGGAGCTGAAATGATGCTCTTCCTACTTCAGTAGGATCTAATGCCTAAAAAAATTATTCCCTTTAAAAACATAAGTTTGGGAAAGAAAGTCTCTTACAGCACCTGGATTTTTTTGACAGGATTCTGTTGATACTAGCAGAATAGCTGTGATGGGACACTCTTTTGGTGGTGCTACAGTTATTGAAAGTCTCAGCAAAGAAATAAGATTTAGGTAAGTATGCAAAACAAGGCCAGAGACATTTGGCACTTGAGAGGTCTGGAGCAGGGCACTTTACCTAGGATCCCCCACCTGCTAACTGGCTCCTCAAGAACAGTGTTGTTTGGCATGTCTGGCTTTCTCCAACCATGCTTTTTCCAAGTGTGGGGATGTGGTGGAACATAACAGCTGCATCTTATTATATCATGCTACTGTGGGACCCTGCAGTCCAGCTGCACCTGGCAGTGGAGACCAACATATGGAAAGAATGGACTAATTCTCTTCCCCCAGAGTAGAGATAATTATGAAACAAAGTGATTAATTTACCTGTTCGATATCAGAGAGACTTTGTCTTTCCCATGCCTCTTGCAACTCAAAGCACACTCAGAACTTCCAGGCTTTCTGCTTCTGTGCCAATATCCAGATGTTTTTGGCAGGTGTGGCATTGCCCTCGACGTGTGGATGCTTCCTGTAGGTGATGACATTTACCAAAACAGTGTCCAGCAACCGCTACTTTTTATCAACTCTGAAAAATTCCAGTGGGCTGAGAACATCCTAAAGATTAAGAAGCTCATCTCCAATGACACAAACAAGAAGATGATCACAATCAAGTAAGTGCTCAGGAGCCATCATCTCTGTGGTTGAAACTCTTGTTGGAGCTGTGCAGTCACAGGTAACTGCAGACAGACAGTCCCTAGAGCACAAGTTTGAGGAGGAAGAGGAGCTATGGGAGCTGGGGATGTTTAGCCTGGAGAAAAGGAGGCTCAGGGAGACCTCCTCACTCTACAACTCCTGGAGAGGAAGGTGGAACCAGGTGAGGGGTCAGGCTCTTCTCCCAGGGAACAAGAAGAAATGGCCTCAAGTCATACCAGGGGCAGTTCAGATTGGATATTAGGAAATATTTCTTCATTTAAACTGTCATCAGGCATTGGACCAGGCTGTTTAGGGAAGCTGGGAAGTCACCATCCCTGATGTTTAAAAGATGTGTAGATGTGGCACTGAGGGATATGGTTTAGAGATGGAATGGCAGTGCTGGGTTAATGGTCTGATTTAATAATCTTAAAGGTCTTTTCCAGCCTAAATGATACTGACTGTACTATGACTGTCTGCCCTCATGGCCCAGGTTTTCAGTGTATGTTTAAATTAGCCATACATCCCCTATAGCAGGGACAGAGACCTCTCAAAGCAGCCAGGAACCCCAAGTTTAAGACACTCCAAGGTGTGCATTCCTGCCCTGGGACACAAGCTTTGTGCTGAGTGTTGTGCATGAACACTTAAAACAGCTTTCTGGGGGCAGCTCTGCAGCCAGGGAGGGATGGCTCTATCCTGCACCACTGAGCAGGGAGACAACTTGATTTTGATGCTTTGCCAAGCCAGCTCTTTATTGCTGTTGCAGTTACAGTGACTTACAGCAAACATGTACAAACCTTCCTCCCTTCTGTGGTTAGGGCAGAATTTCCTGCTAATCTTGCTTGTGAGATTAAAAGTTCTTTTATCTTCTCTTAAAGACAGCCCAAGACATTTGACTGAAGCCTGTGCATCTTTTAGTCAGGCAATTTAATGTAGTCTTACAGGCCTGTTGATTGTTTTTCTCTTTGCAGGGGGTCAGTACATCAGAGCTTTCCCGATTTCACATTTGTGAGTGGAGGAATCATTGCAAGATTTTTCAAATTAAAAGGAGAAATAGATCCAAATGAAGCTATTGATATCAGCAATCATGCTTCATTAGCCTTCCTACAGAAACATCTGAGTAAGTATCTGTTTACAGCTAAGTATGAAGCTGACTAATACTTCATTCCTGTGAAGCTCTTTATATAACCATTCAGTTTAAAACAAGATCAAAATAAGTGTGTCAGTGGAAAAAATAAGTCAGACTTCTTGTAGAGGTTTGTCAGTTACTTTTGTAATCTTGGCAACTCAGAGGCAAATCACTAACATTTGTTCTGGTACAAAACAAATCTGGAGTATCATTTTTTCCTCCTTAAAACATTTTTCCTTCCCTACTTTGCCAAATTGATTTCATTATTCAGTGCAGTTTTACAAAAAGCTGGTTACTTAACTCATGGCCACTTGGTTTTCTTTCCCCCATCCTATAGGTCTTAAGAAGGATTTTGATCAGTGGGATTCTCTTGTGGATGGAATAGGACCCAATGTTATTCCTGGAACTAATATTGACACATCTCCAGCTGAACCTGAGTAAGGAACACAAAGTACTGAAAATGCCATGGACATCAGGACACTAATATTGGTCAGACATTGCTCAGATATGTGGTGGCATTAAACACCTAGACAGCTTTTGGGGTGTGGAGAAAAAAAAAAAGGCAAGGCATTAAGTTACATAATCATAAAAACAGAGGTTCTGTTCAAATGAGTTAGTGGGATGCTCTGAAATACTGTAATAGGGTAACTTCTGCTTTGTAAGCAGCTTGAGGAAATCACTTGGTAATAATTTAAATGCTCTTTCTGGTTTTGACTGGAATCAAGTTTGCAGAAAGACAGTAGAGCTCCTAGGAATTCAGCTACAAGTTAGTTTACCAAGCTTTATGTCAGTTTGCATCCAGGAAGCATTTCCTGCAGCGTAGGGGAAAAGAAACAAACAAAAAAAAAACCCCAAACCACCACTTGTCTGTTTAGATTCTAAGTATTTCAGCTGTGCTGTGACAGCAGCTGGGAGTTAGGGATGCCTGTGGAGGGTGATCTTCTAAACTGTGTCTTAGTAAAATAAGTCACAGTAAAAGCTACAGGAAAGAGTTCAGCTGACAGCAGAGAAAGTCCAGACACAGGACTCCTCACAGGAGCTTAATCCACTTAAATGTAGGATGTGTTTAGTGCCATACGTAGAGGATGATGTTTATATCTCAGAAGCTTTTCCATGGGTCACTCCAGTAGCAACTGTAATTGCCCTTGGGCAAAGCTCCAGCAGCTCCTCCCCTGTCTGAGTTTCCACTATCACAGTCAGACTGCAGGGGAAGTACAGATGTGGCACCTCTGCAGCTCCTTTTACATGGTCCTTGGTAGGACTGCTTCAGCTCCAGGCAGTAAACACTCCCCAGACACCCAGCTTCCTCCAGGTACTCACAATGGTCTCTAGGTGACTCAGCTGGCTCCCACTGACAGATACAGACAGCAGTGGTAGTACCTGGACAAAGATTGCCAGCAGCCACCTGGGTGGCCTTTTTAGGCTCTCCTTTTTGGATCAGAACTGCCAGAAGCTGCCCCATGGAAGAGTGTCTTCTAAATTCTGTCCATTTCAAAATCAGGTTACAAACAAAACCATGGAAGCAAATTAAGAAATTAACAGTGTAATTAAGTATTTTACATAATCTGTGATATTAAAATGAGATTGCAATAACAACTAAGACCTGTCTTTCAGAATTTAATTAAATTATCTGCAGCCTAGTGCCGTGTATTGTCTCTGTGAAGCAAATAAACATGTTTGTCTTATGAGTCAGCACTAACACTTGAGATCTACTGTGAGATTCACTATCAGCCAGCTTGGGTTCCTAAATCCTTGTTTCAGCATGAAAAATCCAAAGCTTCTGAAGAGGAGGGAGCAGTGCTACACAGCAGCATGGAACGCCACTATAAAATAGCACCTCCTTTGCAACACCTGAGGAGAGTAAATGGTGAGATCTCCTTAAAACAGCTTAGCATGTTGCACACATGTGGCAGCAGAACCATGCCATTGTTTCTTCTTCATATTTATAGGAAAAGCTTTCATTAGTACAAATGCAGCACGTTCAATTAATTAAGTACAATTAACATTTCAAAATATTCACCATAGCTCACAGTGCTCTGGAGAGCTGGTAAGGGTCAAAACACAACCAGTGACTGTAGAACAGCCCTCACACAGCATTTGGGCTTCTGCACAGGAACAGACACAAGTCATTAAAACACACAAACAAAACAGTATATGCCAGCCAAAGCTTTATTCCAGCTTCTTCCATTGCTTTACAACAGCAGCAAATATAAGACTTCAACCAAAACAACTATGTTCCCCTACAGAGGAAAAAAAACCTCTCCCTACCACCCAAAAATACCCTCAACTTTTTTTTTTCTTGAGAAAAAAACACTTAACAATGCAACTTTTCCAAAAGCAAACATCAGAAAGCAGTGCTGTACAACACAATAGCATATACAGAAACTCACAAGAAACTTTTGTTGAAAAACCACCCACCAAGAACTCCACACATGTCAGTGCACCCCCAGTCAATAAAAAATGCCAGTCAAGAGCAAACTCTTATTTAGGAAATTATAGCTATAAGAAACAAGCTAACAACAACAGTCTAGCAACAACATCTGGAAGAAAACAAGCTGAAAATAACAGTCTGCCAACACTGTTCCTTTATAGGGAAGTTCAGTAGTGACAGGTATTTGGTCAGTTAGGTAGAAAAAATAAGCCACTCAATGCTCTGCTGGTATTTTTGTTCCCACAAACACATTTTCATGGGAGCATTTCATACACAGGCACTTGTTCAGTTTCACGTGGTCAACCTGCCACTTGGTTTCAGCACTGCTGGAGGACATGAGGATCTTCAGCTAAATTGCTACTGCAGCCAGTTTGCTTTTCTATAGGGAATAAAACACAGACCCATCAAGAGGTTTCTATAAATGTGTATAAGGGCATAAAGATCAAAAGGGCTAAATACTAAATACTACTGACATTCTGGACCATGTTAAAAGACTAATTTATTAGACAAAGATAAACCAGCTGAAACAGCAGAAGTGCCCAAGAAGATGAAGCAGCAGCACTCCCAGATTTCAGTTTTGAGTTCAAGTTACTCCATCCCTCAGTGGGATTGGCAAAAACCACTGCAAGAGTTTATGCACGTGAGCACCTCCTACTCAAACTGCCTTTCCAGGCTGTGTGTGCAGCAGGTTCCAGCTCTGTGACATGTGAGTGCATGACCCCGACTCACCTTTCCTGTGCTGGTGCTGAGAATGCATACACTAACTCCATGCAAAGGGTTCAAGAACAGAATAAAATCCACAAAATCAAGAATAATCCTGCATTTGAGGGGTGCGATTTGCAGTTTCTAGATGGACCATTTTAACGTTTTATCAAATTCTTTACCCTTTTTCTTGCTCAACAGGCAACCTGATCTCTGTTGCAGGCTTTCTTATTTGTTACCCATAAACCAGTAGTTATATTGAAATATAGTTATCAATTAATACCTGAAAGCACAAATGCTATCCCCACTTCAACTCAGTTTAGTCTTCATCAGGCAACCACAGCAACAAATTGCCCAGACAGGTTTTGGAGTCTCCATTCTTGGACAGATTCCAGAACTGGCAGTAACAGTTCCTTTAACAACCTGATCTATTTGGCCCTGCATTCACCACCAGGAAAAGCCCCTTTCAACCAGAACTGCTCTATAATTCCATATTAGCATATAAACAAAAAGAACCTGTACTATTTATTTGGTACACTTAAGAGGTGTTTACCAGCAACACTTCAAAATTTTTAAGTAACAATAAAGATATACATGTACTATTTACAAACTATCATTACAACAACTAAAATGGTATTATTATGGATTTAGATGCATAGATTATGGGACTGGGCCCTCAAATGCTAAACTAAATGCTTAATAGAGTCTGCCTAGCAGTTGCTCACCTTGCCTCAGAAACATGACCAAGAACAGCATGCTGATGGCAATGCTCAAAATCCTGCCAAAATCTCTAACTTGGGTCAACCACCCCAGCTGTTCCAAGAGGCTCAGCTCATTAGATGAATAAATGAATACTAAATTGGTTTGTAATACCAGACACAGTAGCAGCTTTCATTCCATGTAGTAACCCTTAAACTGACAGTACATAAGCTAATGCTATCAAGAAAATCCCAACAGTGTCAACTACATAAGCTCAAATTAGTGCTTCAACTGTATTTTCTAATATAAAGCATTTCCTAGAAAATTAGAAACCACTCAAACACAGACTACACAACCCATGTGGGGGCTTAAGGTAGACTTACCTTGAAGTAAGGACTCCTCTGGTAAGGACTGCAAGTTTTCTGTTGCAGGGGTTAATGCCTACACAAAAAGGGATCCTGTTAGGAAGCTGGCACTATTGCCAAGACTTCCATTGAGGTGTTTCCTTTAATGCTAGACTAACTTCTTATTTGACTCCTATTTACCATTGTTTTCCTCCCATAACTCACTACATTAGTCTTCTGCCCACTTTTCACTTGGATACAAAGGCTGCATGTGAAGAACAAACTGGAAATTCATGCTGTTGTCATCACCAGCAGCATGGCTCATGACCAGAGCCTTGGGTTCCAGACATGAGTTTTTCATCCACTGGTAGGTCCTTCATGAAGAACACTGGTGAAAACCTTACTATTCCTTCCTAATTGCTCCACAATAGAAGTATTTTTCATGACTTAGCAGGCAGTTAGCAACCTTTCTAAAAACCTGTACTGTCCTGCCCAGTCCAGTATCACACTGCCATACCTCAGCTGATCTGCGAGCCCTGTCAGGAATTCCGTTCCAGACGTTCTCAGGATGCACAATCTCCTCATTTCCACTGCAGAGGTTCAAGACCTGTACAGACAGAGCCAAAGGGGATCTAACACAGCAGCAATATACTCAACAAGTAAGACACAGCAGTAGAAAAACACAGTTGAGGACTCTGTGCCTTTGAGAAGGTGTTGAGAAGTCTGGATCCTGCAAATAAGAACAAGCTAACCTCTAATAAAAACTGACTGTAGTGACTGAGGCTGCTCAGGGCTCTTCTGGGCTCCTAACCCAAGCACAGTGAGAAAAAGGCTGCAAAACACCTACTGGATCAGAACCAGAAGGAAGCTGATGAATAGGGATATCACTACATGATAATCCCTGACACTGCCTCTCATCTGAATGCACCTGAGCTTAGTTTTAGACACCCAAGAGATCTACCAGCACAAGAGCGGCTTGCGTGATTTCATTCAATCTTCCAAAAGGATGCTTTTATGTAATAATCTTTTGGATTTGCCATCTTAAGTTATAACCTAGAGGTCATTTTATGTAAGTATAATGTCTGTGCATGTGTGTACATCAATACACACTCCCCCTGGAGTGAAGGAAGACGTTTCATTCAGCCCCCAGCTCAAACAGCAGTAGAACAAGGCAGCTGACTGCATTAGTCTGTACTGTTAAAGTTAACTCCCACCACCCACTAATGATGCAGGAATAGTTGGGGATTCATTATAACTTGCAGTATAGTTTGAGTTTCTTCCTAAGTTTCTACTGCTGTAGCACTAACTCCTCAAAACCAGTAAAATAACACCAGGTTTCATGAGCATTTAATGGTAACACAGCTTCACTGCAGAACACTAACTTTCAGGCCAGACAGAACCACACACATATGTGTGTCTGAAACTGGAGCCAGATTCTTCAATATTCCCAGTCAATAAAAGAGAAGAAAAGATGTGAAAAGAACATCAAGTGTTGACACTTATCATCAACTCAATTTGAGACACCGCTGTTTCTGAATTTATAGACTAGAGAGAATCAGCCTTTGAAATACTTAAAATTCTGTAACAAAATTAAAATATTTATTTAGAGGACTAAAGAAGGATTAGACCTTAATAATACAGAAAGAGTATTCAAACCACACTTACCTTGGTACCCTTCTCAGATACCTCCAAAATGCGAGCATCACACCATTTGAAAGAAGTCCACACCACACATTTGGAGCCAACAGCAAAGCCCTTCAGATTACAAGGATAGTCATGGTGTGCTACAAGAAATGGCAATTTAGCAATGAAGGAGGAAGAAAAAAAACCAAAAACAAATTCACAAAACCCCACAAAAATCAACCCTCAAAAAAGCCCTCAAAAATCAACCCCCAGATACCTCAAACACTGCTGCCCCACCCTATGCAAACTACTTGATATTTGGAAGTTAAAGATTTGTCATCCCAGTCTTGCAAATGCAAGATATATTTCAAATGCAAAATATTCACAAATGGATTTCCACTCAAAATCATTAATCTTCCCAAGTAAGACTAGTTGCTGAGACTGCCACATTATCTATGAGAAACTAAACTCAGTCTGCTGTCCTTAACTCATCAAAGCATCAACACTAATACACTATCTTATTAGGGAATAAAAGTTAGGTTTTATACAAGAAAGCTATTCTCATTTTTGAATGGTACAACATTTTGATTATTTAACTCTTTAAAATCAGATACTTTACCTGCATTGCAGTCAGCCAAGTTCTCATTTTGCTTTTTGTCTTCCCCAGGCTTACAGCCTAAAGACTGAACACACAAATTTCCACTCTCTTTAAATGAGTCAGTCAAGTCTTGTTCCATCCATTCTTCCACAGAGTCATCTCTCTTCTTCTGCCACCCCTTATATTTCTCAACTTTACAGTCACATGATTTTACAGAGAAAACAGGCCTTTGATTCGCTGAGTCTTTTGAAAGAAATGAAAATTGACTTCCACTATTTGCAGAACTCTGTAGCACAGCATGTTCCAGCCCTAACAAGTCCTCCTCCTCCCTGTCTTCCTCAGGAGGCTGAACATTAGGCAGCACTAGTTCCAGAAAGGGCTCAAATTTGGCTCCTAGCATCGACTGCTTGTCATGCATCATCTGGTGCAGCCCTTTCTCAGGTCTACCAGCAGATGATGACAGCCTTAGGGAAGGAGGGTCTGGTTCTATCCAATCATCTAGTATAGCTTCTGCTTCACGAATTCCAGACAAATTTGCTTGCAGTTTCTTGGCCTCCTCTCCCAAAGAAGGCTGAACATTAGATGGAATCAGCTCTACTGAGTTCTCTCTGTCACTAACTGGAGGCACCAGATTTTCTTTCTCCTTAAGTAATGGTAAAATTTCAAGACAGTTCAAAGCTGTCAACTGCCCTGTCTCCTCCCTCACATCTGGCAGCTCCAGCAATTCCTGCTTCAATACTGTGTCTCTTGCTTCACTGCCTGCTGCTGCCTGCATTTCAAGAGACTTTGCTTCCAGTGCTTCCTTTGTTCCTTCACCACAGGAGGACTGTTCTGTAACTCCCTCTAGTCCCTGTAGGAGCTCATTTAGATCATCACATGGTAAGTGCATCTCTAATGGATCCAGGTCTCCTAATGCCTCTGTTCCATTGCTTGCAGAAGGCTGTGCCTGGAGCACTGGCAATCTCTGCAGTTCTTGTTCTTTTCCTAGGAAAAGGCTGACTGCTGGATCACTGCTTGTCACTTCTGCTTTCAGCTCAGCCTCCTCTCCGAGCAGTATTTCAGGCAGGTCTTGTTCTGCAGTTTTCATTCCATTCCCCACAATATGAGGGCTGCAGTTTCTCATTGGTTCTAGCAGCATACGGTTATCACTGTCACCTTCAGACAGAGGTATCTCTTTATCAAAACTGTTCTCACGCTCTCCTGTTTCATATCCATCCTCAGCCTTCCCACTGGCAGCTCCCACTGACACATTTGCTTCCGCAGTTTCTAAGCATTCAGAAGTTACCCCCAGGAAAGGGTGGGCACTTTCACTTTCTTCCTGAGCTAATCCACAAGCAGCAGTAGTTTCTTTGTTGAGACAAAGCCCCAAACTGCTGTCTGAAATTCTGTTTTCCTTTAGAGGGTTGAGAAGGTTTGAGAAAGCACTGTCACCAGTTTCTTTATTAGCTCTCCAAAAAGGCTTCATCTCTTCATTAATACTATTGCCAGAAGCTTCCAGCTTGACAACACACAGAGGGACTTCAGAATCTTTATTTTCCCAAATTTCTACTACTTCAGCTTCTAATACAAGGTTTTCAGTCATATCATAAAACTTCTTATTTGCTTCACTAAGCCATGAGCCATCTGGGGGACTGAAACCTGACAGACAGCAAGCAAATGCTTGCCCAGGTACTCGGAGCAGTTCGTATGGCATCTGTCTGATCATCTCCAGCCTGACGCTTTCCTCACTTCCATAATCCACGTGTCTGACAGCGACACTGTCATCATTCACACTGCTGATCTGAGCTCTGTAAAACCACCCATCTTGACTGTATTTTGCTAGACAAATATCACCACTTTTAATACAAGACTTGCCATCTTTCAGAGAGCTTAGTCCAAGCTTTTCAGCTTCCTCTATTTTTTTCTCGATGTAGCTCACGTCTTTGGTATCAGCACGGTGACACCAGAAGTATCCTGGACTATTTACCACTGTGACATAAATTTTTAAAGTCTGACCTGCCTCTGGAAATTTCCAGATAAACGATTTACAATCACTTACAAGGGAAATCTCACTTTGTACCTGAGGAGGCAAAGACTCAGAGCTAGTGATCATGTCACGGTTCTCTCTTTTATCAATTTTTCTTCTTGAGAAAAGTCTTTCTCTACATGCAAGATCTTTATCAGCTAAATCCACTGTTATTATACCTTGATGGTCACTGAGAATAACTTCCCATTTATCCTCAACCTTCTTTACAAATTCACATGACAGCAGGATTTCACTTGTTCTCTTGGTGAAGTAAAACACTGCTTTCTCTGTCCAGCCAGCATTTTTTTTGCATTTGAGTCCACCTAGAAAGCAGTGAATGCTCATTGCTGGAATAGATGACAAGTTCTTAGGGAGCCTGCGTGCCTGATCAACACTAATCACAGAAGTGTCACCATAGTCAATATAATGTACCCTTATGGAATTGTCAGAAGTCTTCTCTTTTACTACAGCTCGATACCACAGGCTGTCTTCTGAATAAACAGCACTGATTAAATCTCCTGCTTGCAAAAGCTGTCCACAAGGGTCCTTCACTGATTTCCCATTGTTTAAACATTCCAAAATGTTGTTAAGCTGAACCTCATCACTCCCTAGTTGAACATAAAAATCCTGTGGGTCACTGACATAAGACACATACACTAAGGTTTTAAGAGCTGGCACTATCTTCTGTGGTGGTAGATCAGATGCATTTTTAAGCACTATACACCTGCCTTCAGCATCAGATTTAGTATCTGACAGTGTATCCATCTGGGAAAAGAGCAGAGACTCCTCCCCTACTTTATTTAACAAAAAAGAATTGTTCTTACTGCTAAGCACCTCGTTAGGTTCTAGTAATCCAGCAGCCACATGTCCCTTCACAGAGTGCTGGAAAAGGTTTACAACTTCTTTGAAGTGTCTTTTTCTCCCTTGCTCTTGCTGGGCTTCAGGTTGACATATTTTCCTTTCAAGAGGCCTACCTGCATTGAAAGGGGACCCTGCAGTCTCATCCCTCTCATGCACATCTGTATTTCCAGTGCACAAAGTCTCACTGTGTACACGACTATGCAGTCCTGCACTGTTCAAGCTTAGCTCTTTCAGTTTTGTATTAATTTGAGTATTTCTATCAAACAACTCAACCAGCAGAGTATTATCAGAGTCCTTTGCTACCACTATTGCTTTTAACCTCCTTTCCAGGACAGCTTCCTTAAACCATGTTGCAGCTTCTTTGGAAACAGATGATACATCAGACACACAACACTTTATGGCCTGCATTGGCACAAGCAAGATATCAGAAGCATCATTGGGTAAAATAAGGAGATCGTCTGTGTCTATTGTCTCTGTGTTCCCAAAATCCACAAAGAAGACTTTAGCCTTAGGTTGTCTTTCCATAATTACTCCCCTGTACCACTGACTGTCAGAGTACCTTGCCAGACACAAGTTCCCAGACTTGCCCAAGGTTCCTGAGCTGGTCACTCTCTCGCTCAGGGAAGTGATGTTATCAGCCAGCTGTGCCAAGGTATCTGCACACCTTTCCAGTTGGCAGTAAAATGTCCATGGATTCTCAACATGTGTAACATAAACATCTTCCTCACTCCCAATTTTGATACCGTGACTAGAATAATAGAAAGAGTGAAGCTGCACCATAGATTCCAGATGCTTTTGAGGAAATAAAGGTCTGGCTACACCTCTCTCAGTGAGAAACTGGCAAGCACTCTGAAAAGGTGTGATTAAATCTACAATGTTAAACAGGTCCCTATTTATTGAAGCCAAGGCAAAGATTGTACACTTTAGGTCAAGGTCAGATGATGAATCAACAACAAACTGACGAAAAGCCTGAACTGCTTCTTCATCCCAAGCAAAAGGATTCTGACCATTGGGTTGGATTAAGTTGTAAAGGCTGCACCTGAATGCCTGAGCCTCTAACCTAAGGAAGCGTTCATTAATTGCACGGAGCTTCGTTAGACACACCTGCTCTCTGTTGCCATAGTCAACATATATGACTTCTACTTTTTCTGCACAAACTCCTTCACTAACTATTAAAGCCCTGTACCATTTTTTGTCTTCTGAGTACTGGGCTAAACAGACAAGATTTGGCCAAACATGTGGCTGGGATGAATTCTTGCAATGCTCCTGAATTTCATCCATTAGTATCTCAAGGTCCTGGCAATTTCTACTTAACTGACACCAAAAACAACTAGGATTCTCAACATATGACAAAATAACATTAACTGTACTTCCCACTTCCAAGTGGCCTCCACAAGAGGAGCCTGGCTTAATTTCCACATAGTTCTGCCTCAAAGAGGTGTGCAGATTTTCCTTACCCTCATAGTCTCGACAAAGAAAAGATTCGCTATTTTTGGAATTGTGAATGGCTGCAACAGGGCTCTCTCTGACCATCACACCCATGTGAGAATCAAGTATTCTATCACTGCTCTTTAGATCACATTCTTCTCTGAGCCTTTTCTCTGCATTTACTTGGCCTTGCTCTGCAGCACACACTAGGGAAGAGGGCTGTGTCACAGACTTATCCAATTTTTGGGAAGTCTTGGGTATTTCATACCTCTGGTATTTAGCATAACCCCCCTGGGCCATGAGTTTACTTACTCTTCCCTCTCCTAACTGGGACTGGTCAAAAATCTCAACCATGTACTTGTCACCCTGCACATTCAAAAACCAAACCTTCAGTTCCTTGTTCAGTACCATCTCCCTGAACGCAGACACAGCAGCTTCACTCCAACTCCCTCTTGGAGGTGAAACACCTGCCAAACAACACTTCAGAGCTAAAGCAGGCAGTTCCCTGAACCGAGGGAGCAACTCCTTCACAGCACACAGATCCACAGTTTCTGTACTGCCTCTGTCCACCAGGTGTATTTCCACCCCAGTGTCCAGTACCCTGGTAACCACTGCTCGATAAAAGACACCCTCGTTCCCACTGGCACAACAAAGGGATCCAGGCTGTGGGTCCCACCCAGCACCATCCAGCTTTGTGGAATGGGAATAAAAATTCCACATGCACTGCCTCAGCTGCCTGAAGAGCTGGTAATACTCATGGAGCTGCAGCCAGAACTCAGATGGGTCTTGGACGTGGGAGACCTGTGCACTGTACAATGTCCAGGTCTTCAGATACACACCAGCTGCAGCAGCAGCAGCCAAATCTCCGTGTGCTAAAACAGCAGGGACTTCTGGTGGCAACCCCAACTCTTCAACTAAGGATTCCTCTACTTCCAGCTGCTCATGAGCCTCAGTTTGGCTCACGTAACTGCTGGCCAGGCAGCAAGCCTGAGACCCAAAAAGATGGTTCAAATCAACACCATTTTCCCCATAGAGAGTCACGTAATAGAGATGCTCAAAGGAGTTAAAGGCTTTGATGTGAGCACTCACTCCTCTACCAAGCACCAACGCTTTCAGCAAATCAACCTGCAACGGGGACCAGCCACAGCCCCCATCTGAAACACCCTGAAGAGCACACACGTAGGTGACCACGGGCATGCGGAAACACTCGGCAGGCAAATGGCGCAGGTTCGCTCTGGTCACCGTCTCCTTCTTGCCATAGTCCACAAAGATCACGAGAGCTGCATGCTGGTCCTGCTCCCCAGCAATGAGCTCCAGCAGAATGGCACGGTACCACTGGCCATCCATGCCACGGGCAGCACAGGGCGAGCCCACCCTGGGTAGCAAGTCCTGCTCCCACCGGTCATAAGCATGGCACATGGTCTCAGAAAGGCAAGAGATCTCCTGTGACAGGCACTGCAATTGGCAGTAAATGTGGTGTGGGTCTGAGACATGGGTGACCAGGACAGGCTCTGTCACACCCAACTGAAGCTGAGGGTAGTAGTAATCCAAGGCAGGTGACAGAGGCTGGTATGAGAGCAACACATGGACAAGCTGCGGAACCGCAAAAGCTCCAAGGGAACACGCCGGAGGCTGCTGACAGAGCTGCTTCTTTAGCTGGCCAGAAGGCAGGCAGCGCCTGAGCACCTGGCAGAACCAGCTGGGAGAGACACGTTTGGCCAGGCCCAGCTGCTGCATCTGAGCCACGAGCTGGGGCAGCTCGAGCAGGATGACCCGCGGCATTATCACCTCCTGCACCACACCACACACCTCCTTGCCTTGCAGGAAGCTGAGGAACTCCATCGCCTCCACGGTCCACTTGGACACGGGTGAATCCCCACTTGCTGTCCCCTCGTTACTGTGGGAGGGCATGACTTCGGCCACGACACAGCCCAGCACCTCCGGGGGCAGCTGGAACAGCTCCGAGCAGCCCCGTGCCAGGTAATAGGCAGACGTGGTCACCATGTACCCCTCGTCCAGCAGGAAGACACGGTACCCCTGGGCACTACAGCTCACCACACAGCACCGGTACCACACACCCAGCACTTCCACCAGCGCCATCTCTCCTGGGCACAGCCTGGTCCCGCTGGCCCTCGGCCCGCCGGGCTCTGGGCAGGCCGCCAGGCGCGGCCCGGCCACCGCCTGGATCTCGCGGTACAGGAGGGCATAGTCAGCCTTACTTTCACCCAGAAGCCCCCACAGCCGCAGGACGGGCACCTCAGGGTACAGCCCCACGGCGCGGACCCGCAGGGTGATGGTATCACCGCGGCCAAGGGACTCCGGCCCGCAGCTCATCGCCGTCACCTCGCCCCGCCTCCGCTCCCCGCACGAGGCGAATGAACGCCTGGCCCGCCGCCCCTCGGCCTCATATAGAGCACGCGCCGCCCACGTGACCCACGGGGAGCCGTTAGCGGCTGCCCCAGCGGCCGAGTCCATTTCCATCCTCTCGGCGGGGTGGAGAGCGGCGCGAAGGGAAAGGGGAGAAGGAGGGGTGAAGCCAGCTGATACGTGGGGCCGCTCCTGCTACGCTAAGAGTGCGCGGAGGCGCCACGAAGAGGAGGGTTCCGGAATTATGTCCGGGGCGCCGCGGGGCTCAGGGCAGAGGCGGGCGGAGCTGCCCTCGCCCATGGTGGAGCACTCCACGAGGCGGCGGGACGGCCGGGGCGGGGTGAGGGGGAGAGCCCGCCGAGCCCGCCTAGCTCCCATTGGTCAGAGCGGCGCCGGGGGCGGGACAGGCGTGCGGAGCTTGGCGGCTATTGGCTAACGGCGGCCTGAGGGCGGGGCGCGGCGTGAGGGCGGCAGCCGCAGTGTGAGGACGGGGCGGTCGTGCCAGATACCCGTCAGGAGTCGATAATAATTCACAGGCGAAGAGAAAGATTTATTAAGAGATAAATAAGTTTTTCACGACAATATTTTTACGAGGCATTTTTGTCATTTTTATTTTGAGCTGTGCCTCATTAGTATAGTATCTTCATTAATTGCATAGGTGAAGGGTTGGAGTGCACCCTCAGCAAGTTTACAAGTGACACCAAGTTGAGGAACACCAAATCCTCTGAAATCACTGGGATAAATAAGACCCTCTAACGCTGTCTTTTTAGTGTTAGCGAGTCAGGCATTATGTTATTCTCGGCCAAGAGGGGCGCGTGTGGGTGTGGCTGACAAAATCCTGGCCTCTACACAGATGCAGATACAAAACTTTTATGTTTATTTATATATGTATTTTTTAGCAAAGAAATTAATTTTCACTGGCTCTATATTACAGAATTCTTGTTCATTAATTAGTATTCTCTGTTCTGTTGGATATTGATTTCTCACTTCTCTGCAAATTAGTCTATATTCTTCAGTCCTTTTATTATCTTTTTTTCCCAGGTAGGGACTTCCCAGCACACATATTGAGTCTTTGTTAGTCTCTTTTTTGTCTGCTGTTTTCTGCAGAATGTCTTTGTGGTCCATCAATTGTGCACTCCTTGTATCCAGTTTCATCAACAGACCCCTCTTCTTTCAGGCTTTGTTAATTGAAGTGTATCAAGGTTATTCTAACAAAACTTAGAGTTTCAGTGATTTTCCCAAGCTGTGTGCCCATAAAAGTAGCTTATGTCAACTTTGATAAATGTAGGCAAAAAAGTGGTTTTACACACTTTTTATAATTAATATATTGGTTATGGTAATCAGAGAGGTTGAGCAATAGTCCTTGGTAGAAAGGCTGAGAGGGTTTGGATTGCTCAGCCTGGAGAAGAGAAGCTTCAAGGTGACCTTGAATTGTGGCCTTCCAGTACCTGAAGAGAGCCAGCAAGAAAGATGGGGAGGGACTTTTTACAAGGGCCTGGAGTGACAGGACAAAGGGGAATGGCTTCAAACTGAAAGACAGCAGATTTGGATTTGATATTAGGAAGAAATTATTCACTGTGAGGGTGGTGAGAGACAGGCACAGGTTTCCCAGAGAAGCTGTGGATTCCCAATCCCTGGAAGTGATCAAGGCCAGGTTGGATGGAGCTTGGAGCCACCTGGGATAGTGGAAGGTGTCCCTGCCCATGGCAGGGAGTTGGAACTGATCTTAGAAGTCCCTTCCAACCCAATCTATGACTGTATGATAAAAGCACTTATCCTGTCTCACGAGAAAGGTAAAGCTGAGTATCCATCACTGGGTTATCAGGGTAACAGGATGGCAGGCGGGAGTGCTTGGGATGGAACTGAAGCAGCAGCTTTGCTGGTTTGTCATTGCTGGTGCTGGAGTACAAGACAGAAAGAACTTGGATCTGTTTCTCAGGATGACAGCTAGAAAAATACCAGGATTTCTGAACAAAACCTTTGGACTGATGTGCAGGAGATTCTGCCTGAATATGAGAAAGAACTTACTGTGCAGTGACCAAGACCTGGAATGGATTGTCCAGAGAGGCTGTGGAGTGTCCCTCACTGGAGATATTCCAGAACTGACAGGTGAAATCCTGTGTCCTGTGCTCTGAGTTGAGCAGGAAGGTGAGGCCCAATGAGCCACTGTGGTCCCTTCCAACCTGCCCCATTCTGTGGTTCTGTGACTCCCTAATGATGGTGAGATGAACGTTTTCCAAGCTGGAAGCACACCCCAAGTGCATACAGCCATAACTGAACTACAGTACAATCAGACAAAACAAGTGCAAGCCAAGAAAAGACCCAAACTGTGTTCAATGAGAAATGGCACATTGGAGACACTGGTTGCAAAGACTAGAAGAAATCCTGGGTATTTATTCAAAGAGCCATATTTTCTACATTAACTCAATTACTAGATATTACTAAATTAAAGCCAGCTCTGTTTTATCTACTCATGGCTGCTTTTGATACTGCATTTTTGACTCTTGATTGCCAAAGGTGAACCTAGTGATAAACAGCACTAGTCTCCTTCTCTATGAAATCTGGAAGGCTTTAGGTTTAAAAATAAATAAATCACTCCTGATCAAACATTTTGCATTACTGAAGAGAACGTTGTATTTCCATTGAGATTTAAAGTGGGGAGAGTGCACATTTCCATGGAAAATGACCCAGTCTGCCACATCAGCACCGAGACTGTCACAGGACAAGCAGCTCAGCTTGGTCCTGTGGAGTCTCCTGAGACCTTCAAGCGTTGCAGAGCAAACTAGGCTTCTGCTTTTCTGGGAACACGACTGCACTTCAATCATGATCTTACTCAAAGAGTTGAGTGGAGAGGTCGAGCAGTCTCTGGGAAGTTAGAGGAACACAAACCTTTCCACTTTTTGTGCAAAGCAGATTTGGAATCAGGTAAACTGCTTTTGTCTTTTTTTAATACCTACCACTACAGGCTTGGTTTGCTGGCACATCAAACTAACGAGAGGTAGTTCTTTATCTGTGTGCAAATGCAATTTACAATAAAAATTCCCAAATAATTTTATAGATGCTTAACCACAGAACTTGTTCAGTGCATTGATCAACCTGCTCTTGTCTTTAACAACAGAAACTATCTCCATTATCAAACAAACAGACAGTATTATGTTCTATTTGCTTGGTAGGTTTTTGGGGTTTTTGTTATTCCTGTTGCTGGTTTGGAAAGCTGATGTTGGCTGCTAGCTGAAGTATTGTTGTGACAATTTTATCCTATGGATAATATAAATTTCATGTAGCAGTCTGACAATCAAATAGTATCCTTAAATCATGGCTGTTCCCAACCAGTAAGGACTGGACTTGGAGCAACAAGCTGTGATCCTACTACCGTGTGGAATGAGAATCCAGCTTCTTGACTCCTCTCCTTGGTGAATATTGAAGATTTTAAAAAGAAGTAACTCCACACAGCCTTCTGATTTGTTCATATGTAAGCCAGAATACCAGTGACCAAGGTGCCTGTGAAAGCAAACACTGAAGTTAGAGACTTAAAACAAAAGTAACCCAATAAATAAGCTGATTAGATTAAACTGTCTCTTCTTAAAAATCATATTCTTAAGTTCAGTCTCCTATTGCTCTGGTTCCCAGAGAGGTTCCAAAGCCTCCCTCTGCTCAGAGAAGCTGTGAACTCCCCATCCCTGGAAGGATGGGCCAGGTTGGACGGGGCTCTGAGCAAGGGGAAGGTGTCCCTGCCCATGGCAGAGGGTTTGGAATGAGATGATCTTTAAAGCCTCTTGAACCCAAACCATTCTACAATTCTATGATTATGTCTTTCACACAAAAATTGTAATATTGCATAGGGTTAGGGCTGCATCCACACTCCTCACATTTTAGTGCTAATTGTTCTTGTAAAGATAGTTGAAAAGCATGTACCATTCGCATCCAGGGGTTAGGGCTGCATCCACACTCCTCACATTTTAGTGCTAATTGTTCTTGTAAAGAAAAGCATGTACCATTCGCATCCAAGTTGGTGTAAAGCCTTTGTACAGAGACATAAACCCTTCACCCTGGACAGTTTGAATCAAGCAGTCCATGGAAGATTTATAGAGCAGACCTCTACAATGTGCAAGGAGAACAAACAGTGTTAGGATTAAAAATACACTATTAAAAAAATAAAACATCCCCCTTATAAAAATAATTTGTGCTGAGATTTTTCTACAAGCCAAAGTGCTTTTGTAAGCTCCTTGGAGCCTAATCCAGAATTGAAATCCATCACAGGTGGCCATCACAACAACACCCCCCAGACATTTACTAAATCAGTAAAATCATCACTAGAAAGATGAAGAGCTAATTATCAACTTAGCACTTCACTCCCAGTGAAACCAGCCAGACCCATGGTTTCACTGTGCTGCTGAAAAGTTGGTCTGTGAGGTGTCCATACCTTCCCTGCTTGTCTCTTGGCTGGTTCATGATCCGGGTTTTGACCACGTCAGCAGGAGTTCCCAGAACAGCTGCTACCAGCCCCGAGCAGGCACTGCCAACAGCAACAGATACTTCAGGAAGAAACCAAGATGTATCATAAAAATTTCAGCATTGTGATTCCAGTTCTTATAATAAAGATATATTAAAACAGTTATCATCAAATCATGAGTAATAACTCATAACATAAACTTGATTTGGGAGGCTTACTAACACTGCTCATGCTCACATGTCCTCCCAGTGCCAGCTGCCCTCACCTCTGTCTGCAGTTCTGAGTCAGGGATGAAGGACCCACAATAGGCAATTCATAATATTGTTTATATAAAGCAGATTTTTTCATCACTTAAGAGAGTAAAAGAGGATGTTCTGCAGAAGTTGTATCACTGTGCTCCCACAGATTAGAGCAAAGGTGTTTAAATGCACCAACAAGGCACTTCTAGTGGGGACAGTTTTGTAGCAATGGTTGCATTCTTTCTCTTGTGTTTCTATAAAGTGATGTTCTCTCAGGAAAAAAATAATTCTAAAGTTGCATTTCATCAGCAGTATCAAAATCAAAGAATGGGATCTTCTGCTGGCACAGAGAGGCAGATGAAGACAGCAAAGCTGGAAATGCTCCACAGTGGAAAAGGGGTAATTGGAGAATGCATCACCTGCTGATGCTGTGAGTCACACTATTGTCCACAAGTGCCGTGTTCAGAAGCAAGAACTGTTTCACTGTGTCATAAGTGGTCAGATCTGTGAAGAGGATAATGAGGAAAAACAGCACTGTCAGGAGTGAATGGTCTGTGCTGTTCACAACACAGGTTGTTCATTTCCATTGAGGCTCCTGCCTTTGGCACAGCTGACACTCTGCCCCCAGTTTTTAAGGAGGGCTGTGGCACCTGAGTCCTGTTTTTAGACGTGTGAGTACATTCTCCTTTCTGCTCCCATCTGCTCTGATTTACCTTACAGATGATGCTGAGCTGTATCTGGATGACCCTCACCAGCCCTGTGGCTGGCTCAGCTTCCTGGCTTGGTCTCACACCTGCCTCATCACCACACACTTCCCTGTGGATCTGGACCTTGGTGAAGCCTGGCTGCCTTTGCTGGCTCTGCCCTGCTCACCTCACTTGGGCACTGGGTTGTGGCTGGTGAAGTCCCTGCTTTGCTGGCCATGGGACCCCTTCAGCTGCTGGCTCACTTTTCCTTAAATTCAGGTAAAAAATATTACTTTTAAGCTATTAGATTACTACAGGACCAAAACACAGGTGAACAAGGCAGAGGTCACCTGCAGGGTGCTCCAAACAGGGCCCCCAGTAGATGCTAAGACAAAGGGAGTAGCTGAACTTCTTTTTCTTAAAGCTTTGGTGGGGCCTTAAGTGCTGCAGGCCAAGTTATTCCATTTACCTCCCATGTTCACCAGAGCAGCTCTCTGGACATTTGGTACCCATCCAGCCCAAAGTCCCCTTACTCCTCCTTCAGACAGGATCTTCAGAAATGCGTGGTGCACGCCCCGAAACCTGAAATCAAGATGCAACCTGTTGGTAGGCAGCCCAGTGAAATCTTTGAATGTTTCAGTACTTTGCTGCACTGGGTCCTCACATAAGATTAGGAATTTATACCTGCAAGGATCTGGCACTCCAGATCCATTTTTGGATATGTCTTTGACTTTCATGCCACAATATTTTACCAGAGATACCAGCTGCCTTGCAAAGCAGTGATCTGGTCCCTAACAGCAGACAAGCCTTAGGTCCCACACTGGGTTACAGTACTAAATGTATGTGACACCAAATGATGGCAGCAGTTTGGAATGCAAAGAGCAGCATGTCCAGGTATTTGCAGAAGAGTCTCAAGCCCTGCTGTGTGCCAGCCTTCCTTGTGCCTGTGCATCCTGCATGAGCCATTTCACTTGTGCTTTCTTCCACCTTCAGAAAGCGTCCTTCCCTCCCCATGGTGCAGTGCTGGCATGGACCTGCTGCAGCACGGAGGATGGGTTTGTGGTCCCTGGGACCAATAAATCAGAATAAAGAAGATGAGCAAAAATGGAATAAGGAGGAGGTCTTGAATCCCTCCTTTCTTCAGTGCCCAGAGCCATCAGGTGCTCTCCCTGTAAAAGGGCACAGACAAGCTGGGGGGAAGGGGTGGCAGAAAACACAGAGAAACACACCCTGGGCCAAAGAGGGATCAGTAAGAGGGGAAGAAACACCAGCTCTGAGAGGAACCAACCGTAACGGCTTTCCTTCCAACTTCCTTTTTCCCTCCATCTGCATCTGCACCTTCACCAGATCAGTTGGGCTGGCAAAAAACTGTCCGATGGCACCCGCAGATATGCCTCCAACCACAGCTTTCCTGCCAAATGGAGAAAAATTGTGCGTCAGAATACACTGAAAATCTGCACAGGTCACAGCGCTCAAGCTGAAGAGTTAGCAGCACAAGTGGACAACCCAACACAACCCAGGTGGAACAAGTGTAAACAATTATTTCATATATTAACAGCCAAAGTAAAGGTAATAATTGTGGTGGCTACAGGTTGTTAAAGTAGTCAGTAATATTTCTGTCAATTTTCAAAAAGGGTTAAAACTTAACTGGGGAAAAACAAACCAAAACAAGGTTACATTTTGCTCTTTGCTTAAGGTTTAAAGGCAGGATAGCAAAGTACACAAGTAAAGGATGATGCTCCATGTATTATAACTGAATGCCCACCTGAATTTCCAAACTGCTTGCTGATATATACAACTTTTCTTTCTCTCCCACTGCTACTAGAGAAGTTGTGTTAATTTTGCATGTCTATTTATTTTAGTAAAATCAGAAATTTCAGTATTATCCATAGGTCCCCCTTTCTGTGGCATTGGGCACGACAAGTATTTTGCAGTAGATTTTATCAATTCTATTCTAAATCCAGATACATTTTGGACCTAAGATATGGCTGTAGGTCTCTTACAGTAAGGACAATCCCCAAGCAAGCAATAAATATGCATGAATATGCAACATTACCAGAGAGGAAAGTTTTCACCCTCTGTCCTGCCAAGCACGGAGTCACGGAGATGTTCATAAGTAACCATCCGAACACCAGTGTATACTGTGGGAAACAAAAGCAGGAGACAGTTCTTGGGTCTGCCATTTCTGGAGGTCACAGTGAGAGGGACATCAAGACCTTGGCTTATCACACTCCAGAGCTTGCCTGGCTCAGCTGGTCACTGCTGTCATGTTTGTGATCCAAATGGGGAAAGTGAGGGGTTTTTCTGATGTCAGTGGGAGAGCCAGGGCATTTTAGCATCAAAAAATCTCTCTGGCTGAGCCACAGGTCTGCCAGGAGGCAGCACAGCTTTGCCTGCACCCTAAGGAGATGGGACTGCATCGCCTCCTCCTGGGCTGATGCCAAGCACAAAACCCCCACAAGTGCTTTTGAGTTTTGTTGTCACCGTATTTCCAGCTAGAGCACAGTAAGCTGTTATTTGTGGCAAACCGCTAATGCATTTCTTTTAAGCAATTGTATTTTTCCCTTGTGCTTGCAGACTCATCTTTTTTCCCATCCCTTTTTCTAATCTGCCCCCTCTTCCCTCACATATGAGACATTTCTTGTTCTGAGAACTCTGAGTGTCTGGACTTCCTGAACAAGACCTTCTGCCCCCTCTTCCCTCACATATGAGACATTTCTTGTTCTGAGAACTCTGTCTGGACTTCCTGAACAAGACCTCATGCAAAGATGACAGAGGACTTATACTTTGTTTTCCCAGAAGTCAGCATAAGGCCATGAAGGACTAGGAAAGGGAAGGAAGAGATGCTGTTGATCTGAAATCTCGTGTATTTCAAAGCGGGATTGCAGGCTAGACGGAAAAGTCCTCACATATATATTTAAAGTCCAAGAAAATATGGCAAGCTCACTCCAAAAGGCTTGGCCACAGAAGGCAGGACGCGTGGTGCCCCATCACGAGCAGATATTCACCTATGTGGCGGTAGACGGCCGGCGTGGCTCCCTGCCAGAGCTTCCGCACGCCCTCCTCCTGCGCGATTCCAGCCGCCGTGCGCAGCATCCCGCGGTGCGGGACCGCCGGCCCAGCTCCGCCGCGGCGCACGGCAGCTTCACCTTGGACCTGCAGCCGGGTTTTCGTGAGATCCAGGGGAAATGTCACTGAGGGCAAAGCGCCGGGAACACGCGTGAACGGGAGTGCGGCTGCAGAGAGACCTCCCGTGCCGGGAACAGCCGCACCGCAATGCTCTGCCAGCGCCCGAGGGGCTGGGCAGGCACCCGCAGGGAGCAGGGGCTGTACCCAGCAGGGTCCGGGAGATCCCTGGAGAAAAGGAGAATTCTCATCCAGGTCTGTTAAAAGTGGCTCTAGGCACAAGTAACTAAATGACATTCCTGTCAAACACACAGTCTTTCTCCCATATTTAGTTTTGCAGATTTGTTATGCAAGTATGTGTCCCTTGTGGGGGACTCTGGATTAAAAATCCTGTTCCAGTTACTCCCCCTGAACACAGACCAGTCATATCTCTCAGCTGATCCTGTGATCTTTCCAATTCTGTCCAGCACAGTGGCAGAACATGCTATGGTCAGGAACAACCCCACAGAGGTCATCATAATGATGACACATTCAGGCTCACCTACAAACTTACAAACATATCTGTCCTACAAACCACTCTAAAGCACGCTTGCTTTCATTACACAGGCACAGAAATAATGTCTAGCCTGTTATTTCTCTCGCTGAAATAACTAGTGGCCAGTGAAGGAGAACCAAGGTGATCTCAGCTTCCCAAGGCAGCTCCTGAAACAGTATGGATACATATTTGTGCCCCTCATTTCAGTTCCAGGCCAGGAGTGCCTGGTGATGGACCTTCCCAGCCTGTGGCAGGGAAGGAGCAGGGCTTGTCTTTGTTTCCATACCTCTGAGACACACCAGGGTCCTTCCAAAGCAGGACTCAGGTGCCAGGGAAGGCAGTCACTGTGCAAAGCCTCAGCAGGTTTATAGTCTATTTGTGCGTTAAGTTTGGTATTCATGTTTAAAGATTAGCAAAGATTGAGAAGTTACAAATCTTTAAAGCAATGTAACTGACGTGCTTGCAAGAGCCTATAGAAATTATAAATAATGTGCTAAAAAATATTCAAAATAAGTTACTTGGTCACAAAGCAGTGATACACAGATGCCAGTGGGCTTCTATTCCATGTTTCACCAAGCAGTTTCCCAACTCCATTTTTTTAAGCATCTCCACTGTGACCAGAAACTTAAGAGATGATTTTTCTTTGATTAACCTGCATTGACTGTGAAAAGAAAATTCCTGAAGGAATAAGGCCTTGCTAGTAACTTAGGCAACAGATCTGCCTGCCTCTTTAGTCTTTCTCTGGAAAAAGAGCCAGTGCAAAGCTTAAATTAGTCACTGCACGGAGTTAATGACTGCAGCCCTTCATCTCCCAGGCAAAGATTTCATGCTGAAAAACCCTCCCTGCAGTCACAGTCAGGTGGCATAAAACAGATTATGGAAAAGCCATGACTAGCACAGTGAAATGCAGATTTACTGGAGCAGAACACTGAGGAATGAGGCATCCGGGGACTGATGTTCCCCCTGCCCCCCGTCAGTAAACCTGACCCCCCTTCCCTCTCGGAAAACCACGGTGAGTTGTACCTAGTTCTGCCACAGCCGCTGCACAGGCTGACAGAGCGAATTTGCTGGCTCGGGGCCATCTCTCTGGAAGAGGTAAGCTCCTCTCTTCTTCTGCAGGTGACATCTAGCATCTCTCATGAACCGAGGGTAACCAGCCAGCCTGCCCGGCTGTGTCTGCAGCAAGAGCGGGCCCTAGCGCAGGTCGGCTCGGGGTGCTTTAGGAGTCAAGCTGCGGAAGGTCATGATTCTCCAGCGGCAGCACCGGGAGCTGCAGCAGCCCCAGCGGCTCCGCAGAGCTGCAAGGTCCTTCTGCAGTGACACAAGAGACTCCCGCGCAACAGGCTCCTGGGAAATGTAGTCTGTCACCAAGGCGGCTCTGTGCAGCCTTTCCGTAGTAGATAATGCCTTTCCGTAATGTAGATAACGGATTTGTCCATTATCTACATTAAAAAGAGTAATCATTAATGAGAGTTGAAGATTACGCATGGGGTCTGTTTGCTTTCGGGGTGCTGTCATTGGCAGCACTGCCTGGGGAGCCCCAAACTCTGTTCCCGTGTCAAGCAGCTGCATCAAGGAGGGATTAATTGATCCAGATCTGCTTTAGTAAGAGCTGCACTAGCAACGGCCACGTGCCGAGCTGGGGCTGTGGATTAGGCAGGCAGCGCTGCAGTTTGAACAGGGATCCCAGCAAGCCTGGGATGGCAGGAATGGATCACTTCTCAGAGCTCTTAAGTGAAAAGTTTAAAGCTTTTCCTGGCTGAGTGCTGAAGTCCTGTTGTGTGCCAGTCCTAATTTCTCTTATTGTAGAGCTTTTTAATTTATCATTGAGGCTCAGCTGAATCCCTAAGTTAATCATTAGTCAGTAATCCTCATGATGATTTGAGGATTTTTTTGGTCACAGAAACTTATCTCAGAACACCTCCCCACACCTGTGACTGCCTAAAGCTTTGGTGTGTGGTCCCTGTCAAAATAATTCAGACAAATTAAGGGAGCATTGCAGGTGAAATATTCAGTTGAATCTGTCTCATTGGTCACCAGTAATTGGTATTAAATTGGATCCTTCTTGGGGTTAAAATTCATTAGAATTCATGCAAGGATAAAACAAACTCCTGACAAAGCTGTGGTTAAAAATGGGGAGAGGGCATATTGCAATCCAATGCAAACGTGCATGGAAGGTATGAGTGGTTCAGAGCCTGTTTTTGGACAGTTCATGCCATCTGCTGTGGCACTTTGTGCCTCCCTGCACAGCTGTGCTGTGGGTTTGGGTCAGCTTGTGCCACACTCTATCAGCCTGTGTTTCATTGACTCATAATGTGGGGTAGACAGGACCTCTAGAGTTCACCTGCAGTCATCCTACAGTCAGTCCTCTTGTCAACAGGAGAGCTCTGGAGTTACAGCAGGTTGCCCAAGGTCTTGTTTGGTGCCCTGAAAAGCTCCCAGGATGAGGGTTTCACAACCATGTACCTCTGGGTACAATCTCACTCTGTTTTCTCTATGACCATGCTGTAGGGAGTGGAAAACAACAACTAGATCTCTCCTTAAAGTAAACCTCATAGTATTGCAGTATCCTATGGAAGGAACAGCTCTCCCTGGTCATTTCTAGCCTGAAGAAATAGGTTCTTTTTTAAACCAGATGATTGGGGGATGGCTGTGAAGGGGAATATTCTCTGCCCACAGGACCTTTGAAATGAGTCTGACTAGAGGTGGATGTTGCATGGAGAGCTCTGTGATGTGTGGAGAAGGGCCAGTACTCATGGAGAGCCATCAAACACCTGGATCTCCTATATCCCTGAATCCTGAGAAGACAGCACCAGCAGAGAGGACCCTTTCTATTAATTTATTTCAACTCTCAGTGAGATGGAGTTTTTTGGTTTCTGTCCCAAGCCAGTTTGACCAAAGGCTGCATCTAGAGGGACAGAGTGTGGGCTTCAGATGGGGTGGAAGCACAGCAGCGGGCTCTGGGCCAGCTGTGTGCTGCTGGAGAAAGGCAGCCAGACTGCCCAGTGCCCTCACCTGTGCCTCTGTGTTAGTTCACTTGGAAAAACCATCAAACATTAACCACTGCCCAGCCCAAGGAAAGCTTGGCAGTGACTGTTACACATTCCTACTGCTTGTGTCCTCCTCACAACAGTGCCTTGCATCTCATGTCCTTCACCAAATCATGCCCTAAAAGTACAACCTAAACAAAACAAACAAAAAAGGCCAAAACAAACACAAAAGCCTTTAATGAATGTCTTCACAGAGGCTTGAGAAATTGTCTGACCTGTATACATAGATCACTTTGAACTCACTACTCAGTCAGTTAATGAAAATATACCATGCATATAATGAAAAGATGCATTTCTCCAATATTACAAGGCCTTTAGCTCTCTTATCACTTTACCCATTTATAGGAAGAGAAATAATTTAATGGCTAAAATAAAATCAGGAAATAAACATATAAAGAGCTGTGATAGCTAAACACAGAAGTGTAGGAATATCACAGTTAACAGTGATTTATCTGTTTGTTCCAGACAGTTTGCAAAATGGAGTTCAACACCCTATTTGTCACAGCTGATGTATGTGAGCTTGTTCTTCTGCACCTACAACCAACACGTAACATCCCAAGGTATTTCAAAATGACTGTTTAATGAATAACATATACCTAATTTTCACAGCTCTGAACCTCCTACTATCAGGTATATTTCTGCTGTGCTACTTTTACCATATTGTCTGTCTGCACAGGTACAAAGGCTCCTGTTTGTGCACCTTCTCTAATGAATAACATATACCTAATTTTCACAGCTCTGAACCTCCTACTATCAGGTATATTTCTGCTGTGCTACTTTTACTGTACTGCCTGTCTGCACAGGTACAAAGAGGTTTGTGCACCTCTTTCTGTATAGGAAGTGAGTTAAACTGTATTTGTATCTGTATTTGTTTATGCCCACTGCCTCTTGCCCTTTCACTGGGCACCCCGAAAAAAAGCCTGGCTCCATCCTCTTTGCACCCTCCCTTCAGGTGTTCATACACACGGAGAAGTTCCCCCTGAACCTTCTCTTCTCCAGACTGAGCTGTCCCAGCTGCCTCAGCCTCTCCTCAAATGACAGATGCTCCAGCCCCTTTTTGGCACTTCACTCTTGGCAGAGGATCACCTCCCTCAGTCTGCTGGCAGCACTTTCCCTGATGCAGCCCAGGGTGCTCAAGGTCCATCTCTGACTCGTGTTCAACCTGGTGCTCACCAGGACCCCAGATCTGCAAAGTTCCCACTCACCCAGGTGCCCCCTCAGCCTGTACTGGTGCACGGTGTTGTTCCTACCCCGTGGCAGAACTTGGCATTTGCCTTTGCTGAACTTCATTAAGTCCCCTTTTTTTTTTAATTTTTTTTTCCAGGAAAAGCTGGACCAGGGGATCATTGGGGTCCCTTCCGACCCATTGTTCCCTGATTTTGAGATAAATTCTTTGCCTGTTTTCCAGCCTGCTGAGGTCCCCCTGAGTGGCAGCACACTCATCTGGTCTGTCAGATACTTCTCCTGGTTTTCTGTTCCCTTCAAACCCACTGAAGGTGTGTGGGGGTAGATGCTGACAGCACTTCCTAGAGGCTTTTTATACTTAATGTATTCTGTACGTAATTTTGATGTGCCACTTTCACACATGCAAAGAAACTAATCTGACCTCTATGAAACTTGACTTCTGACATGGCACTGATGTAATAGAGGTGGCCAGCAGGCTTTGTCTGTCAGTTCAACCTCAGAAGCATTTCTCTACTCCTCAGACGTTGGACACATCCAGCCTTTAATGAGGTATCTCAGACAGGTGAGAGACACCTTTCTTAAGGTTTCTGCTTCAGGTGATGCCTGCAGAAGTTTATTGCTGTCTCTGACTTGCTGAAAGTTAAATGTCTGCAAATCACAGGGTCTTTGCTTTGTAATCTCAATACGGAAAAAAAAAAAAAAAGAAGTATATTTTTTAAACTGAAGAAGGCTCTGCACTGCTTTGCTGGTGTCCCCGGCTGCCCGGGTGGCCTTCCAGCTACTTGGCGCAAAGTCCAAGGCTTTGCCCCAGCAAATCTAGGTTTTGCAAGCAGCAGACTTGGTCCCCATCCCAGACCGGAGCAGAACAGGCTCTGCCATTTCCAGAGCGAGGGCTGGTGCCCTGCGCTGCCCAGGGCTCTGGCGCTGTGCCGGGGCCGCTCGCAGAGGCCTCGGCGGCGGCGCCGGGAGCGCGGCCGTGCCGGGGCCGCGGCAGCGCCCGGAGGCAAAATGGATCTCGCTCCGCTCTTGGCAGCGCTCCTGGGACTCCTCATTGTCAAGGCTCTTTTGTTTCAGCTGGGAAACCCGAGCTCCCCTCCTTGCATCAGGAGCTGGATCCCTTGGTTTGGAGCTGCGTTTCAGTTCGGGAAAGCTCCTCTGGAGTTTATAGAGCAAGCCAGAAAGAAGGTAATGCGTGTGCTGGCCTGCCTGCTCGGGTGCGTGCTCAGGGTGGCTGCCTGCAAGGGGAAAGGCAACCAGAAACTTCTGCCTTCAGTTTTGCCCTTTCCTGTCACGTTTTGTAACGCCAGGAGCATTTAAATGGTGGAGAATCGGCTTAGTGCCACCAGCATTGGTGAGTTGTGGATCTGATCCAGGCACGATCTCTGTGCTGTGATCATCCTGTTTGGATCTCTGCCGTTTTGCTTTTACAGTCTGGCTGTGTGTTAATCTTGGTTTCAGATAATGTGGAAAGCTCTGTGCCAAGTGCTGGGACCAGGAAACTACTTATTTGCATGCCTAAAGTTAGGTGAGATTTTTGAGCACCAGCTGGTGTCCCTCAGCATTCAAGCAACACAGAGATGTTCTTGGCAGACAAAGCTTTCTGTCCTGAAAATCTTAACTAAACATGGGGTCAGAATTTACCCCTTGGACTTGAATTTCTTTTTCTGTGTCTGTTGGATAGAAAGTGAT
Organism: Passer montanus; assembly: GCF_014805655.1. Classification (NCBI taxonomy): domain Eukaryota; kingdom Metazoa; phylum Chordata; class Aves; order Passeriformes; family Passeridae; genus Passer; species Passer montanus. The sequence continues at coordinate 2,360,706 of NW_024374812.1, read as the reverse complement.
CAAATTCTTAATTTCTAGATATTTAATAATAACTGACATAAACCCCAGTTTCCCATTTTCATTCAGGGATTCTATCACCTGCTACTACAGTGTCATCAGCCTTAAGTGTCTCGTGCTGAAGGATCACACAGCCTCACTACTTGCAAAAACTAGCTACAAATGAAACCACTGTAACATCCTAAAAAAAAAACAAAAAAACAAACAAAAAAAAACCAAAAAAAAACCAAACCAAAAACAAAAACAAAAACAAAACAAAAAAAAACCCAACCAAACAAATAAAAAAACCGAAACCCCATATCAATAAATACTGGATGTTTAAAATTTGCTTTCTCATTTTGAACTGCTAGATTTCATATTTGTATTTCTTTTTGTGTTGTTATAAACTAATGGTGTTAAAGCAGAGGATTAAATCTGGTCTTTGAGAGCAACAAGAGCTATCAATCTTGTATTAAAGCACATTGGGTGCATCATGGGGTAAGCTCAGAGGTATGATCTGGAGTTTCTTGGCTTCTCTGGGCTTGACAGGCCATTTTTTATTTAATATTACTGTGTCTTTCCTGTAGCTTTCATCTGTGCAAATGCACACTCATTGGCTCTGGGTTAATTAATATTGGTGTTCATTTGCCTGGAGACCCTCTGGGCTCCAGCTTGATGCTGTGGCAGCTGCTGACACATCTGCACACTCCAGGAACACCTGAAGGACTTTATGAACCTCTGGTTTTGTTGGAGAAACTAGACAGAAACTAGAACAAGAAACATTTTCAATGGCTGAAAACTCAAAGCAAAGAAGGAAGAGAATGCTTTCTTACATCTTTCCCTTTACCATGTGGTTGCTGGTAGGGCTTTTCCTTTGACTTTAGTCTAGCAGCTCCTTCTGACCTCTCCCTGTTGTCCCTCTGGGGGCTGTCTCCATCCCTCCCTCCCAGCTTGGCCACCTGCCTGCAGCACCATCACCTGGCTCTCCCTGCCTCTGAGGAAGGCCACTTGCTTGTTGTCCCCTTCCTCTCCTTAAACCCTTCTCAGGCACTGAAAGCCTCCCTCCCTTCCCCTCCCTTCCCACCTCCCACACTGGCACGCTGTGCTGAGGCCAGGAAAAATAAATCTTTTCCTGCCTGCTCCCTTTTAAAAGAGTAGGCACTGTTGGAGAGTACAGCCAAACAAAACACGTGCTGCTGCCAAAGGGGTCATTAACAGGCACTCCAGGGCTTGCAAAATACATCTGCCATAATTCCAGGCTCCTTAATACTGCCAGAACAAGGATAAGTGTCCTTAGTACGAGCGAGCTGCCCTCGTAAAAGGTGTTAGAGAAACAGGCTTTAGGCAGTGTGAAACCTCATTTCAAGGGTGTTATCTTCAGGGGAGACTCTTGCAATTCCTCCTCTGGATTAATTCTTCAGACTGTCAAAGTGACACTCATGTCTTTCTTAATTCCCTTCTTTCTTAATTACTTTCTTCCTTAATTCCTTTTGTGTCTATCCTTCACTGTTTTTTCTCTCAAATCCTGGGTAACACAGTAAAGTTCCACTGCTTCCAGCCTGCCCTTTGCTTGGAGTTTGCTGCTTCTATTTTCCTCCCACGGAAGAACACGTGGGCTGGAAGAATTGTCTCCTTTCCCCCTTGTGTCATCACTGGGACTAAGAAAAGAAAGTTCCCCTGCTCTAATAAAATATTTAATCTCTCATCTAATAAAAGATACCACCTCTTCCTCCTAAAGCTGCCTGGTGAGAGAAGTTTTGCAGCAGTCTGGAATGGACAGGAAAAAAACAGAATCACCATGCCACATAAAATACAGGGTGAGCTGCTTAATGAGGCCTTCAAAGGATGTGGCAAACATGGTAAGAGTTAGTAAGGAAATTCACCATGCCACATAAAATACAGGGTGAGCTGCTTAATGAGGCCTTCAAAGGATGTGGCTCCCGACTTGGCGTGGCAGACACGGTAAGAGTTAGTAAGGAAATTAAAATTCTTCTCATCAGTTTGCTAATTAAGCAAACAGGAAAACTTCAGTTAAACCCAGGGGATTGCTCTGCACTGTTGTAGGGACCTGTGGGATCCATGCATCCCTTTCAGAGTGAGTGCTGAACGGGGACAAGGTGCCGTGCCCCGGGACTGCTGGCCTTTCTGTGTGTGGCTGGGTGAGGCTCACTGGGTCACTCTGCAAGGGACATCCATCACTGGAGGGGAGCAGGCTGGAGGAGGCTTCTGGTGGAGCATTTCCAGCTCAGTCACTGAAGGTCTGTGACTTCTCCCAGGTGTAGAAGACCACAGTGCTGCAGTCCCTGAGCTAGAGGAGGGACGTGGCATTGACCCTGTGTGTGTGCACACCCAGTGCCCCCAGCTGCCAGCAGAGCTCTTGGTGCAATGCAGCTGTCTCAGCTGAGAGTGGTTGTTCTCTGGGGAGGAACCCTGGGGAATATGACTATTTCCCTGATTTCCATTAGGATTTTGGAGAATATCCTTCTGAAGTTTTTATTTCTCTGGAGTGTTACTTTCCTTAGGCTTGAATCTGTCTCTTACTGTGGCACTGAAGTGTTTGCCAATCTTTGGAAAAAAATTAGCTTTCATGAGTGAAAGCAATAAATCCTAAAATGATTTTTTTTTCTTTCTATATCTCTCTATGTTGTGAAGTGTCCTTAAAAGCTGTTTCAGAGCAATAACCTGGCTGCAGTGTTGGCAGCAGAGCCTGCACTCCATTGGTACCTTCCCATAACACAAGTGCAGAACTGCCCCACAGCTCATTCCAGGAGCTGATTTTATTGCAGTGTAACATCAGTATAATTACACATTTTGACAGATGAACAGCCTGGTTATTCAGGTGTCTGTCTGGGACAGCAGCCATCAGGAGATGCTCAGTAACAGGTGTAAGGGGCACACCCTGGTGAGAGTATGTAGCCTCCTGCTTTTTCTTCCCAGCTCCTGGTTTAGGGATTTGCTAGGCTGGAATTTGCGTCTATATGATTGATCTAATCTCTCTTATTACCCTATGTATAAATGTGGCTTCCCAGCAATGCACAGCAGTGAATCCTTAATTTAATCATGACCCATATGAATGAAGTATTCTGTCTGGTTTTAGACCATCTAACTCCTAATCTCAAGCCCATTAGCTTTTACATTATGAGGAACTGAGAATAATGATTATCTTTTCCTCTTTTCCTGGGATATAAATTCACTTAATCTCCTTTTATTGAAATATTCATGCATGTTGTGCATCCTTTCACTTTGACTAGCTCAGAATATCCTGCTGAGATGGAATGGGCAGATGCAGGCACAGAGTGGGTTTAGATGTTTCTTGTCCTTTTTCCTGTCCTTTCCTAGCAAGATAAGAGCTCCAGATTAATTATCATAGAATGATTTGTGTTGGAAGGAAAGAGATCATCTCATTCCAACCCCTCTGCCACAACAGAAACACCTTCCACTATCCCAGGTTGCTCAGAGCCACATCCAACCTACTCGTGAACAATTCCAGGGATGGGGCATCCACAACTTCTCTGGGCAGCCTGTGCCAGGGCCTCACCACCCTCACAGTAGAGAATTTCTCCCAAATATCCAGTGCAAACCTACTTGCTTACAGCTTGAAGCCATTTATTAGCACTTGCATAATAGATCCTGGAGTAATTTCAGAGTGTCATTATTCTAAGCCTTCTTCTGTGACATTTCTAGGTCTCCTCATTTTTTAGATTCTCAGAGGACTCTAGATCATGAGTAAACTTCTAGTTCTTCTTCCAAAGAATGAATTAGAAAATACTTCTAACACCACACAACCTTATGTCTCCCTAAAAGCTGTATTGGGCTCTTTTGCAGTACATCCTATTTATCCACTACTAATTCAGTCTTTAATAATGCTTACTGTAATTTTTTGGGTACCAAAATGACTCTGAGGCTTCCCAGGTCCTTCTGACACCACGTTTGCCTGTCCATCCTCGTGTTGCTGAGGATGATTTAACAGATCACAGCAGGGCGTTCTGGAGTTCTGCAACTTGTTATTTTAATTCCTCAAGAGTTCTGAATTGAAATATTTATCTCTGTTTTACCTAGAACTTGTTTAAGTCTATTCTGCTCAATACTTCCTTCAAAACAAGGTCTCAGTCCATCACTCTCAGTGAAAGGCTCCAGGGTGGGATTTGTCCTACACTGATGTAATCCCTAACTCAGGTTCCTCCCCCACTCGGTTTCCTTACACCACACTGGGAGACTTCCTGCAGCTCATATGCTTGGAAAAGTCTCTGTTGTTTGGGAGGCAGATTGCCTTTATTAGTTTGATTTCAAACCTTTCTTAGTAGTTTAATTTTGCATTGCATTTATCAAATGTCATATCTATTTGAACACAAAATTCTGCTTTCTGAAAGATCTGTTTGAATATCTCCATGACAGTGTTGCTCCTTGAGGCTGACTTATTCTGGAGAAGGTCATCTATGAGCCTTCTTATTTCAGTTTTGTTAAATATTGATCTAGTTGTAATGATTCTAAATAGATTGCAGGAAGTTGGCTGAGATTCAAACCCAGATGGTTGTGTGGGTGTTTGCAGGTTACCAGGATGGTCACTGGACACAAAGTCAGTGCTGGCAGTGGAGTCCAAGGGCAGCTCAGCTCCCTCCAAAAACAGGAGTGCAGAACATGGTCTGGTGAATTGGTGTTTAGGATCCCCTGACTGCACAGACTTGATTTCTGTTGTCTGTTATGGGAGTGCAGACATCTTGCTCACATGTAATTACCTAAAATAAAGTGTTCCAATCTTTAATTGAGTGCGACCTTAATTGAATAATTAAGTGTTATTGCAGGTTGCTATTAGTTCAAATTTAATTTAATTTTATTTTAAAGTTAGTTTAAGTACATTTTAATGTTAATTTAAAATTTTTAAAATCTAATTTTTAAGCATGGTACAAATTCACTGATTTTTATCCAGACTGATGATGAAGACATGGACATCAAAAAGCAATCTTAGATTAAATTTAGCTATTATAGAGTCATAGAATCACAGATTGGTCTGTTTTGGAATGGACCTTAAAGCTTATCTTCTTCCACCTCCTGCCATGGGCAGGGACCAATTCCAGTGGACAGCTGCTCAAAGCCTCTCTTGAACACTTGTTATTAAAACAGTATTTTATTTATTATCACCATAGAGTTTGAACTGTCATTCTTTCTTTAATAATTTGCAGTTGAAGGACGCAATCAAAATTCAGCTGATGCCAGGAAGAATCTTCTCCTTGGCTTCAAAGAGCTTTTGATGCATCAGGATTTACACTACAGACACCAACAGCAAAAGAAATAGTTAAAGTCAATGGCATAAACAATGGGAGCAAGGTTGAATGATCTTTTTATGCCTACGTCTGACAGACAGAATATATTACACATTTGTTTTCTATTTTAGAGTATTTGCAAATATCAGGGATCATTTTAACAATGTAGGAACTCAGAATTGAATTCCTATTGCTGGAAGTTTCAAGAGGGCTCTAGGATATTAGATTAAGGGAAGATGAAATAATGATTTATGGCATCAAAAACCTTTCCTGAATGTCAGTCACTGTGTTCTGCTCAAAGGTTGTTAGCTATTGTGATATTTATCTCTACAAGAAAGAAATCATTGGTATTAGGAGCAAGGATGGGGGAGGGAAGGGAAGGGAAGGGAAGGGAAGGGAAGGGAAGGAAAGGAAAGGAAAGGAAAGGAAAGGAAAGGAAAGGAAAGGAAAGGAAAGGAAAGGAAAGGAAAGGAAAGGAAAGGAAAGGAAAGGAAAGGGGAAGCTGAAATATTAAAAATATGCAGGAGGGTGAACTTTTTGCTAAAACAGTGTAGACTGAAATAGTAGGATTATGGATTTTTACAGTATTGGTACTTTGCTGTGTCAGCCAAAGGATGCAGTAGATCCATCCCTTGGGTTCTCTAAATCTACATAGGTTGTATTGTTTGAACTGCAATGTAATTCAAATATAAAGTGTTAATTTAAGAGAATAATCTCTTCCACTCTGCAGGAGGTCAGGCACATACCACATTCCGTTCTGGTCATAAGCCTGCAAATTTTGGTCTGATTCATGTTCATCTTTGTGCAGGTCTGAGCCAAGGTGTGCAGAGAGCAGGAATGACCAGGTCCTGCCTCCTGACCTCTCAGCAGCACTGAGGTCATGCTGGGGCTCCTGCAAAATTTGTTAACAGTGTACTGACAGGAAATCTTTGTTTGTTCCAGCATGGACCTGTGTTCACAATATTTGCTCTGGGAAAACGGTTCACTTTTGTGACTGAGGAAGAAGGAGCTGAAGCATTTTTTAAATCTGAAGACTTAAATTTTGAACAGGCAGTACAGCAAGCTGTCAAGAATGCAGGTAACTGAGACCTGTCTTTTTTAAAAAGGAAACCAAATCTAGTTACCTGCGAACATTAAATCCCAACCAAGAGCCTGTTGGCTTTTTGATCATGCCTTAAATGCTTATTCTAATCCATGACTATGCTGTGAAATGGTGAAATTCAATTTCTCCATGACGACCCAGTACTGTAAACTGGCTGAGGGATTTGCATTCAGTCTCAAGGAATCAGAAGTTTCTGATCCAGGGAATGTTACTACTTTTACCATCCAGCAACCCCCGTTTGAGATCAGGTCCTTTGTTGTGGCTGGACCTGCATGTACATTGTTATGAGCAATGGTAAGTAATCCTATCACTTCCCTGGAAAATGTGTTTCTCCCAGTTAGCTTTCAGCAATAATTAGTTGCTACACAGTAGTACAACAGTCATTAGAAAAGGATGAGGTGTTTATGAGGATGTAATTCTATAGCATGGAGACACAAATTGGGGTTTTTTTCACTTCATTCAGTTTTGTGGTGTTCCTGCACATCTCCGTACACCCCACTGGGGGGAAATCTCTGGATTGTTGGTTCTGGCACTGAAGCTTCACGAGGCAGGAAGAAAAGTCATTACCAAAATCTTTACATGGTACAAGGAAGCTTCCAGGGAACTGTGCTTTAGGAAAATGAGGGTTAAGACATTTAAATTAAAGTCAAAAGAGTCAAGAGTCAAAAGTTAAGGGTAAAATTGTTCACTCTATCTTTCAGTGAAAAATCTACTTTCCAAAGCGTTTCTGTTTCCTTTTGTATTTAGTCTCTGTTCCTGCAGAAGCATTTTATCAGAACCATGGTAACCTCTACAGCATGATGAAGGGGAAGATGAGTCCCAGTAACCTGCACTTGTTCTCAGGCACTTTGTGTAAGGAGCTCCATGAGCACATGGCTCACCTGGGCACGGAGGGCACGGGTGACCTCAATGGCCTGGTAAGGTAAGGGAGTTTTGCAGCACATCTCTAACTCAGGGGTGTCCTACGTGGAAAGGAAATATTTCTGTAAAGCAGCTGGGGCTCAGAAGTCTTACAAAAGTTTTTGTCAGGATGCTCATCACAGCTCCATGGTTTCAGGTGGTTCACAGGGTGGAAAGGGTTTCATGTAAAGGTGTTTCTCCCAGTTGGAAGAAGCAGCTGAGCTGCCTGTTTGGAAAAAAAAAGAAAACACAGCATGTTCCAACAAACCCTGTTTCCCAAAAGATGGGATAAAACCTTCACATTATTTATAAAGAACTTAGAAAAAATGCTTGAACTTAGAAAAAATGTTAATCTTCTGCAGTTGAGAAATTTCCATGTTTGAGCCAAGCTTAGCTTGAAACTTAACTAAGACCCTCTGCAACTGACTTGGCTGCCAAAACTTAACATAAAAAAAAAATAAAATTGTTTCATGTGACAGCAACAAAGCTTTTAACTCCTTCTTCCTGATTATCTGGGACAACACCTGTATCTTTTCTGTCCATCTGTACTACAAGCTGAATATTCATGGAATCATAGAATGGTTTGGGTTGGAAGGAACCTTAAAGATCCTCTTATTCCATCCCCTGCCATGGACACCTTCCATAGAGCAGGTCACTCAGAGCCCCATCCAGCCTGGCCTTGAAGACTCCCAGGGATGGGGACAGATAGATGGGGACAGATAGTGCCTTTGGTTTGGCCCTGTTTCTAACACCTCACATTCAGATTGTCTCTTGCTGCCTTTTCCTGCATAATACAACAAGATACAGCTGTTAGTGCAGTTAAATCACTTGGCACCTCTCACTGCAGTTACTGCAATTTGGATTAACTGGGGAAAAATGTGGGGGAGAGGGGCTTTGAAATCTCCTAGGGGGTGATCAGTTCTGCTTTGCTAAACAAGGCAAAGTAAAAGAATTGGAATGCAACATTCTGAATAATTGTTATTTAGCTGTCTCAAAATGAAATCCATAGAGCCACCAGATGGCCCCCTCTTCCTAATTATCAGAAAGTCAGAAAAGTGAGCAGTATTCCCTGAAATACTCATTTAGCAGCATCTGGGACACAGCAAAGGCTGCACAAGAGTTTTCTGGAGTACAGGAGAAGAGTCTGAAGAAGGAGCTCAGAGTTTGCAGGGTAACAGAGGAGCAAGCATGAAAGAGTGAAATGAAAAGAAACCAAAAAAAAGCATTATCTGCCCAGGAAAGCTGCAGCCAGAGGAAGGATGTTTGGTCCAGAGGGGTTTGTGCAATGCCCAGAAGGTTCATATGGGTAAAACTGAAATGAGGGGGGTGGTTAATGGGGAGAAGGGGACCTCGGTGGCCAGAGCCTTTCTGCTCCTACTCGAGTGAGCACGCCCTGGCTGGTGAAGTTCAGCCATGTGTAGAAGACCAGCCTGAGGTCTGTGAATCTCCTGCCTCTGTTTAAAATCTGAAATGAATATGGGGCTGAGGTGAGACCCTTGTGCCAGCCCTTCCATACTGATGTGACCCTTGAGTCCCACAGCTTCCAGGGCAGGCAATCCAGGTGCTGAATCCTGCTCTAAAACTGCTGCAGCAGCTTCCCTGTGGCCCCTAAGTCTTGGGCATCTTGTCCTTGCAGGCATGTCATGTATCCAGCGGTGGTGAACACCCTGTTTGGGAAGGGCATCTGCCCAACCAGTCCAAGTGAAATCAAGGAGTTTGAAGAGCATTTTCAGAAGTACGATGAGGACTTTGAATATGCTTCTCAGATGCCCGAGTGCTTCCTGAGGTAAAGGGGCAGAGGTGATGACATTTATCAGACATTTATCTTGCTGCATCTCAACCATGGGAGACATTTCCCCTGGAGGATGATGCCCAGTTTTTAGTGATGGTGTGCCCTCAGGTGAAGCAGGCTTTTAGGTGAATGCTTCAAAAAAGTTCTGATCTTGTCTTGTGCATTTTCCTGGTATAAAGCAGAAATAACCTGGTGTAGGTGAGCAGAACCCAGCTTGGACCTGTCTGTAGCAGCAGAATGGGGTAAAGAGCAAAGGGCTGAGCCTAAATGTGAGTCCCAAGCTCAGGGGGCCTCCAATGAGTTGTCTCTCTGCTCTTCTCCACACCTCACCTGTTTTCCCAGTACCAATCCCAGGTTACAGTTCCAATCCCAGGTTACACTGTCACAGAATTGACCTTGGGTAGAAACACCTAAACCCTGAGGAGGGGCTTCCAGACACTGTCAGTGCTCTCAGGGCCATCATTGCACCTTTAGCACCTCAAAATACCTTCAGAAAGAATTGAAGATGCTCTAAAAAATGGCCTTGATTTTCTTCAAGAGAATCATTCTTCAAAAGATTGGCCTAAGCAGTCTGTCCAAATCAACAATGAAAACCTGTAATAAAAAGGTGTGAAAATGTAGGAGTGTTGCAGTCCCAGGTCCTGGCTGCAAGAGGAGGTCTGGCCAAGGGGAAGGCCTTGGACATGCTGTTCCTCATGCCAGTCATCACTTCTGTTGGTCAGACTGACATTGGCTGTTCATCAGCTCACTGCTGCCCAGGGGCTTTTGGAAAACAACCCAAGGAGGGCTTCTCATGGAAAAGGAAATGTTGGTTTGTGCTGCCTCAGTTAAGTGCTTCTTGTTTGTTGCTTTTCTTTACAGGAGCTGGTCTAAATCCAAAAAATGGCTTCTAAAATTATTTGAGAAAGTAGTGTTAGATGCTGAAAGGACCAACCCTTCAGAGACTGCATCCAAGGTAAACATCCGAGGCTAGGAAATAAGATGACTTTGTTGTATATTCTGACTGAAGCAGTGGAGAGCAGGAATTACTTCAGAACTGGAAGAAATAAGTCAAATATGTCAGCTTTTATAGCTATACCCAATGTTCCAGTATTGCTGTCACCTGCAGTAGGACAGACCCATAACTTTTGACTCCTGTTCCTCCATTTAGTTCATTTCAAGCAATTCTGAGAATTAAGATCTTCCCCTGGGGAATTTTAAGGCAAGGGGTCAGAGCTATGACCCATCCCCAGCCTGCAGTACCACACTGCAGAGAGCACTTGAAAGAGGTGAGAGAAAGACCCTTGAGTTGTTCCACTGAGGGCACCGTGCTGTGAAACTTCAAAACCTTACATGTGCTATTTATAAACCCTGGTGCAGAGTGAGCAGATCCTTCAACAGCCAGACTGGTAGAAAATAGCAGATTACTGGCTTGGGAGCCAAGTACCCTAAATATTGATTGTGTCAAAGCTGAGATAAGTTGTTCCCCTGGTTATTCTCCTGAGCTCTGGCAGGAATTCTGCCGATAGGGCTGACAAATGTGGCAGCAGACTGGCCTGGGAATTTTGATCTACCAAATTGTTGTAGGACAGATCATTAAACAAAACTGGTTTTATTTAGACTTAAAAGCTTTACATACTGCAGTTTATTTAGTAAAATAAACCAGATCAGCAGAAAGAAAGAGAAAGCTGGAGAGGAGCTGGTGGGAGGTAAGAAGGTGCAGGAAGCACAAACTTGGTGTCTTAGATTGGATGGGAATTTGGAAAAAAAATCAGCCATTTTTTATTCAAGATCAGCCTTTTCCCCTCTGAGAAGTAGGCAGGAAGCTTTGCCTCAAGTGCATGTTTGCCCCGCATTCAAGGAAATGCTATAAACAAAAGCTGATCCTAGAACATTACACAGTTCCTATAGTTTCAAATATCAGCCCATTGAAGTCACTGCTTAGGTCACCAACAAGGTGCCTGAAACTGGGGAGTTTGCTGATGTGTCAGACCATCTCTTTCTAACAAGCACCTTTTTGGCATGAACAGAGAGAACATTTTCTTCACTTCCACTCGTTCAACTGGCTCATTCCCATCTTGAGGTTCTTTAAAGCAGAGGTGCAGAGAAGGGATTAGAATAGAGATTATTTTTTCCTTTCTTCCACATACAAGCAGCAATGGCGAGTGAGGGAACCTAATCCTCTAGAACTTTAAGGAAATGGAGAGCAGTGAAAGTATTCAGGAGGAATTCATGTGGTGCACTGAGTTCCCCTTGCCCTCTGCCTATGTGAGTATCACTTTCTCTTAATAGCTGTCATCTCTACCTTGTGCCTTCCAAAAAAACCTTAACTAACATTCCTTCTCTTTGAGAAGCTAGTCCTTGAGTTCTAGTAAGCCCTGCCCCAAACTACATTTTAATATATTCTTGGAAATACAGATTATTTTATTTTATCTTTAACAGACACTTCTGCAACATCTCCTGGATAACTTGCAGGGAAAACACCTAGCTCCCAGTTATGGCCTCCTGATGCTCTGGGCTGCCCAAGCAAATGCTGTGCCTGTAAGTACATCAGCTGCAGAAACACCTTCTCTCTCTTCTGCTCCAAAGCCTGGGTTTGGGAAGGAAAGGCTTTGAAGCAGAGGTCACACACACTCCATGGATTCCAAAGAAGGGATTATCACGCCCACATGCATCACTACAAATATACCCAGGCTGCAATGTCACAGAAGCAATGACAAGAAAAGCTCTTCTTGTATTTTTCCTAAATTATGTTGTCCCTTGTCATAACATTTCAGGAACATAAGCCTCACAGCTATTAAGATCACAGTCTTAAACTGTGAAGAGCATTTAACTCTGTTTTGAAGCACTGTGGCTGTATTATAGAAAAAACTATTTCAGATAACCAATTGTAAAGAATATCAAAAGCATTATATAGAGTAACTTCATCTGTGTGTAAACCCTCAAGTGATTTTTTCTCTTTCATTTTTGGGAGATCTGCTGTACAAATGCCAGTGGAAGAAAAGCAATAGTTTGATTCTAGAGCTGTTACATTTTGTCTGTGTTAGAAAAGGATTTGCTGGATTAATGACACTGATATAAATATGCTAACAAGCCCAGTATATCTAAGACAGCTTAGGCTGACCAAAGACATTTATAGGAATTTCTCAGATGAAAAATCCATAGCAGCGAAAACATCCTTTATTTACCATGACTACTAAGCTCTTTCCAGCACAGTTATGTCCATTACAGATGTGATTTAGAAAAACATGATAGTGAGTTATTTTTGTATGTTCCCCTAACGGATATATCTATGTTTTTTGGAGATTGGATATTACTGCAGTTTAGCCTAAGGGAAATTCATCCATTTCAGTGAGGTTTCTGTGGATTCACGTGTTGGTGTAAGTGGGAGGCATAGCCTGCTGTCTGTTATCAGGATAACTGACATTCCTTCCACAACACTTACTTCTGTAATATTCAGCTGTAAATAGACATACAGATATTTTTCTGTTTCTCAGAATAGTAACAACCACTGTTCTGGGGAATGGAATGACGAAAGAAAAGGCCTTTCACCTTCCAAGGGCATTTTTTACAAGCACTTTAAACCCTTTTATCTGAAACAATTCAGTTATCCCTTCTTAGCCCATGGAGTGAAGCCACAGTGTCCAAGTGCTGTACAGGAAATCTAAGCTACAAGATTTGCTTTGCAGGGTGAGGGCTGCATCCATGTCAGTCTGTTTGGGAAATAACAGTCAGAGTTTCATCCCTCACCAGCACAGATGGCCCACGACCAGATCTGTGTGCAGGCTGCACCTCCCGCTAGCTCAGCAAGAGGAGAGAGACTCCTGGCATTGCTGCCAGTCCTTCTGGTTTCATCCTGCTTAAGAGGATTTTCTCCTTTCCTAAATTTCTTGATTTTCAACTTCATTGCATAATCAGTTAGCAAATTATTTCTAAAGGGGATATACTACTCCTTGTTTTGCTGTTAATTAAAACTTTTCCTGCCCATTTTAATGTGACTCACCATGACAATGCCCTGCAAATTATTTAACCTAGTTTCTGCAAATGCTAGTATGAATTTATTTTTCTTTCATTCCTGCAGCTAAAACTAATCATGCATGATGATTTAGTAGTTCATTTAACACCTAGTTATTTGAAAATAAAGGATTCTGTGTTTCAAATCTCAAGGCCAAAGCTATATAATGTTCACTAGAGATAAGTACACAGCAGATGACTAGACATAATCTCCCAGGAGCTGAGCCCTTAGATATGGATTTACCCAGGAAGCACAGCTCCTCATGCATCTCAGCCACAGCAGGCACATACAAAAAAAGTCCACATGTTTTCACCTGCCTCTGTGACTTGCTAAAAAGATACTGTCATTCTGCTCCATGTCCCTCAATTCAAGGATTTCCATCTCTGTTTAGGTTGCATTTTGGACCCTTGCTTTCATACTCTCTAATTCAGCCATTTACAAGAAAGTAATGGAAGACCTGGCTTCTGTTTTTGGCCAAGCAGGTAATTAATGTGATTTTGTCCTTCTGGAAGCTGGAAGTGATTTATCCTGTGTTGGCCCAGCACAGGGCACACTTGGTCAGTGGCTGGGAACAAGGAGTGTTCCAGTTAAGGGTTCTACTGACAGCATAGAGGCCAGCTCTCAGGTCTTTACTCAGTATATGTTCAAGACGTATTTTTAAGCAAAAACACCTCTAATGTTAGCAGAAGGAAGTAGGAAAAGAACAGTATGTGTTTATTTCTTCATTCCTATCACTTAAACTTAGATTTGTATTTCTTGTACTTGTGCTTTTTCCAGACACCTAATAGTTGAGGTCTTCCAGTTCAGGTGCTTTTCATGGTGTGTTGTTCACCAGAGTTACAGTTATTCATGGTTAAAAAACAGACCAGGAACTGTTCTCTTTTCTGTCATCAGAGACAAATTTTTCCAGCATGGTTCACCTGTTACAGTTATTCATGGTTAAAAAACAGACCAGGAACTGTTCTCTTTTCTGTCAATAGAGGCAGATTTTTCCAGCATGGTTCACCCCCCATGAATAACCTGTTTCCCTCAGAAAGCAGTCACCTATTGGGAGCAGTGGTTCCCATATTCAGTCCCTTGGACCAGAGTCAAACTTTCACAGAAGACTCTTTGTTGACATGGGTCAAAACTGTATCAAGAAACATATCAGTAATTAACCAATAAAGAAAACTCCTGAAGCCTTTTTCCTGGCCTTGCTTCATTTTCTAATGTTAACAGAGCCAAAGAGCTCAGCTGTGGCTTCTTGTCTGGGTGCCTGCAGTCCCTGAGATTTCCATGCAGTATCCTGTGAAAGCACAGAAAAACTCTGAAGACTTTTAACTTCCAACATGACTTTGTTTGGTCCCTTCTAACACCATATCTACACCTACCTTAAGTTATTGAATTATGTCCAATGGCTTTTCTTAAATTTTACTGATTTGGGTCTGTTTGTTTACTTTGAAATATATTGACAGTTTTTGTGTGTAAACAATGCCTTGAAGTCTTGAAGTATTTCACCCACAGTCCTAAAGCAAGACATGCCAGCCTGTATCAAAGCAAGTAAGAAATGTAATTTTCACATGGAGTCTTCTTTCTCATGCCATAACAGGTAAAGATAAACTGGAAGTCTCTGAGGAAGACCTGAAGAGGATCCCTTTCATTAAATGGTGCACTTTGGAAGCCATACGGCTGAGGTCTCCAGGTGCAATCACCAAGAAAGTCATAAACCCAATTAGAATTAAGGTGAGGTTTGGTTGTGGGGCTTTTTGTTTGTAATCATCTGTCTTTTCGTTTCCACACTTTTTCCCCTTCTTTTTTGGTTTTGTTTTTTGTTTTTTTGTTTTTTTGTTTTGTTCTTTTTTTTTTCCCAGAGGATGCTGTGTGATTTGTCTGGAAAGGGTCCTCCCAATAGATCTGGGTAAAATTACAGTGATAGAGATATTCCCCAGCCTCACATATATATTCTTTTTAATAGATTTATTCATCATCATTAATTTATGAGTGGTTTGGATTGTTTGGCTCAGTCTTGCCTTCAATTTTGAATTGATTTAATACTGAATTGAATTGAACTAGAGATACTGATGGCATATAAAAGAGGAATCAGACACAACAAGTATAGTAGAAGGAACTACATTTCAGTTACTCATAAGACTCCTTTTTGTCCTCTTCACTACCATTCAGAAGGGAGATGTCAGCATTCAGGAATCTGGCACAGAAATGTTTGGGAAAAAACCCACACTCTTAAGGAATCAGTGCTCATGACTATTTAAGATTACTGGTCAAATTATCACTATAATCTATCTACTGTCCTAGAAGGCTTTCTTTGAATTTCTTTGCATTGAAGGAAGTATTTAACAAAATATTTAGAAAAAAGAAAACAGCTCACATGATAAATCAAGAAGCAGGAAAGACAGAAATAATGCTTCTGATCTTTTGATATCTAAAATAATAGCACAAATAATCTTTCCAACTTCCCCATTGTTTAGGTTTTATGGAAAAAAAATAGCAGCAGCAATAAGAAACTTCAGACATGTAATATGGCCACCATGGCTTTACTTTCACTTGTCTTTTCTTAGGATCTTCTGCTGATAGAAGAGAACTACCAAGGAGGGACTATTTTGTGAGATTTTTAGTTCTTTTCTTAGAGATTTTTCTCTTTTCAGAATTTCACCATCCCTGCAGGTGACATGCTGATGTTGTCACCATATTGGTTGCACCGGAATCCAAAATATTTTCCTGACCCAGAAATGTTCAAACCTGTAAGTTGTCACTCAGTGTGGATATTTTGCTGCCTTTTCTTCCCTGTACTTATTTTACAATAAAAGCATATGGACAAATGTGCTTAAATCTGGCAGGAGAATGGCCTTGAATACAGAGACATAAAGGAGGAGCCTGTAGGAATAAAAAAGTCTTTTAAATTCAGTGACATGTTGCAGGTAATATGGTACTACTTTAGTATCACTTTGATCCTTATCTTACCACTTTCTGTAACTCCCTGAAAGAAGAGAGCAGCCAGGTGGGGCTCAGTCTTTTCCCTTAAGTAAGAGCTGATAGAATGAGAGGAACCAGCCTCAGATTGTGCCAGGGGAGATTTACATTGGATATTTGGAAAAATTTCATGACTAAAAGCACTGTCAGGCATTGGAACAGGAAAATGGTCACCATCCCTGGAGGGGATGTGTAGGTGTGGCAGCTGGGGATGGTGGATTGGCAATGCTGGGTTAATGTTGGACTTAGAGGTCTTTTCCAACCTAACCAATTCTTGATTGGTTAACTTGATTTCAAGTGTTTTCCTCTCCCTGGTGGATGATTTCTCGTAGGTATTATCTCTGCTAATTCAGTAGTTAATCTAGTTTCTTGATTATTATTCCACTGCAGGTGGCTGTGTGGGCAGGCTTGTAACTGCTCTTTTTAGCACCATCCAATATAGAACAGTTTGTCTTTTTTATAGAAATACATCAAGAAGTAATTTAAACAAAACTTCCCTTCTAGCAAACTCTTCCTGATTTGAAATCCCTTTTAACAATTCCTGCTCCTTTGAAATCTGAAACTCTGATGCAGCAGCTTATTTTTTTAGTAACTTTATTTCTAAAGAGCAAGTGAGCTTGTTTTTTAGAAACTCTCCCTTTTTTTCAAGAGGAATAGATGAGTGCCCCTTGGACATTGTCACTGCCAATGTATGACCTTGCTTCATCACCACGGAGATATTTTTTCTTCTTTATTGTATTTTGATGCTTACAGGTTTCTTCTTCAGAAATCTCTAATCAGCCCTAGCTGAAAAAAAACCCCTAAAATAGATAAATGCAAGATGATGTCTTCTGTGGGACAGCTTCATCAGAGGAGTTCACCACCAGAAGCTTGACAGGGTGTTACTTGGCAGAGTAGCACTGAGTTCGTGGAGGCTGGTACAGTTTGTCACCCAGCAGTCATGAGATTTGCTTCTCTCAGTGTCACCCACCAGAACTTCAGCCAATATTGCCTTGTTCCTTGTGTAGTCCCTTTCCTCTCAAAGCAATTTAGGATGGAGCAGGGATCCCTTTGGGTACAGACAAGCTATTTTTTGTGGAGAATCTTTCATGTTCTCACACACTGGCTTACACCAGTTAAAGCTCATAGACCTTGCATTTATCTGTGCAGAGTGTCTTAGAAATGTTTTTTCTGTGCAAGATGTGTGTGAGCTATTTGTGTGTCATGACACAATTTTGTGGCTGAGGCTTCTTTCAGTACTGGTTGAACATTTGCATTTGTAGATACATTTAAAAAGAGAAGGTTGCATTTTAATAGCTGAAGATGCAGGATTTAGGAAATGGGGAGGTATAGGAAAACTGCTTTAGGGGTAATTTTGAAAACTTCTCCAGCATTTTAAGACACCTAAATGTGTTTCAAATGGGACCCTCATGTCTTTCCCTGATTTGGTGTTGACTTTTGGATCTAGATTCTAATACTAACAGGTTGAATGCAGAAAAAAAATAGTATTAGTACAACTTTGTATTGAGGATTAGCTGTCCAAGGTCATTTTTAGCCTGAAAAAATAAAGTTAAGCTTTATTTATATAAGGCTGATTTGGAAAAAAAAGTTTCTTCCCACAGGATCGTTGGAAAGAGGCAAATTTAGAGAAGAATGCTTTCTTGGACAGCTTTGTGGCATTTGGAGGAGGGAAGCATCAGTGTCCAGGAAGGTCAGTGAAACAGCTGGAGTTTATTTATTCCCAAACCCTGCAGAGAACAACTCTCTTGAACTGGGCTTCTCTTACTCTTGGAGATAACGTGTTTGCTTTGCTCTTTGTCAGTCTCCTAATGTTCAGCACCATCTGCACCTTGTTTAAACTGATCTGGGAGTGGTTTCATTCCTGGAAAAGACAGGTGAAGTCACAGTGAACAGGCGGAATCTGAGATCAGTGTATTAAGGGATATTGCCCCCCACCCAGGGAGTGGTGGGAGGAAATTCAGCCTGGCTCTGCCCCTGCTGAGGTTTCTTTTCATCAAGGGAGAAAGAAATACACCATTTTACAGACACAGTTATTTAGGTTGTCTTATACCAGTTCTAAACAAACCTACAGAACATTTCTCAGGTCTGAGACTCTTTCCGTCCTCTGTGATGCCATTGACATCTCTGCTGATCTTCAGGTATCTTAACCTCCTCTCTGTTTGAATCTGGTCTTTGCATTAGGGCACACAGAATTGTATAATGGCTTAAATTGCAGATCCTGTCTCACTTCACTCCTCCAGCAATGCCAGCCTTGGTACTTCCTGCATTCCTTCTGTTGTTTTCTCTGCTGTCCCTCTTCCTGGAAAGAGTCCCAGGGAGCCAGCTGCTCCTTGTTCCTGTGTTCAAACATCTCTGTGCTCAATCCTCTGCCTTCAAAACCTGAGCTCCTCTGAGACAAAAGTCTCCTTAGAATCCTTTAGACCAGTCATTTTACCTCGAGCTCCATATGGAGCAAGGAATCTGGAGGGTATTGCAGAGGATCTGCATTCTGGAATCTGCACCCTATGGCAGGCTCGACATGAGTGCCACATAAACTTTGTGAAGGCATTAAAGTCATGAGCAAAATGAATAAAACTGCTTTTGCCATTTAGCCTTGCCAGGGGGAAGTGCTCACTCCCTGCTGTACCTCGGTGGCTTGTACCACATTCCTGAGCTAAATCTGAGCACAGCCTCATTCCCAGCAAGGGCAACAGCAAAATTCACAAGAGGCATCTGCAGGTACAGGGAAAGCTGCAAAACAATGTTTCTGAAAGCTGCTTGTTTATATATCCTGACCTATATCTTTGTTCAGGCTGTTCTCTGGGCTCTGATAACATCTTTCAAATAACTTTTTGTTTAGAGAGGAAAGTATAACATTTCTACACAGACAACAGATGGAGAATCTTGTTCTTGCTGAGAAACAAAAAAGCCCTTTCAGACCCTTTGGCAGTCCACATGGTAACACACACCTTCAGGTTTTTCAGCAATGATTATAAAATAATAATGTGATGATCTTGAAAAAAACCAAAAATTAAATCAAGGGTTGTATCAAGGATTCCAGGTTGCAGATTTCCTTCATACAACTGAATGAAACAATGTTATTTCAAGTTTAAGGTGCATTTTTATTCATTTCAGTACTGCAGTATATAAATGAAATGTATGAAACATTTAATTTCTCCATTGTATAAGTTCAGCATAAAATTAAAAGCTAATTTAATCAAACGGAAAGCTAGTAAATAACTTAGCTGTCCAATATTTTATCAAATTGATGTGGGAAGAGCTCTCAAAAAGCCATTTCTGTGCCATATTTTTTACCTAAAAGAAAAATTTGATGCCAGTTTGACTACTTTGGTTGGACCAGGTGATTATTGCCTGTGTAGCTGTGCTTGTCTTGCACGGGTGCGATGCAGGGCCCTGCTGTGCAAACAGAGCTGGGACTGGAAGGACCCAGCCTTGCATGGTGCTGCAGGGTTGGAGTTTGGGCTACATCCCACCTGAGCTGGGCTAATAGCCATCAAAATATCTCTGCACTCCATTCCCCTGAGCCACGGCCACCAAAAGCTCAAGGCAATTGCAGTGTGAAATCACAGGGATAATTTGGGTCTGAAGCTGTGCTGAAACAAGCAAAGATATCCCACTCCAGAGCCCAGGGTGGCTCCATGTGCAGAGCCTGGTGGCTCTGCAGGAGTTACCTTGGGTTTGTGAGGCTTTTTAGCTTCCCTTCACACCTGCCAGGCCAACTCCATGTGCACTCATGTAGCTCTTCCCCTGTGACTTCCCCCATAGCTATTTTATCCAGGTTTCCCAGCATTTCTCTGTACAAGAACAAGGTGGTATTACTGTTTTAACTGGGTATTTAAGACTTGTGTCTAAACTCTGCAAGTGAGTAATCCCATGACCTCACATAGGTGCACACTGGTGAATGCAGAGAGCTCTTGTACACATAAGCTTTAAAAACCAATAGCCTGGAGGATTTCACCTGCAGTCATCCAAAATCTTCTCTGGCCTAAGAAAGACCCTTGGGAGAGTGTTACAGAAAAAAGAAACCGTGCCCTTGGGTCTCCTACTGCATCCTAATGCTGACGCATTAAATAATAACTCCCACTGTCACTGCTCTCTGATGTCACCAGGCTCCCAGCTGTATTATATAACTTTATATAGCACAATTAGTCATATGGCCTTTTCTGTTTGACTGCCTTCTCACTCCTAGGAAGTTATTTCAAGTCAGCAAGTGTTAGGAGAACATAAATGTTTATACAGTGGAAAAATCCATAACGATAAGGAGCTGGTTTAAAATAGGTGTCAGAGGGATGCTGTCAGTCCAGTGTTTCACCACAAAAAGAAGGGGCAGCTGCCACATTTGTGTTCTTTGCTGAGTAACAAACCCAAACTACAGCAGTTTTCCTATGGAAGATAAAGGCAGAACTAAAGCAGAGAGTGTAAAATGTGTCAGACACCCTGTTTCTTACCTGATAATAACACACACGTGATGGTCAGTCTGGAGGGCCAGTGCATTCCTCCCTTTTTGTGCAGGTGGTTTGCAATCATGGAAATCCAGCTGTTGGTTGTGCTGTTCCTGTACAAGTATGAATTTGTGCTCTTGGATGCAGTGCCAAAGGAGGTAAGAGATCCATGCATTTGTGTAGCATTCTCCATCTTTATACCCTTCATTCATCAGGTTCAGCTGAACAGCCATGCTCAACTGTGGCTACATAAATTTTGAGAGGAGTGTTATAAAACATATATCTTTGTTTTAACTCAGAAAATCCAGAGTAATTCCAGCAATTCCAGTTAGTGGGGCTGCACTGCCTGTACAACAAAGTGCTTACAAGAAGGTTTTGTCTCATCGTTGCCTAAACATTACAAAGAGATTTGATCCTTGTTGCTCACAAAAACAGTAAATATGGAATGAGATCACTAATACTTTAAAGATATGGAATCAGGTGTAACACTTGTAGTGCTCTTCCACTCCATATTCAGGGGGGGAAGGTAAATGATTAAGTAAGATTGAATGAGCAACAGAAAGATTTTACGCTTGTGGTAGAATGGCACAATTGCCACTTCATTATTTAAATATTTTGAAAGTATTCAAAACTGTGAGAGTTTCTTAAGAACTCATGTGTCACCCTGACAGAGTGGTTGGAATAATAATTAACCATGAAGGCCCTACTTGATGGCTTTGGCAAAGCCATAAAAGAATTATTGGTATTTGGTATTGGTTCTCTTAAGACTGAAGATGCAAGGATACTTGTATCTTAATGTTAAAGCACAATGGTAATGCTGTTAATTAAACTAACTGATGTGGTTTTTTTCTGAATTTCTCCTTCCTTCAGAGCCCTTTACACTTGGTGGGGACACAGCAACCCATGGCACCATTACAGGTCCGGTATAAATGTCGGGAATGAAAGTTGTGCAGCACTGACCTTTCTTTGCCAGCCCACGCTGGATGGATGGACCACTGAGCTGCTTCCTAATCCCACATCTCCAGACAGCTTCTCTGCCTGCAGAGTTCTTGATTTCAGCTTTCAGTGCTGTACACTGTGCTGTGCCAAACCAGTGCAGTCATACCTGTGCTCCTCCCCAGCTGCCCACCTCCCAGTGCTTCAGTCCAAGCTCTCCTGCTGCATCCATAATTTGTGGGCCAGTTACTCACTGACTTTGCAAATCTGATATACTAAACTCACCAACCAAGTATTCAGGACAAAAACCTGCAGTGTCTGGAAGTCCTGTGTGGAAGCTGTGCCAGAACCAGCGGAGAAGCAGCTCCCTTGGGCCAGGTCACTGCTTCCTGCAGGGCGCTTCAAACCAAGGCCAAAGTGGTGCCTGATGCTAAGAAATCTCATTGGTAACAGCAAACAGCTCCCTGGTGCTGGTGTGCACAAAATCCAGGACAGTCTGAGCAGAGACCTCTGGATCAGCTCCACATCCTGATAAACTGTGGGCACTTGTGTGTCACTGCCTGGGTGGGCAGGTGAAGGTCTGGCCTGCTCTGCTACAACCAGTGCCAACTTCTTGTGAATAAAATGCATTTGTCATGGAAAAATTGCAAGCATTTGGGATCTTGTTCCACTAGAGCACCTGAAATTTCTGCTGAGCTTTATTTTGCTCCTCAGGATTCAGAATTGGTCCTTGCATGAATTTGCAATGAAAGTTTGACCATGTTTAGCTCCCAATAAAAAGTGATTGCAAGGAAAGCTGTTCCTGCTCATGAGACTGGTTGTCTGTTATCTAGAACACTTTTACTTTCCCTTCCATGAGTTATAGAACAAATTGCACAAATCTAAGAATATTTAATCCTGTAAAGAATATCTAGTAAAAGTTGTTTGAAGACGCTGTCAAATAAGTTCAGATACCAACACTTTAACTGCTGTCAGATTTAATATACAATAATAGCTGGCATGTATTTTTAGTCTTAGAAGTAAAGATTATCCATCATTTTAAAAGTATTTGCAAAAAAAAATCCCCTCATACAAATAGACTCTGAACAACAGAACAAACTATGGGAACATGCACAGGAAAATAACACATTGTATAATTCTTTACATGGTTGGCTTACCTTTGTGATGGATAGAACAACTTCAGTGATTTATATGGCTGGAAAATAATTCATCTAACTTTTATTTCAGCCCATAATGGTTAACTGTGTAAGTGTTGCAATCTTAATTGCTGTTCAAGTATCTCTTCCATAACTGAAGGCCATTCCCTTGGATTTCATGCATGGCATTACCTGGAAGTGTATATTTTTATTTTGAAATTTGGAAATGACCATAATATTTGTAAGGCAGGCTGGATGGGCCTCTGAGCAACCTGGTCTAGAGGAAGGTGTCCCTGCCCATGGCAAGGGATTGGAACTGGGTGGTCTTTAAGGTCCCTTCCAGCCCAAACCATTCTAGGATTCTGTGATGATTTTTATAAATATTTTGCACTCACAGACCTCCACCCTGATCTGCCAGAGCAGAGGGGAGGATGAGGCCACTGGTGTTCTTTGTCTGGGTGCTGAGTGTTTCTGTCTGAGCTGGCCACTGGAACCATCAGTGGATACACACATTTTAACATCTGTGGGTGTGTCTGCCAGATCCAGGGCTGTGGAGCTGCAGCAGCCTCAGCTCTGTGGGGCTGCTGGATTTAGCAACTCCCCATCAGTCATGAATCAGCCATGAAAATACTAGTCCTGAAAGGCAGGACATGTTTTTATTGGAAGTGCAGGCTTTTGACAGGAAAGAAATACCTGTTCATGGCAGAGGTGAAGAAAAGTGGGCCTGACTGGGGTTCCATCACTGCCCTGTTGTATGTGACAGCTCCAGGCACTTGCTGTACTTTCCAAGGTGGAAAAAACAAGGGAGGTGGATTAATAAAGCAATGTGGTGGTCAAGTGATAGAGCTAAAAGGGGTCTTCTGCCTGGAAATAATCCAGAAGCTTCTGGAGGAGGGAAAGACTTTCCCATGGGACAGGGTTAAACAGGCATTAAAAGGTCATCGAGATACTCTGTGCAGGAGTGGATTAAGAGTATCTAAATTATTCTTCTTCAAGTGCTTGTCCAGTCAGCTCTTAAATACAGCAGTGCCAAATTTCCATAGGGAATCTGTCCTCTTACCTGACTCTCCCTGCTGTTAAAAAGCTGTCCTACATATCAGGACATAGCAGGAATCAGAGTAAGGTTTTATCCATGCCATTACCACAAGCCTGTAAGAAGCCAAAGATTTTTAAGCCCACAGAGAAATAAAATGTATTTCAAGCTACCTTTTTTATTTCTACCTTCTGTATGAACACTGGGTGTTAAAGGGAAAGCAGTAGAGCATCCCTCAAAAGAAGTTCTTAGAAAATGTAACTCTTCCTCCTCCAGATGTGGCAAAGGCCAGCTCTACCTGATAAATTCCCATGTCAAAGTCATTGAAACAATGGTAAGAGTTGTCTTAATGAGACAGGAAATGTAGTGTTACAAGGAATAAGAAATAAAACTATGTTACATGAATTTTCCTTTAATAATTGTATATTAGAAAAGGGTTTCACGGAAAAAAAAATAAGGAAACCAACACATTCCAGGCATTTTTTTTATACTTTTGAAGAGAGCATAAACATTTTCCCTGAAATAATGAATCTTCCTGTGGAAATAAAAAACTCCTGAAAACATTTTGAGTTAAAATTCTTGACCTCCTGTAAGTGAATCTTCTGCAGTCAGTGCAGTGAAAAGATCACCCACAGTATCAGCAGCCACCTCCCAGAATAATCACAACTTCTTTTGTGTCTTCCCTCTAATGAGCCTCCCCAAAGGCCCCTCTCAAGCCAAGTGTTTCAAGTGGTCTTTCTCTTTTCTGTGCCACTGATTGTCACAGAACCCAAAAGTTTAGACTTAGCACATACACCTCCTCAAAGTAGCTGTCTGGGGACTAAAAGATAGTGCTGTGGCCATTGAGAGGTGGTCTAAAAATAATGACTCACCCTCAAAAATTAATTTTAAGACCCTTGCTCTGTGCTGGGCTTAGGCACTTTGCCAAGCAAAACTCAACTTAAGCATGTGTTTTGCCTTAAACAAACACTTAAAATGGATCTGGGGAATAAGAATGGATTTTGATTTGAGCACAGGCTTAAGCGCTTTGCTGAACCAGGGTCCAAAAGCCTCAGTCCCTAACCTGTTGTTTACAGTTAGTTTTGGCATCTGCATTGCAATTTTAAGGACATACAAAGGTTAGTGGAAATACTGAGATGGCTTTGCTCATTTTAGGTGAACCTGGCACACATGAAAGGATTTTAGGAAGCATTTATAGCCCAAACCAGTAGGCTTTGCTGGCAACAAGCATCTTTCCCAGTTATTTGGTACATTCTAAATGCATGGCTCATCACACTGCAAAAAATACTGCCTGTCCCCCATGTGGTAGAAGGGGAATTGGACACAGGAAAGGCAGTCAGAAGATAGCAAGCACTTAATTGCAGCAGCCAAGGAGAGGCTTTCATCATGTGGCCATTCTGGATGACATTGGACATGCGACTGATTGGCACAGCATTATTTGGGTTTTTCACTTTGATCATAAAATTACCAGGAAAGGCTTAATGGAGTTATAAATATCTTGTTTCCATGAGAGTCCTGGGAGGATAATTATAGCACTGAAGTCTTTACAAAGATAGAGCATTTATGAAATGATATTATCTGAGGCCTGCAATGGATAATGCAGGGAATTCTGCAGTCTATTCCCAGCCCCCCTTATTGACTCACGGTGCTCTTTGGGTGAATCACTTCATCCCTGTTTCCTCACTCTGGGGTAATAATGACAATTACCTACTGCTGCAAAGTCTGTATGGCTCAAAAGCTGTTGCTCCCACTCATCAGAGCACTCCTGCCTGGTTATTGATAGCAATGGCTGTCTGGAAGGCTTTGGATGAGCTACATGTTTTCCTGATGTGTGCTACTGGTAGATTGCACTTCTTGTAGTTACAGTCAAAACACTCAGGAGAAATATTTCAAATCTCTTAATTCAAAGTTTTTAAGAGGATGATGAAACAGCTGTACCCCACAGTCTTCAAAAATATTTTGGTTTTATTGCAAACCTTGTAATTTAAAGGCTATGGACAAGTTTCTTGTTGAGTGAAATGACAACTTCCTTTCATAAAACCAGCCCCTATGGAGGAGCATTGCCTAGAAGGGCTGAGTAGCAGCTGCCTGTGAGTAGGAACTACAACTCTAACATTCCCAGCTGCACTTTTCCTGCTCTAGAGACACCATGCATCATCTTTCCAGCTTTGAAAAAGGCAAGTGGGGAAAGAGTGATGGCAAATGGGCAGATGATTGTCACATGGGATACTTTGCTTGAAGGCCCTAACATGGATTTTGGTTACAAAAACAAGAACTTCAGTGCTGGAGAGGAGATCCTACATCTCCCATCAATAGCACTGTAACAGCCCTGACTGGGATTGCAAACAGCTCCTGATAAATTTGAGAGACATCAGAGCTCTCCAGTAGTGGATGGGCCTTTGGAGCTTGCTGTGCCTATTTGCAGAGGACTGAAATGAAAATGATCACCTTCCTACCTGGAACAAGGTAGAACTGCAGATGAGGAAATGGAATTGTTTTACCAAGCACTGCAATGACATTTCTGTATGAATAGTCCTGACAACAAAATTGCCCATTTTTCCAAAATAGAAGCTCCTGCTCTGGAGTGTGTGCACTGCTGGGGTGAAGGGAGGAGGAAAAGGCAACCTCATTACTTTTCAGAAATCTGCAAAACATAAACCAGGAGAGTCTGAATATCTAAATTATCTATATAGGCATTCTGCTTCCATAAAGCAACTTCTAGGTAGTCTACAAAGGCAGAAAACATCTTTTTCTGAATGCATTTCTCAGATAATGTAATCATAGCTGGGCAGAGAAATCTAAACCTAAGGAGGATCATGTTCTTTACAAAGCATAATTGTGGAATAGAAAAACTTGGCATTCCCTTTTTCCTGTGTCCTTGCTCAGAGGCAATTGCCAGTGATTTCTGTGAAGATCTGACCCAAATAAGAGGCAAGAGAGGCTCTGTGGGTGTGGTCCCTCAGCACTGCATGTCCAAACTACTCTTGCTGTGGGATCTTGCACTGGTAAAGCAGGATCCAAGCTGAAGATGGGGCTCTGTCACACCTTCCCCTCAAAGGTGTCAATTGTAGCCAGACTTGACTCATTTGAATTAAACACACTGGGCTCATAGTGTTGGTCTTTGTAACTGCTGACACAGATGCACAAGCAGTTTCAAGGCACTGGCCTTTTATCTGACCTTTATTCTGAAGACCATCAATGCTCAGAAAAGCATTGTGTCCTTCTGTTTGCATGACACTAGAAGAAAATCAAGTGATTTCCCTTTCAGGCCATGGCCCCCCGAATGTGATTCCCAGGTTAAAATGGATAAGCAGCTTGAGATACTCAAATAGTTCTGCTCTTTAAGTAATTCACTAGAGCTGAAGATACTGCCTTTGATATTCTTCTGCCCAAATCTTAATATTACAATTTGCTATTTTAAGCTTGTTTATAGAACTGAAATAATACGCAGATAAAAAAAGGATAATTACTAGGGTGTTTCAGGCATTAAAGCTGAGGTTTGGAGTTCCTTTTTCTGAGAAAATAAACCAAAGAATGTTTTACTATCTGAAAACCTGGCAACTGGTCCTTGCTTACCGTGAAGTAAGATCAAGCACCACTTTGTTAAAAGCCAGTTTCATCACAATGAACTCATTGTTTCTTAAAATAATAAAGAGGCCTGAATCAGCAGGAGATGGTTTTATTCTGTCCTTTGGGTAGTAATCAATATATCCAGCTAAATTTTTGCAACAGACTCTGGCCTTGCAACCTGGTTCAGAGGTTTTGTGCACATGCACAGTTTGTACATTCAGGTGTGTGGGTCTGTAGGAAATTATTCTCTACACATTCACAAGCCAGGATAGATCCAGGTGATTTATTGGAATCACATCTGCCCTGAGCTGCCACACCCTGGGAAGGAACATTTATCCCTCCACATAGAGACACTCCAGCATTGGCATCCTTGTACAGGGGTCAAAGGGGGAAGCTGGGCAAAGGAGCTGGAAACTGGGGCTGTCCTGCCTGCTGGGCTCTGAGCTCTCACAGCCTGGGAAGGTGCCATGCCACTGGATGTCACAGCCTGGGAAGGTGCCATGCCACTGGATGTCTTGGTGGGCTGGCTGAACAGGACATTCATGGCACAGCAGGCTGCTCCCCAAGGTGGCCCTGGAGCAGTCAAAGGGCACAGACTAGAGGTCCTGCTTCATCTTTCCTTTTTATCTTCCATTTACTGTTCCCATCCTCCCTAGGAACTTAAATACCCCCCTTGCCCGCTCAGCTCTAAACTCAGCTTACATTTTCCTTCAGGTTTTTAAGACATTCAGGGTGCCAAATACCTGAAAAGCTTCAAGCTAGAGTGCAACACTGCAAGGGTAAGCCAGGCAGATCAGTGCCTCAGTAGGAGATAACTCCTGAATGGACTGGCTATCCCTTCTGGAGCTGTGTCACACTGCTGGGAGAGCAGGAGGAGGGGGCAGAGCCTTCCTTCTGGCTGATGTGGAAGGAGGACACTGCTTAGAGGTTGCTTTGCTGCAGTGACTCAGTGCTGTGGAAGCTGTGACTGCCCAAAAATATCTGTGTCACCAAGACCGTTTCCATTTTGCCACCCCCAATGCTCCCCTTGCACAAGGGCTGGCAGGACAGGAGCACTGGCATCATCCACTGTCAGTCACTGATGTGATCTCTAGAAAATCAGTGCTAAAATATATAAAAGCAATTATATAAATACAAGCATACACAAAGATAAAGTGTGTAAGCAAACTATGTCTTAGTAGAAGTGTTGAGAAATTAAGTTTTCATTTCTAGGCACAATTCAGGCTCAAAAATACAGTCTCAATTGTTACTTACCTGCTTGAGCTGCTTATTTTCCATTAGCTGGATGTGTGTGTGGTGTCATGCTGACTAATAACACAGCCTTCTGCTTCCCATGATACTTCAATTATGCCTTCAGTAGTCACTTAAAAGTGCCAGAATAATGAATGAAAATTTCAGAGAAGAAAGAAAAACACCAGAAGCCTGAAGATTATGGATCACACTTAAGGAGACTGAAACATTCAAAAATTTTTTAATGATGTCTCAAAATAAACAAAGCTCCTTAAAATGACATTTTGGAAAGACTTCCTGTATTAATCTAAATAATTAAGGATAAAGATTAATAAAGGCATATAAATCTCATACAGTGGACTTCTCCATCAAACCTGTCTAGCACTGCTTCAAAAACAGGGCTCCTAAATTCTACTTCTCAACAATTAATAAACATTAATTACCACAATATTTGCTTTAGAGGAGTAAATTGTGTCTTGCAGTGAATTACACTCTGTGGCCTTCTAATTAGCACATATAAAAATAGAATTTCTAGTAGTTTTTTTATTTTCTTAGTTGTTTACATTCTGAAGCAAATTAGATAATATATTCATAAGCTCAGTCTGTATTTAGGTACCTGAATAAGCATCTTGATTTTTAAGAGCACCTACAACTCTGAGAGTCACACAGTGCTCCTGAAAACCAGGCCATTTATTTAGGTGTCTATATTTAGGTACATGAGTTTGAAGTGTTTGGCTTGAGGTCACATAGCTATGGCTCATTGCATTTTTTTATTTCCATTTGGGTCACAATGGGCAAGTCACTTCTAATAATTCTCATCACAAATGTAAGAAATAGGAGGAGAGGTGGTAAGAATTACTTACTAAAAACCATCATGATGTTTAGCACTTCCATGTGAATACATGAGTTTCATGTATTGAAAATGAAAATACATGAGTTTCATTCATGGAGAACAAAAATCTAAAAAAGATAGAAATCAGTGCATCAGCAAGGTAAGACAGTGTGTTTAGAGACTAAACTTACATTGTGGTTAAACTGTATTCATTTCCTGGACTGAATTTTCTGACATCTTTGTCATTGCCTCTATAACCTTGTGACCATTTTGACAAGCCAGATGTTTCAGCTTCCTGTAGTTTGACTGGGTAAATCCTAGAAACCAAGTGTTTCTGCTTGTTAACACATGGCAGCAAACCACAGTTTATTCTTGAGGAATTTGGGCTGACATCATCAGTCATGCTCTTGAATTGTGGCTACACCTCCAAGATTGCTTTTGAATTTGCACAGTAGCTTGTACAGGCCTTGACCTTAATGAATCAATTATGAAATAAACAGTCCAGGATTCTGCTGAGAGCACTTGGTAAAGGACATAATGAGTTTTAAAATAAATTTTAAAGAAACAAGGAACAAAATGAAAACCTTCTATTTCAGCATCCTCATTCAAATGTGACAATATGCATCTGGCCATAATATTTCAGATCTGAGAGTTGTACTTGTACTGTAAGGATGTTGTTTGTTACAGTACAAAAGGTTTGTTTTTCTGTCTTGAAATGGAGGTTGTTTTAAAAGTCAATGAAACCTGGTTTTCCCCTTGATCTATCATGCATCTAGGCTGAAAAAACATCTCTTGGTTAAAAATATTCCTTCAACAGAAATGGGGACGTGCCATTTTTGTTGTCTTTAAAGCAGAGGGTTAGCTATAAGATAGTAAAGTTCTGTTTTGTGGGACTTTATGTTAGATAGGGAATTTTTGCAATGTGAAATCAAAAAGACCTTTATTTTTTTTCCAACAGCTCTCACTCTCTGAAGTAGATGTTAAATGGAAAGACTCTTTGTTCCTGTTCTGGTTGCCTTAAAAGACACAAGCTCCTTGTCTGACCTCTGTCTGCTCCTGAAGATGCTCAGAAACAACAGGGATATGCCAGAGAGGGAATTTAGGGAGCAACAGAGACAAAATGCAGGGAGTGTCCCACTGCAAAGGTGGGAGCTCAGCGGTTCCAGAGCAGTGCCACAGGTTCTTATGGAATCACAGGATGGTTGGAAGGGACCTTAAGGATCATCCCATTCCATCCCCTGCCAAGGGCAGGGACCCCTTCCACCAGACAACATTGTTCCAAGCCCCATCCAACCTGAACTTGAGCACTTCCAGGGATGAGACATCCAAAGCTTCTCTGGGCAACCTGAGGCCAGGGCCTCACCACCCTCATAGGGAAGAATTTCTTCCCAATACTTAACTGAACTCTGCCTTCCTTCAGCTTAAGGTCTTTTTCCTTGTTCTACCACTCCATGCCCCTAATGAAAGTCCCTCTCCAGCTCTCTTGTAGCCCCTTTAGCTGCTGGAAGCTCTCTTGGGCTTCACACTTGCCTGACCCCCACGTAGCAGATTTGGAGAGAACAGACATCCCAGCTGGAGCAGTGCTTCCCTGCATATCCAAGCCCCCAAAGGAAACAGCTCTGCTCCATGATCAACCTGCTCATGGAGTAATGTGTGCAAGGGCACTACAGGCACTGAAATTTTACAGCAGGTAGAGGAAAGCCTCCTTTCCAGCAGGAATTTTTCACTTGTGCAATTATTATTCCTTACCCAGAATGATGTAAAATGCTCTGTAGATGAAAAGCAAGAAGAGACAGTGTTTGCTTTGCACATTTTTGCTTTTCTCTGTAATATGTTGCAGCTAAGCTGCTTGGCAGTTGCTGAGCACACTCAGACACTGGAGAGGTGTTGAGGCAATGTTGTCTCACTGCCCTGAGTGACTGGGTGATAAACCAGCAGACAAAGCTCAGCAGTGATAAGTGTAAAGCAATGCACAGGGGAAAACCAACCACACACACACACACACACAGAGGCACTGGTTCTAGCACTGCAGGAGATCTGGAGACAGAAGTGGAACGCCCTCTGGAAATGTCAGTGTGGGGCTAGGAAGTGGTCAAAAAGGGAAACTGAATGTTAAGAATCAGTAGCTTCCCCTTTAGATGATGAGGAGACCCCCAGAGTCAATAGGACTCTTTAGCCCAGATGCTCACAGGTATTCAAAGTCCCTTGGCCAGACAGCTCTTGTCTATTCCAGACCCAGCAAAATTCAACAGTCATTTTAGCAGAATCAAAGTTTCAAAGTAGTGTTTTCTTGTAAAATTAGATAGGCTAGAGAGGCTATAGCCTCTCTAATATAATCTAAAATTAGATAGGCTATAAAGTCTCCCAGTGAAAACAGAGAAAACCACATAAAATATAAAAAGGGAGAGCTGAAGAAAAATCCAATTAAAGGCTAGAAAGTAATCACAGAATAGTTTGGAAGGAACCTATAAGATCATCTTGTTCCAACCCCTGCCATGGGCAGGGACACCTTCCACTAGACCAGGTTGCTCCAGATGGGTCTTGAACACTTCCAGGGATGGAGAATCTACAGCTTCTCTGGGCAACCTTGCCAAGGCTTCTACAGCTTCACAGGGAAGAATTTCTTCCTAATATCTAATCTAAACCTGCCCTCTTCCTTCATCTTAAGTCAGTCCAAATTGTGGAATGATGGTGACAAGGTATAAACAATACATTTACTGCCTCTATAACAAAGGAATGCTTAAACAGGGATAAGACTTGAACTCGTTTTTACACAGTGAAGAGCCATCCTGTCACAGCATATTGTGGAAAGCAAAAACCACAAATGGGATAAAAAACAATTAAAAAGTCCTAGAGAACAGGACCACTGGTAGCTACTAAGTGGAGTAACTTGGATTCAACTATGAGTTCCAGAAATCCCTACTTCCCTAGTTGCTGGAATATTATAAGGTAAATAGGAGAACACAGAGCCTATTTTTACACTGATTTACTAAGCATCCAGTCGTGGCTGCTGGAGACAAAAGACAAAGTTAGATGGATCCAACTGTGTTTTTTATGTTCTAAAAAAGTAACAATTGAGATTATAATGCTGACAGAGTCAACATTAATTTGACTTGCTTTATCCATTGTAATCTCCAGACTCAGCCATTTGCAAGAAATCATAATCCATATCTGGCTAAAGAATTTGGGATTATCCCAGTAAGCAGAAATGTAAAAGATGAAGCACTGACTTCTTCAGCATCTACAGATTTTCAGGCATTACTCCTTTAAAAAGGAGAATTTGTTACCAGAACATCTGTAAAGGCTGCAGGACTTAGCCAGGGTTTGTATTTTGATGATCAGAAATCAAGGTAACATTGTCAGGGGGCAAAATCTTTTGGTTACAGTGCCTCAGTTGTGTTGAAATTCTCAGTGTCTGCTTCAGCACACTTGAGAGGCCACTTTTGCTTACAGATTAAATCTGGAGATGGGAAGCAGGTGCAGGCTGAAGATAATGAGCAGCTCAGGATTTGGAGGAGACGGGCTAAGCCTGTGCTCTGGGATATCAGTAACAAACTCCCACTCAGTTCTGTGGGATGAGCTCACAGCACTGCTTGTGGATCCTGCAAGCAGCAGCTGTTTTATCACCTCCTTTGGTATCCTTTCCAGAATTACAGCTTCCTCCAGGTTTTGGCACTCTGCAACTGCTTGGGCTGTGGGAAGATGGCCACAGCCCTTAAGAGGCACAGGGTGCATGGCCTGAACAGCTCTGGGGTGAAGGGTGGGACTCCACAAAGGACTTTCTCTCAATTGCTCTTATCCTATTATTTTTGCAACACCATTTCTCCATGTCTAAATAATATATTATTTTGTGACCTTTCCTAACAGAGATCTTTAATGCTTATAACAGGGGTATTAAAATCCTGCAATTGCTGCCATTTTTATAATTATCTACTTTGAAGGACAATTCACTGTAATCAGTGGAATTTAGGGGTTTTTTTCCCCTTCATCTTAGCAGTAATGCCTGGGTTCATATAAACCCAAAGTGCTGACCTTGGCTTTCCTGATTTTTCCTGAGCATGGGTTGGTTAACTTGCTTTCAAAACTGCAAAGATTCCTATTTTACCACAAGAAAAACATATGCTGGAGCAGCTTAATCACAATGGAAACATCCTTCCCAATATGAAAATTAATAAAAATTGAGACACAAGATACAGTTAAGAGGATGGAGATAAGAAGACACAAGGAAATTGTATAACATAAAACACAGGACAGAAAAAGCCCAGTGGATGCTCTTCCTACTCAGAATATTAAAATAACACATCATGCAAAGGGAACACACAAAAATGGAGACAAAGGAAAATATCCTACCAGGTTTAATTCCCAAAACAAAAACCAACAAGCAGATAATTTGATTTAAAACCTGATTAGTTTATATAGTGGCATCTGTGGTTCCATAGCTTGCTTACTGTTCTGCATAATGCCTAAAGCAGTAAGATCATGGTCAGAGATCAATATTTTAGACACAAGGGCAAATCAATGAAAATAATAATTACTATTATAAGTTACCTATTATACATTTAAAAATAAAAGTAGAACTGAAGCAGAAACCCTGAAAGGTATCAAGGCATAAGTCAATCCTTAGTTAAGGGACCAGGAAGAAACTCCTCTGTTGCAATCTCCATTGCTCTTTGCTGTCTGCAGAGATGAGATGGGATACACTATTGATTTCATTCTTCACACTATTTATTTTCTGCTATTATTGGAAAGTGCTGCTATAAATGGCACACATCTTTTTATATATCTTTTAACTAATGGAGAATTATTCCTATACAGAGATTTTTATAGGGTATTTAATAATTACATGGGAGTCTTCTAGTTCTTCATTACATTCTATAGATTTTCAAAGCCATCTTTACAAAAACCTATTTACGTTTCTGTAGCACCCTATTGATTAAATCCCTTTGTATTACATTCCAAAGAGGAGACCACAGAAAATCAGTGTTAGCCTCGGATGTGCAGCTGGAGGAGAGAAAATAGCCCTTCTTTTAATAAAACACGCCTTGGGGGCATCTGAGGGCTTTCTCTTCTTTTTAAAATCATGACCAGCATCAGCCTTTTTCTATTGTAAACGTGACTTTCCTTTGGAGCCCTACAAATGCTTCTTCTGGTCTGGCATTGTCCCCATTGTAGGGGGGAGTTACCCCTGATTCACCTGTTGGGCTGAAGATGTGGCTCCATCCCAGATGGAGCTCACTCCAAAGGACAGTTTGGGCATTGGTGGTCAGAGGGGAACATGGTCTTGGGAGCTCCATCCTCCAGAGTAATGAGGACCCCTGCAACATCACACAGGAGGGCCTGAGGGTTGTCACTAAAACCATGGCGAGGTGCCCTGTGAGGATGTCCATCCCACCCCACCTCTGCCTACCTTATCCCATCACCCCTTCTCCTATTCTATCCCATCCCACCTCTCTCCTACCCCATCTCTCCTCTCCATTCCATTTCATTCCGTTCCATCCCACACCTGCTCTTCCCTACCTTACCTTATTCCACCCATCCCACCCCTCTTCACTCCCATTCCAGCCCATCCTGTGTGTTCCTACTCCATGCCATCTTACCCCACCTCTCCCCTACCCTAAGCCATCCCATCCCATCCCATCCCATCCCATCCCACCCCACTCCTGGCAGCTTTGCCAGGAGAACACAAACCCTGCCTGGTTCCCATCGCTCCCTGTGTGCTGGGGTGTCACGGGCTCCCGCCCTGGTCACCTGTGTCCCCTCACTGCCCTGTGCCACTCACCTGTCCTGTGTCCCTCCCGCCTGTCCCCACACACCTGCTGCTTGGCCTCGGTCATCCCTCGTCCCCACACATCCCCTGCCCGGCTCGCCTGGCCCCACTCATCCATCCCCGTGCCCTCTCCTCTGTCCCCTGTCCCCTCACGGAGGGTCGCCGTGGGAGCTGGGGGCGTGGCCAGGGGTGTGGGAGGCGGGATCAGCGCGCTTCTCGAGTTCTCATTGGTGGATGCTCCTGCCTGTTTCGGCGGAGGCGTTGCTGATTGGGCCGCCCCGCCCTCCACCTTGGCGGGCGCGGCGCGGGGCGCTCTGAGGGAGCGCTGGGCGCGGAGTGAGGCGGACTCCGGGCGGGCAGGGAAGGGCGAGCGAGCCGCAGGTAAGGGCACGGCCGCCTCCCCAGGGGCTCCTTCCCCGCCGGGGCCGCAGCGCTGTCCGGCAGACCTGGGTTATGCAACCGCCCCGCGGTCCTGCCCCGGCGCCGCGCTGCCCTCGGGGCTCCTTCCCCGCGCGGCTCTCGGGGCGCGGGGGATGCGCGGCGAGCCCGCGGCCGCCCCTCGGGAGGGACTGGGGCTGGGGCCCGTGTCTGCCCCGGTGGGGTGCGGAGGAGCTTGTGAGGAGGGATGGGGAGGTGGGAAGGGGTTTGCGGCCGTGCTGGGAGCAGGTCGGGGTCGCAGCGATGCGGACCCGGACTGGGCAGCTCCGGGCAGGGCTGCGCCGGGAGCCTGAGAAAGAGAGGCTTTCCTCGGGGTGCTTTAAACTTGGCTGCTGTAGCCGAGGGGGAATGGCTTGGAAGTGAAGGAAGGCTGGTTTAGATTCGATATTAGGAATAAGTTCTTCACTGTGAGGCACTGGCAGAGGTTGCCCAGAGAAGATGTGAATGCCCCATCCCTGGAAGTGCCCAAGGCCAGCTTGGATGGGGCTTGGAGCAGCCTGGGACAGTGGAAGGTGTTCCTGCCCGTGGCAGGGGTTGGAACGAGGTGGTTTTTAATATCCCTTCCAACCCAAACCATTCTGTGATTCCGTGATCCCAAGCCAATATCATTTGATGCTTATGTAATAGATAGCTCTCCAAACTTGCTGGTTTGTTTTTTTTTTTCCCCCTCACCTATCCTGTATTCTTTTGGACCTCTTTAAAATATTGTGCTCCTTTATTTCTTGAGTTTGAAGTTTAATGAAGGTTCCTAAAAACAAATGTATAATAAGTTTATACAGCTGAAAGAAATCATATAAATGAGAATTGTAGTTTAATCAGAGGTTGTATTTTATACCAGCTTCTGTCTTTGGCTTTCAAGTTTTGCCCTTGGAAATGGTTTGATCTTTTAGCTAGTTAGAGTGGCTGCCCTGATGAAAACTCCTATTCTATGAAAATGCATATTAGTGTAAAGAAACTGCTGTATTTATCTTGCAGTGAAGCTAAATGCTGTGGTTGTCCATCATCCTTGTACAGAGGAAAGTCTGAATACTGTGAGAATATAAAGCACTACAGAAAAATGCTAACACATCTCAGTAAACAGGGACAGAAGGAGATTTTCTGTAGATGATCGTCTCTGTTAACTAGTCTTTGGTGCCTGTCACAGCAGGATCTGTCCTGTCCTCCTTAAACTTCTGAGAAGTTGTCAGGTGTGTGATTCAGTTTGTCTGTCCCCTTTCAAGTATTGTCGTTTGTGTCCAGATTCAGTAGCTTGGTTTGTCATTGCATTGCAGTAATTAATGAAATAATTTATAAATTACTTGATTGTGCTAGCAGAGGATCCTTTTAGAGGAGGCAACTTTGAAATGTTATTCCAATTCATCGTTGTGTCCTGAGTGCCTTCTAGGAGTTAAACCCTGTGAGTCCCTGCTGCAGGTGGCTCTGGGTGAGTTTGGGGCGCAGTTCTGAGTCCCAGGAGCTGCTTGAGCAGGGAGTGCTCCACTGACCCCGTGTGAGGTGACAGCTCTGGCTGAAGGCTGCTGACGTTCTAATGCTGCCTGCCCCTTATGAAACGGGCTTGCTTTAAATAGATTAGCACAGAGGCCAAGTGAAGGTGATCAGGAGGCTTGTTCTGGTTTCTTTGTGTTTGGGGAGGGATTTTGTTTTTTTTTTCTTTGAATACCTTAATGTTGCCATGGTTACTGTAGTGCCCAGCTGATTGAAGCTCAGCTTCTTGACTTTAAGAACAGCACAGGGAATCTTCACACCTGGCATTGGCTGCTCCAAAGTATCACCTTCCTGCTGTGCAGTGGCACTGGAATTTTGGCTCGGTTGGGTTCACCAGTGCCTCCTGGATCGTTTTCTCCCGTGCTGGAGATGCAGATGCTCAGCAAGGCAGTGCCAGAGTCCCTTTGTGGTCTCAGGATCCATCCCTGGCGTGGGAGGCACAGCTGAACCTTCAGTGTGATGTGCATGTCTTGGACTGCTTGAGCTGACCAGTCCTGCTTTACAGGAATAAAACTGAATAGTCCCTTTGGATGTTAAAAGCTTCCAAAAATAGTTCCCAAGTCTCAGCTAAATTTAATGCGGCTAGAATGTCAATGGAAAGGATTAGAACATTTGGGATTTGCACCAGTTAGAGGATTTTAATTTTTTTTTTCTAAATGCTTTCTCATATCTGCCACTTTTGTAAGAGGAAAAGTGGAGATTGGCACTATTTTTGTGTGGTGCTAACCAAACTGGAGCTCAGATGTGAGTGGACTTCCCTGTACTGGTGACTTTGATTCCTGTAAGGGAGTTTGCCCAGGTGGGAGATCAGGGTGAAGCTGTGGCAGGGGGTCACTACAGTCCTTGTTGCTTTTGAGGCTGCAAAGGTTCATTAATCCTGTCATGTGAGGTCCAGTTCTGCTCTTTCTAATTAAGTAAAAAGCCTCTGTTTAAGTCCATAGGAGCTTTCCACAGTGAAGAATTAGCACCATTAAAAATAATGCTCATCTCCAGCGTTCATTGTGCAGAGTGGAATGAAATTCCAGTAAGTTACTCTGTGACCTTCCCTGACACATTTGTGCTTTCTGACAGAGCCTTCCGTGTGGGGCCAGTTGGATTCAGCAGGAGATGCAACCCTAGGCTGACACCACTGAAATTGGTGGCTCTGCTGCTGTAAAGTCAGTGAATATTTTAAGTTAAAAATTATTCTTGCAGTAAAATCTTATTCACTAGGTTTGATTTCCCCCCTCCTGGCTTTTTCCTGTCTTTGAATTATGGTACAAATTGCTTTTTGGGGGCTTTTTTTTCAGTTGGAGCCAAGATGGAATCCCTACACTTCTCCTAGACCCTTCTACAAAAGCAACTGCAACTTTTCTTGCTTTGTTTTTTTCTCCAAATTTTCTTAATTCCTGCAGATTACGGTTTCCAGGTTTGCACTCAGGACTCAATAATACTTCTAGTTTATAGTGATTATATTTAAAGCTTCTATTTGTAACGTTTTGTTTGCTTTATTCTATTTTTAGTCATGTTGTTTGTCATGGCAAGCAGTGTTTAATAAAAAAAAGTTAAGTTTCCTAGTGATTTCAAGAGATATGTGCCTGTTTCTTGATGTCCCTCAGGGATTCTTTTTAAAAACTCCAAAGACAGGGAAATGTTCACCAAGGAAATGCCTTATTAGTTTCCATAAAAACAGTGGATAAATCAATCAATGCTCAGTGATACAGAAGCATTGGTCCATTCAGACATTTCATGTCCTCAAATTGTCTTCATTCAATGCAATTTCTGCTGAAGGTTTTGGCTCTGCAGGGATCAGACTTCATGAGAAGATGTACATCTTTACCCTTTCACTTTTATACTAAATAAGTGTCATTTTTCAAAGAGAAACTTCAGTGAGCTACTGCTGTTTTCCAGTGAATGTATTTTTCTGCTGGCCTCTGTTAATTTTAATTAGAGGTGTACTGTGTCTAAAAATAGTGAGGTAACAGAATGAACACAGAGCTCCCACTTGGAATCTCTACAGGGATTTTGGTCACAGCGTCTCCAGTGCTGAACACTGACACGACCTGATCTGTGCCAGGAAAGGGTGTTTGCCTTGTGATTGGAGCCATCCCAAATTAGAAACCTTTGCACACCTGGACCACGGGAGGAGAAATTTAAAGTAACCCACGTGAGAGTGAAGTGATGTGTAGGGTCTGGGAGGGCAGTGGCTGCTGTGGTTCTCCAAGGGTTAAAAGTGCAGCACTCTTGAGGTTCTCATTCTGTGGGATGTGTTAAAGTTGAGGGTCCAAACCTTACACCAAATTCAGAAATAACACAGCATAATAAGCACATTCAGTTGTGCTTTAAGTAAAGGGAATAAATGGATGTGGCAAGTGCTCAGCTTTAGCTGGGGGTTACATGAAGTTGTTTGCCTCAGGTTTGAATCTGCCTCAGTGTCTCAGACTTTTCAGGGGAGCAATCCTGACAGAGTTTGCTGTCACGATCCCAGGTAAGATTTTGGATATTTTAGCATCAGTATTGGTTCTAGACAGTGCCTATATTAGTCTATATATTTTTTTAATGGCATTGTCACTTTTTTTAAGATTCTGTATGGTAACTTCTGGTATCTCAAGTATTTGTAAAATCTGATTTGGGAGGGGAGAAGCAAATGCATAACTCTATGTAAACTCATTGCATTTTAAAAGGAAGGTAAATACAGTTTACTATTGTGTAGGGTTTTTTTGGTTGTTGTTTTTTTCTGTTTTTCTTGTTGTTTTTTTTTTTCTTTTAATATAAAAAAGGATCCTGAGGGGATGAAGTTAACTTATTCATTGCATTTTAAAAGGAAGGTAAATACAATTTACTATTGTGTAGGGTTTTTTTGGTTGTTGGTTTTTTCTGTTATTCTTGTTGTTGTTTTTTTTTTTTTTTCCTTTTAATATAAAAAAGGATCCTGAGGGGATGAAGTTAACTTATTTTGTCAGAAGCTGTGGAAAGGAGCTTTAACATAAATGGGAATGTTGTGATCCAGTGATTGTATTGTCGTAACATAAAAGATTACTTTTAATTGGGCTGATTTTATATGGAAATCCAGTTCATGGATGAATACATGACTTGGAGTTAATTGTTTTAAGGGATTTGAAATGTAAATTCTTTTATTCTAAATTAGTTGAATAATTGGAAAAAGGATTTTTTTTTTGTCAGAGGACTGCCTGAAGTGGCTAAGTAATTTCAAAGAAGGCAAAAAACACTACCAACAACATGATACCTGAGCTTCAAGGTTTGACAGACATAATAAAGGATATGAAGTTATGATTTTCTACATATATATATGTGTGTGTGTGTGTGTAAATGTTTTTATGTGTAACATTATTCATAATATGGAAAAATGTATGATTTCCATCTTATGCCTGTGGATAACTTCTGAT
This sequence comes from Passer montanus, assembly GCF_014805655.1. Classification (NCBI taxonomy): domain Eukaryota; kingdom Metazoa; phylum Chordata; class Aves; order Passeriformes; family Passeridae; genus Passer; species Passer montanus. The sequence goes on along the minus strand of NW_024374812.1, from coordinate 2,320,459 downwards.
GGAAGTCTGCTAACAAATGTTGATTCAAGTATGTTTGTCCCCTCTGATTATTGTTGAGCTCAGGCTCACAGGCAGTTTATTTCTCTTGGGGACATGTAAGTATTTTCTTAGTGAGTTTCTGTTTTAACTGTGGTGCTGTGCTTTCTATGGTGCAGTGCATGGCAAAGGAGAATCTGTGAAGCAACAGTTATTCCATACAGGTGTTCTTAACCATCCCATCATAAATTGGGCAGAGGATTTAGGAATCAGGTATAAGTTAACTTAATAGTGGAGAGAGCACTATTCAAAACTCTGGGTATATCTTAAAAGATGCCTGTGCAGGCACAGACACCTACCTGCAAGTCTGGGAGAAGAGCTGGCCAAAAGCCTGTGAGACAGTGACTTTCTTAAAAAGACTTGGCCAATACCCAAGTCCCACTGGGCAAAAATGTCTCAATAATTGGCTGGAAAAAGAATCAAGCTTTTCCTATCCAGGAGCTCTAGCAGAGCAAGACTACTGCCACATGATGTAAATATTTATTAATTTCTCATCCTGGCTGCTGCAGCATATGTTCATTTTGTTATTGGTTAAAAACCTGAGCTTCATGGTTATAACTTAAAATCCTGTTCTGTTTTGTTGTTTGTCATAGTAGTTTTGCTGAATTCCTAACTTAAAAGCTTTCCTATGTAGTACTTTATTATAATATGGCTATCCCAGGAGAGAAAAATAAATAACTGTTTGATGAGAAAGTCTATATAGTTTTCTGGCTTCTGTCAATAGATTGAGATTCTTTGCTTCTCTGCACAGTTAGCTTTGTTGTGCCTTGGGAAAGGAGGTGTGAAACTTGTTTGCTTTAACATTATAATCCAGATTGCTACAACTTCAGCATGTCCAGTGTAACTCTCAGATGGTCAGTGTCTTCCCTGGCTGCAAATTGTTTGCCTGTTGTGAATGAAATTCTTCCCACAGCCTGGCACCAGTCTGCTCTGCCATGTAAATTGTGTTTTGTAACACACTGGGCTTGAGGTTCATTTCCATAAACCTAATGACACAGGCTAGACATGATGACAAACATGCTTAGAGATGATTGTTTTTGGAGGACATGATTTATTAAAGCTTTTTGCTAGAGAAAATACTGCATTCTGATGTGAAGTTTCTGGCTGCTGTGAGGATTTCTTTCCAGTATTTCCCCAGATGTGTTTACCATGAAATGTGCAGTAACACAAAGCTTAAGTGAGGTGGTTCAAATACCAGAGGCAACGTTGCTGTGGGGGTGAGCTCTCCTACACTAACGTGTACTGCTGAGCTTGTAGCCATCTCTTCTGCCATTTGTTCAGGCTTCCTCTTTCCAATCAGAATTTAATTTCTAAACTGAAATTAGTTGGAGGTAGTTGTGCTAGTATTGGGCTGAGCTGCTGAAAGCAAAGTGTGTGTTTGATAGCCTGAAAACCCATCCTCAGGTTAGCACAGTACTTTTGAGCAGGGCTGCAGCTTGTGTACTTGAGAACTTCTGTCATTAGCCCTGAGACTCCAGCAATAACAATTACTGATATTTCCATAACCTTATGTTATGGAATGATGTGCTCTGTCATCATCCAAATCTCATTTCAGAGCAGAGGTTATATGAAAGGCACAGCCATGGCAAATTAGCTCCATAACTTAGCTTTACTGAGATTAAGTGTGATAAACCCATATGGTTTAATTTTGGACAGCAGTTCTATATAGTGTGTTTGAGCTAATATTTACAGCTATTTATAGAGAATAGCAAGTATGCAAGAGAGCAAGGGCAGAGCAGAACAGATGAGCACACTGAGTTTATGTAACTCTCTAAATGCTTGTGCTAGGAGGAAAAGGAGCTAATGATTGCATATTGTTATTGAAAGAAACAAATAAAAGGGAATAGATTATTATCCAGTAAACTTCTAGTTAACTTACTGGGGCTTTGTAGATGCAATATGTTGATGTCTACTAAGCACTGCTAAATACCAGATTTAATACTAATTAACACACTGATCATTAATTGAACCTTGACTTACTCCCCTTGGCTGGCATGAAGCTTTCTCTCATAACAACAGTGGTGATACCATTTAATGTATGGGCTCACTTTGTGTGCCTTAAAATTACCTTTCTATACTAATGCATTTGGGATAAAGGCTCCAAAATCAGCAGGACTTTCCTAAAAGTGCTGAAAGTCATCTTGAGTTCACTCTTCCCTTAACTTTATTTGCTTCCTAGTGTGATTAAGATACAAAGAAATTGCTAATGGGCTTTGAAAACCAGCCTAAGTTCTGTACTTAAACTGTAGAAAAAATTGGCTGTGTTCTTTAAAGCAGAGATGTATCTTGGTTGTACTGGTATTTTGATGATGCTGTGTTCATGCTCCTTTCCATAAGGGTCTTTTCTTCTTATCCTGAGCATTATGTTTCCTGACCTGCCTGCAGACTCAAAAGCACCAGCAGCCTTCCCAGTAACAGGGAAGGGCTTGAGAACAGAATTTCTCATCCTTTTAAGAAGAGGCAAATTTTAAACAGACAGTGTGTCTATAGCATCTGTGTAATAACACAGGAGGAACCTGACCCAGAAAACCAGTGGTGGAATCCTTCCCTTATTTAAATCTTCTGCCTGTTTGAAAGCTGAGGTGCTCTGTGATTCACAGCTTTGGATAAGATGCAAAAAGAGCTCAGGTTCACATTCTGATTTCTTCTCACGTAGCTTTAGAGTACAGTCAATAATGCATTTAGAACCAGGTTCTAAACATGGTTCTCTTAAACCCAAATACAGCACAGTGTTTTCTCACAGGGCAAGGGGCCCTTAAGTAATGTCTCTTCTGCTTGTGTTCAGAAGCTTGTGCTGGTATGTTTAGGCCTTTTCTGTGCTAATAAATGAAGTTAAAGCCCTGTTTGAACCTTGGTGAGACAGGTCTCAGTGCCCTGTGTCAGAGGCCAGTTGTTGCCTTGAAATAGTGTGAAATTTACTTTGTACAAATGGAGCCACCAGACTTAAGAATCTCTGGGTTACCTTGTGGATGTGGAATGTTCAAATACATTGTGTAACTGTGTGATGTTCTCTTCTCTGTGCTGCCAGGGATGAGGGGAGATTCTTACCTCTTTGGAATGCGGGGCCTTGGCCAGTACGGCTGCACCCCGGAGGACGGAGGGCAGTTCCTGCTCTACTCTATCAATGGAGACCACGGCCTGAAGAGATGTTTTGCAGAGGAAGATTTTCATGAAATAATTGATTTCAACGATCTCCCAAATTCTCTCTTCGCCTGTAATGTTCACCAGTCCGTGTTTGAGGATGAGGACAGTAAGGTACAGTGTCTGTTTCCAAATTTTCCCTGTAAGAGAAACCTATGCTTTATATCTGTTTATTGCTGTCAGTGAAACAGTTTGATCAGTTTCATGCAAAGAAACTTGATCACAAATATGACTTCTTTCTAAGGTAACAGCAGCATTCTGCTTTGACGTTTATTTCAAGAGCTTAAAAGCCTTTTTGTCAGCTGAGGTCAACAAAAAAATAAAATGTTTTTCTTTTGTTGAGATTTGCAGAATACTGAAATGGAGGTTTGTGTCTTCATGGCGACCTTGGCTGCAGGGATGGTGGGAACAGCAAAGTCAAACATGTGATTGCTGCTGCTGCTTGCTGATCACAGAGATGGGAGGCTGCCTTTCTGTATTTTCTCACAGAATTGGAGAATCCTTAGCTTGGCAAAGACCTTTAAGATTGTGTTCAACCATTAGCCCAGCCACTGCCAAGTCACACGGAACTGTGTCCCCAAGTACCACATGTACACATCTTTTAAACCTCTCCAGGGCTGGTGACTCAAGCCCTTCTCTGGGCAGCCTGTTCCAATGCTTGACAGCCCTTTTGGTGGGTAATTTTTTCCTAATATCCAAGCTAAACCTCCCCTGGCATGCCTTGAGACCTTTTCCTTATGTCTTACTGATTGCTAATTTGGATAAGAGACCACCACTTGCCTCATTCCAACCTCCTTTCATGTACTTGCAGAGAAGAGAGAGAAGGTCTGGAGTGTTTTAAGTTAGCTGTACTACTGTGTTCTTCCTGTCATTCACTTCAGATTTGCTAGATAAAAACACATGAGAATCTTCATGAAAATATTTTGAACTCTGCAATTAATCTAAAACAATGTTGAGAACAACATGGTCTTAAGATAATAACAAAAAATCAACTCTTGTAGGAAGCATTCAGTTCCTGTTTCTTCGTCTAGTATTATTTCTGACTGAGACTTCAAGAATATAAATCTGATAGCTTGGAGCTTTATTGTCTGATGAAATTAGTCTGAGCTAATTGTTATAGGCACATCTCAAGCTGCTTGAGTGTCCTGTTCAGAATTGCAATTCAGAAACAAGATGGCAGTGCTACAGTGGGTTTTGCTTGAAACTGTTTGAGGTACCCAGATAAAACTACAAAATCACTGGGACTAGAGCTGGCCAGAATGGACAAAGACTTTTAATGGGGGGATTTCCAGATAAAAGAGGAATAAAACAAGATTTCCAAGGATACAGGCTCCCTGTTAAAGTGATGTCTGGTGAGGCTGTACAAATGGAATTATTTGGGTTTACTTTTTTAGGCATTTTTGTCTTCTGTAATAACGTCATGTGTATGTTTGAGTAATATAGATTAGTGCTGCAATATGAGCTTTAAAATATATTTAAAATTTATATATTACAAATTCTAGACTCTAAATTGCAATTTAGAAAAACAGTTCCCTATTCTACTGAGCAGACCTTTTGCTAATAAGCGTCTTGCATTTACATTCTGCCATTTTCCAGAATTTTCTCACCATCTGGTAATGAACTTGACTGAAGTTAAAGGGGTCTGAAAGTCCAGTTTAAAAGGGAGGAAACAGAAGCCCACCTGGAAGTAAAGAATCTCTCTCTTTACCCTGCAGAGATTCTATCCCCACTTGCTCCTGAGCTTTCCCTTTTGAGAGCTGCATTCTGGTATTTAGCTGATGGCTTAGCTAGAAAATGGAATGGGTGATTATGTAAGTATTTGGGATAGCAATCCCCAAAGACTTGCAGGACTTAAGGATGTGTCTTAAGAATAGCAGCTGGGTTGTGGAGGTGGATGCTCTGTGCCACATGCAAGTCTGTGGGTTGAAGCTCTGTTTGCAGGTAAGTGGTTACTCCTCTAAGTCTCTATTTAACAAGATGGGATTACCTTCAGATTTCTCATTAAATCCAAGAACCTGGGGAGTTGATGATGGTTTTTATTATTCCTGTAGAACATGTTCTTATGTTCCCAGTTGATTAATATCCATAATCCTTTCTATTAATAACTGTTGCTGCAAGATAAGAGCACACATGAATTCTAAATAAAAATAAGTGTCAAGTTGCTAAACTAAATTTTAAAATCTCACATGGTCACTATTCATAAATGGTGCTAACAATCATCTCTTCAATTATATCTTGATCCAAAGTATATGTAATGGTACACTAAGCTTCTAAAAAGTATGTATTGCAGTAATGGTTATATCTAAAATTGTTTACTTGTGGTGTTCATTCTGCAGAAAGTAAAGCTATTTGACTTTTACTCTTGACCTGCACTTTTAGGAGTAAAATGAAGGTGTGATTGGAATTTATAAGTTAGCAGTAAAGGAAGTCAGAGAAGGCCCTCATTGTAATGGCTTGATTTGGTGTGGAATGTTCTGAGTGGCTTTAGCACGGAACAGCATTAAAGTAAAGCAGTTACTCTATCAGTGCATTATCTGAGGTGTCCAAGGGGCTGAAATGTCAAATTCAAACTTCTAGCACACTAATACCTAAGCAATATACTCACTAAAGACAGGTTTTAATTTGAAGGCATTTAACTCCTTTGTATCACATACAGGGTTAATTCCAGGTTGTGCTGGAATGTGGACTTGCAGCAGCTACTGGCAGCACGTACACCTGTGCTGGGGATAAGCTGATTTGGTTTGTTCTGAGTCCTGTGTCAGAAATACCCTTTCACCAGTGCTGTGTGTCTACAATCCCTCTTAGAAGGGATTCAGTCTCCTGTCAAAAGCAATGATGGCACCTGCAGGGAGCCTGAGTTTGGATGTTCATTCTCTGAAGGTGAGGAATTCTGGCAGCTGAAGGCCGTGTCCTTTGCAGGGAAAGACACAGGCTTGGGTTTTCTCCTGGCTGCCATCCTGAGGTCTCACTATCCTGAGCCTGAAGAGTTGTGGACTCTGGGATCTGAAGATGAATTTGCCATCAGGCTTCCAGGAAGCTGCTTGGAACTGACTGCCCTGAAACACTGAAGAAAAGGGGAATATAGATTAATGCTACCTACAACTGATCTTACTTCAGTAACAGAGCATCTGGTCAAAAAATATTTCCCTACCTTCCACGTGTGTTCCTGGAAAGAAATGTGTGCTTGGATCAGGAGAATGCCCCAGATAACTGGGTGGATACTATGGGCATTTAAGGATTTGTGCAGGATGTTCTAGCAGCTTCAGAAGGATAGCAGCTTGCTACAGCTGAGGGGAGATGGCTTTGCTTGTCTCCACTCCCATCATGGACAGCCTTCCTCCTATGGAAAATAAAATCGTACCATCTTTACAGTGTGCTCAAAATACAGAGCTTTTTAGTTCCTAAAATCCAGCAAAGGTGTGGAGAAGATTATCCAACAGGATAATCTGTTGCTAAGCTGGGATCACATTCAGTTTGCCCCTGTCACTGTCCTGTGTTCTGATCATTTATTTTGGCATGAAGCTGTTAATGGTAGGGCCAGATTAGTTTGATGTGTTGGAGAGTACAGCACTGACTTGTTTGGGTCATGGAAGTCTTACTGTAAAGAAGCAAAAAATAAAATTATGCCTTTAACCCTGGGTTTTATCACATTGATGGGACTATTTATGTGTGAGCAAGATAGGGCCAAATTGAGACTTATTTTTGGCTGGTAGTGTGACTGAATGGGAGGTGCTGCTCCTTTTAGCTTTCCTGATAAAGCAACTGTGTTGGTGAGCCAAAGGCCATGGCTGATAACTCCTGAGGGTGGGCATTAGAGTGTTTCAGCAATTAATTTCTACCCATAGCCCTTAAACTCTGGCTGGTAGCTCTTTTGTTGTGCTTTTGTTATGCATGTATCACTGTTTTGTAAAACCAACCTTTCTGTTCCGTGACTGGAACTTCCTTCAGGCTGGGCTGGTAAACACACTGTCAAAGTGAAGCATCTTTGTCTCTTAGGATGGTTTCTTCAGATGCTGTAGTGCCTCAGGAGACGCTTACACAAAGCTAATCATATTCATTATTAGAGTATGTTTTTATGAGGGAAAGATGTGTTTCCTCAAGCATTTTAGAAGTTGCATGCTCCTTTATTTACCATTCTTTTGGCTCAAATTGGAAGGTGCACCGATTAAACTTGATGGTTTTATTTCAGATAAAGAATGATTCATCAGTTTCTGAGCATTTTATTTATGGTGAAGCTACCTAGGCAGTGAGAGCCAAAGCCCACCAAGTGCTTTTTCTTGCCAATGTAATCTAAGCCAATAGGAGATACTATTGTTATTTCTGCATGAGAAAACACTGCTCAAATGTTTCCAGTTCTGCAATTTCCAGCATGAGGAGGATGTAGACATACTGGAGGGAGGTCACAGAGATGAAGGGATGGGAGCCTGTGTGCTCTGAAGAAAGGCCAAGGGAGCTGTGCCTGTTGAGCTGGAGAAGGCTCAGGTGGATCTGAGCAGTGTGTGTGAACCACTGAAGACAGGGTGCACACTACCAGACTCTTCAGTGGTGCCAAGTTCCAGGAGCAGGGGCCATGGGCATCAGGCCAAGGGAGCTGTGCCTGTTGAGCTGCAGAAGGCTCAGGTGGATCTGAGCAGTGTGTGTGAACCCCCAAAGACAGGGTGCAAACAGGGCTGATCCAGACTCTTCAGTGGTGCCAGGTGCCAGGACCAGGGGCCATGGGCATCAACTGAAACACGGGAGGTTCCCTCTGAACATAGGAAACGATTTTTACTGTGGCAGTGATAGCACAGGGTGCCCAGGGAGGGGGTGCAGTCTCTCTCTCTCCATGGAGATCCTCTAAAGCTGTCTGGACGTGGTCCTGGGTAGCTGAGCTCGAGCTGGCCCTGCTTGAGCCACGAGTGGGTTGGAAAAGATGATCTCCAGAGGTGCTTTCCAACCTCCTCCAATCTGTGATTCTGTGAACATCTCTTGAAGTGTGTATTAATTCTTCTGATGCAGAGGGCCTGTGTGGGAATGCAAGACTGGGGAATGAAGGTGATTAAAAATGCATTCTCTCAACTGTGAGCTTAGTGGAGGTGGGGTGGGGCAGGAAGGAGAAGAGTCAAACTAACAAGCCAATGGAAAAGATAATCCTATTTTAATAGAAAGACTTTACTATGAAAACAATTACTATTTTCATGAGGGATTCTTTCACATTACAACTTTATTTACATATATTGGATGATTGCTTGCTCTTACTGCAGAAGCCTCTGTTAGACTTCCTCTGACTTTTTTTTTTTAAGATGTATTATTGAACTTGGATCCTGAAAAATATTTGAAGTTCCCTCAGGTGGGTGCTGAAATATTTGTCCAAGGGTGATGCTTTAAGAGCTCTTTGTAGCCTTACTTGTGAAGTCTTTTTCTCCTTTGTACTTACAAAAACAAGGCCCATTTTCATACACCTATTTTTATTTTTAAGGTTCAGTGAAATACACTGGACTGCTCACTGGTGTGCTGTGTTGTCTTTAACTTTTATATGTTAATTCTGGAAGTGAAACTTTCTGCTGATGCTTTGACTGAAGCAGATAATTGAAATGTGTCTGTTCAGTGCTCCTTTTAAACAAAGTGGAGCCAGTGTGTCTGCTGCCATGTGTGAAATGTTACTTCAGTTCCCTTTTTCTACAGGCTAATTCATGATGATGCTCTGGGAGGCTCTAAGCAGATTTGTGTCTGCAGGGGAAGGAAAATCTGTTCCTTTTGACTTGAGTTTTAAGCATCTCGATTGTGAAGTCAGAATCTCTTTGTTCATATTACGTCACTGAAGCCTCTAGGTGTTGAGTCATCATTATATTTAGAGGGTGGCACACTTCTTTTTAGTCTAATATTAGTATTCAAGCCTGGACCCAGTGGAAGGTCACCCTAGCTAAGATGAAGTCAGGCTCCAAGGCTGGAAAGGAATGCAGGCTTCTCTTTGCCTTCCTGGTACACTTGCTGTTGCTTTGTTTTACTTTCAGTTTTTCTACCTTTTAAGGTTGGTGGTGGTTGATATGATAACATTATCAGAAGCTGCTGCTTGAAGCAGAGTGTGCCTCATGCTGTGGAATCTACCTACTTTTCTTTGTCCTGCTTTATAAATGGGATGAGTGTTACTCCCTGTCATTCTGTGAAAATTGAAGTGTTTCTTTACTATGCTCTGTCTGTGCATCTAATAAAATGAAAATCCAGAGAGCTTGCAAAGAGTGGCTGCAGGAGCAGTGTCCTTCATGAATCACAGCTGCCCCCTGGGAATCCTATTTTGCACTTTTCCCTGGGTGCTTGTTTGCAGACAGCCAAGCACTGCTTTTTTTGCATGCACTTTCGGAAGCAATAAAATAAAGCTTTAGGAGGCTGTTCTTGCTTTAAGAAATATGCACTCAGAAGTTAATTTTCTATTGCATTTTTTCTGTACTAATTTAAAATACTTTTCCTATGAACCATGACTGAGCAATACAGTGTTTTGTCTGAAAACACCTGTGATCTTCCATGCTCTGCATCTGACATTCCATCTCGCTACTGGAGTGGTAAGCCTGATTTTTTTCAGCCTCATTATGCACGTTCTCTCTACAACTGAACGAAGCTGTTGATATTTAGCCTTAAAATGGCCTTAAGCCAAAGGGAGGGTAGGTTGACACTAGATATTAAGAAGAAATTCTTGTCTGTGAGAGTGATGAGACCCTGGCACAGGTTACCAAGAATGTGAAGGCCCCATCCCTGGAAGTGTTCAAGGCCAGCTTGGTTGGAGCTTGGAACAGCCTCTAGTGGAAGGTGTCCCTGCCCATGGCAGGAACTGGAACTAGATCATCTTTTTAGATCCCTTCCAACACAAACTATTCTACAATTCTCTATTTGGCATTCATAAAACTCCCTTTTACCCCATGGTGTAGCTGCTGGACCTCGTTATCCAGCTCTGTGTTGGCACATGGAATGGGATGTGGTGTCACAGCTCCTTCCTGTAGCTGTTGTTCCTGTGCTTTGCTCACAGGTCAGGTGTGAGTTCTGTTGAGGGGCTCTGATATGAAAAGCAGTAACTTCATGAAGTTGGATGTATTGTAGCATGTGAACTCTCTAAACGTGACTGGCAGTAAGATCCACAAAGCATCTCAGTGTCTGGAACTCCTTAGGTCTCAAGCCACAGTAACCATAAGGGGCTGAAGTTTTTCTGGAGAAGGGGAAGTAGGGAAGTTCACCTTCACTGACATTTGGGATCTGTTGAGTATTCAGAGTAGTTCAGAGGCAGAAAATGAGTTAATTTTGATTTGTGTGTTTTGCATATTCAGAATGTCAATGCATATTTATAAGGAGATGATTTAAGGCTGCTCTTGTAGCTCTTAACAAGACAACTTGCATTTATGTATGTATATAGGGTCTGATGGTAATTTCCTCTGAGGTGATCTGCAGAATTTCCAAAGGAGCTGTAAGGAGTTGTCAGTGTAGTTTAGGCATTCCTTCCGTCTTCTCTTGGGTTGTTCTGGAGATTGTGCTGTTAGCACGCAGGAATTGCCCAGCTCTGAATATTCCTCAATTGCATCAATATTCTGCTCTGAAAATGTGGTTTGGTGGTTTTGTGGTGCTGCTGGTATTGTTTTCTTTTTTAAACAAAAAAACTCCTCAACCAACCAAAAATTTAGTAACGAGTATTTGTGGTCCTGAAAGGCCACTGTCTGTCATGTGGATGCTGTCTAATAATTGTTACAGTACTTGAGGTTATTTTCCCATCCATGCACAGTGTTCTTGGTAGCACAAATGCCCCTGTTTCAATGGGAGAACGTGCCTGGCAAAAGACCAACTGGGTTAAAGGTAGGCCTGTATTCCTTGCAGCTGAAATCTGAAGTTGTGCTTCAAAGCATTTAACTATACTAGTTGTTTGTAAATTACAAAAATAACCTGATTAATGTTCTTTCCAGAACACACAAGACAGCAGTTACTGTCTGCTTTTTAAATTTGGAAACGTACTTTTTTCCTTAAGAGCAACTATGGAAAAATTCTTCTAGTGTTGGCTTTCTGTGGCTGTGTTCTACTCTGCAGTCTGGAGGGAATGTGTTATCTCAAACCAGGATGGGTGGGAAATCTTTCCTGGGAAAGGACCATTCAGGGTATTTCCTTTTTTTTTTTTAGGAATATAATTTTCTTACCAGTTCTACTAAAATACAGACTTTTGAATAATGAAACATTTTAACAAAGGTGTTAGTAAATCCATGCCAAGGTTTATGAGGGCCTTCTGTTATGACATGAGTAAACAGGCTCTGGGAGCCACAGGGAATTGCAAGGTCTTGTCTGCAAGTCAGTAAAAAATCATCCTCTTAATTTCTCCTTTCTCCAGCACAGTGGCCACTGTAGGATTAACTGTGGGTGGGTCTGATTTAGATATCCCTAAACACTAAACACTGTACAAATTTAGGTTAAGATTCCACTTGGCAGTTGTCTGTCTCCTGTAATAGGTTGAACTAAATTCCTGGACTCAAATGCCTTTTGATCTTTGAGGAAGTTGGATCTGGCCTGGAACACTGAGGCTGGTGTGGCTTTCCTCTGAACTCCACCAGGGTTAGCTGGAATGGGGGTTCAGCCAGGGACTTCTGCTGACTGAGTTTTGGTATTGGTAGAGTTTTCCTTCTGATTATCTTTCTTGAAAATACTGCAGTTTGCATGGGTACAGAATTTTGAGCCTTTCTTCTCCAGGATAATGGCAGGATATATTTTTTTCTGGGATGATAAGATTTATTGTAACTGGTGATACTTGCTATTCTTGAGCAGTGTTACTCCAGTTTGGGTTTTTTTCCCCTTTTTTTTTTTTTTTTTTCTTGTCTGGCACTCTAAGTCATGGCATGTTTTTATAAAGCAATAAAAGCCAAGATGGTAAGATAGCAGGTCACACTTGGAATAAAGCACAGCCATGAACTCTGCAGGAGCTTCCTTGGGCCTCGTTGAAACTAACTCAGGCACATTGCATATTAAAGGAAGAAGTCAACCCTTCTGGTATCTGCTGACACGAGCAAGAGCTACAGCTCCCAAAGGGAAAAGCTGATTTATGTAATTTATAGAAGAGTCTTTGGTTTGTTCCACTAAGTAGTTCTTATCAGCCAATATCTGCTAATAATCAAACACAGTTTTGCCCTTCTTCCTCCAGCAAACTGTCACTCTGAAGTCAACAAAAATCCTGTTTTTGTAGCTGATAGTAATCAAAAAGTGCAGTAAAGCCATTCTAATGTGGTTAGGGCAACAGCTGTTCTTTATTTTAATAGCATCAGAGGTCCTAATCCAACCACAAGTTCTGATATCAGTTTTCTGGCCCAAGGAAAAGGCTGCTAAATGAAGGTCAGCCTTCATGAGCAGTGCACAAAGACACTGCATTTACAGAAGCAACCTTATAGCTTAATCACATGCAAAACAGTAAATTTATAACTGTAATTTCCACTTATTTAAGGGGATTTCTCAAACATTTCATACAGAATACATGTTAACACTGTGCAAGAGTTAAATGCGATTAATAAACTAATGGTTAGAAGAGGTGGATAAAAAATACTGTTTGGAGAGGAATATTGTCTTTGAAAATGAGGGATATGGGGAGGTAGTGTGAGAAAATACAGGGTGGAGAAGGGAGAAATAGCAGCTATAAGATTGTGGCATTAATTAAGAATCTGCAACAGATTTGAGCGCAAAGGTAAGAGATCAAGGTGATACAAATTATCAATTACTTCTGGGCATTTGGAAACATGTTTTCTTCTGTGCCAGATGAATTCCTGATTCTTTTCCAGCTGATGGAAATTTTATCATTTGCTGCAGCAGTGCAAAGATTTCTCCATGGTTTTGTTCTCAGGTCCAATTCCAGGGCAACAAGATCTGCTGATACCATTCCACCAGTGAGGATTTTGCTTGAGTGCTCAGTTTCCTGTGTAGTGTGTGTGAATGTACTTTTAAAAATCGTCTTGGTTTAATGTGATTACTTTTAGGTTGTTTTCTTCTAATTCGATTGCATTTTCTGGACACTCTACCCTGCTTAAGTTACATAACTTTTGTACTGGGCTTTGAAACTTAATCCAGAAGCAGAGGCATTGCAGATATGGTAGAGGTAATGTGTTTGTCTCAGAGGGATAAGAGAAGCCTTGCATGTGATAGGGACTAATGATCTGGAAGTTAAGATGACAGTAAAATGGGAAAAAATGTACAATATCTCTGGCAAGAGAGTAATGAAAGCAACTCTTGCAGTGCAGCAGGGTGGACTCAAGTCTGTGTGTTGGCTTTATCTGGCCTTGTGGTGAGTTTAAAAAGCATTGTAAGACTGCAGCATGCAGAATATAGAAATGTTCCATTTCATTTTAGTGGAACCAGCACTGGGGAGAAATCTGATGGTTTCATCCCTGTGTTTCCAGTGTGTGGCTGCCTGACAAGGGAAGAACAAACTGGGAACTTCAGAAGATGCTGAGGAAATGAGCTAGCAGCCCTGAATGGGGGGGAGATGTCCCCTGTGTTAAATCCTGAATATCAGACTGACATGTACCATGGGCTGACTTACAAAAGCCATGATAAAGTCAAGAAACCCATGTCTCTTCCATTTTTATTCTTCATTACTCTTTTGGATGCTGATTTATTTTTTTTCTATTTCTTCTTGTGAGCTTTTGGTGGTTTTTTTTTGTTTTTTTTTTATTCTTCATTACTCTTTTGGATGCTGATTTATTTTTTTCTATTTCTTCTTGTGTGCTTTTGGTGGTGCTTTTTTTTTTGTTGTTTTTTTTTTTTTTTTCCCCTAAGCATCCTAAGCAGCTGCATTTTGTGGTATCCCTGAATGAAAGCAAAGTCAGTTTGCTCAGGCTGAAATACCAGCAGTCTTGAAGAGAAGGGAATGGGTATTTCACGTGGCTGAGGTTGTGTTGCATTGAGCCACAGGGCCATCTGAATCAGCCTTCTGCCAGTTTAGGGACTGGAGTTATTTTTATATGGTTTTGTTTGAGTTCCTGGGACAGGGCCATGTACAGACTGAGAGCACTGACATAGCTCAGAGGCTGCCTCCTATGTGATATGAAACATTTTCAATGTACGTCAACAAGTTGGCACTGCTTGCTTTCACTTTTTTGTCTTTGCAAAGCTTCTGTGTGGATTCTCCCAGGAATGTTTCCTTAACAAGCAGAGATCCAGTTTGGGATATGTAATATTAGATGCTTAAATGAGTGACTTCTGGACCCATTCAGTTCTTATATACCGGTGATCCTGTTCCTCTGAATAAATGTGCAGGGCTGCTTCAAGCTGTCTGACTTGAGGGATTTGGTCACAGACACTTCCAAATTCCTTTAAAGTCTGCTGCTGCCAACAGGAACTGTGGAAATATATCACAGAATCCTTCCTTTCTGTGTCCTTCTGGAAATTACTTTATCTTTTACATCTTTAACTACAAATCTTCCTTTCAGGTATTTCTTTACCTGGTGTCCCTTCTACCTGCTGTGTGCTCTGTGATGCAGCTGCTCCTGTGATTTGCTCTTGTTTCCCTCGCAGTTAAGAGGGAGAAGCTCACAGCGTAAATGGTATAGAAGTGTTTCTTAGGAATAATCTGTCTTCCTGTTTTTATATTCCAATTTCAAATTTTTTAAATGAAAAAGCTTATACCTTTTAATAAGTATTTCCCAAAGAAATTGTTTTATTGTCTTAATCCATCACTCTTACAGCTCTGAATGAAAGGTTTTCTGACTCCCTGCTGCTTTTTGACCTATGTATAGCAGATGCAGTTTGTCCTGTGCATGTATTTAGATTTTGAGAATTTTTTTGGTGGAGCTGTCATGTAGTGAAGCACAGTTCTGATTATCTATTCAGAACCCTGCTGCATCCCAGCCTTTCTGTTGATCTAAAATGTATGATGTGATTGATGCCGTGTGGCGACAACACAAGCAACTGCTTAAAATAGCTGGTCCAAGCTACGTGTCTGTATTCCATGTGTTTACTTCAGGCCTGAGAATTAAATCCTTATCTGATATTTGTCAGTCTTGAAACAGAAAGAGATGGATGTACACCTTATCAGTAGCTTGAGTGAAGATGAGATTTTTCCATGTCTTCCATTCCCAGCACAACCCTGTATTTTTCCAGCCTGTTCTTTCTCTAACAGGAGGAAGAAGAAAAAAAAGTGTTGCAGAGATCTGCATTTGGTATGAAATTAGTTTTGTGTAAAAACCAACTACTTTCTAGTGGTATAACTGAAGGGCAGAAGGGGTTATGTAGCTTGAATGAGAACAATAACAGGCACTGGATTTTCAGAAAATTCTTGATAAGATGAAAATCATGTAAAGACAGTGACGTTTTTAGAATTTTATGTGGTTTATGTACTGCAAATATGCAGTATAGAGTTTCTGAGTAGTCCAGTCCCCTTCAAATATTTAGTACCTGTCTTGCTTTTTCTTCCATATTAGCAGTTAATGCTCTCCCTACCTTATTTTGTTATTGAGGACCTTCAGCTACCCTTTTTCCACATTCTTGTAGCATAAGGACTGCTGTTAACCACAGACCTAAAAAACATGAGTTGTGGCAGTATTGTGATACTGATTTTTAAGAGAATTTTACGTTCTTTTTAATGCCTTCTCGCTTTTGACCTAAGTTGCCACCTGTATGTTGATTTTTTTTTTAAAATTTTTTTATGTTGTATTTTTAGGTTTATGTTTGGCAAGGTGAAAGGGAGTATTTGCAACTGGCATTCTTGCACAGAAACTGATGTAAACTGGAGTAAAAACACTGATACTGTGGAGTTTGAGATTAAAATTATGAAAGTGAAAAGCACTGTTCCACTTCTTTCTGATGTCCCCTTGCATCTGAGTATCATGCAGCAAGTCACCTTGGTAGTGAAGGTGAACTTGATTTATGCACACTTAGACCATTTACACGGTGTAAGGGAAGATCCTGGTACAGAAAGTAATCCCAGGTTTTTGTGAATAACCCAGCCCGTGTGTGAGCTAAGGGCATCAGGGTGTGTGTGCTCTGGTTCGTGGGTGCCATCTGCTGACTCGTCCCTGCACCACAGTGCGTGCTGTTGGAAGAGGGCAAGATAATATATGCTAAGGAATGTAGTTTTAAATACCCCACCACTGGAATATTAAATACAAAATGCACTTTTTAATCCTTGCTGCTTTTGTGGAGTTAGAACAGCAGTGCTCACCCTAAATGTGTTTCAGGTTCATTTCAGCCCTGCAAATTAGTTTTACAGAGGAATTGTTATTACTGTCAGATTTCTTTTGCAGTGTTTTTTCCCTGTGGTGGACCTAGATCTTAATTGTCTCATTGCATTGTGGCTCAGCACCTGAACTCGGCTTCTAGCATTTCATCTTCAACATTTTTGTAGTCTTTCCTCATCCCATGCATTTATTCCATCTATGGCATCCTGTATATAGCTAGGTAGTCAGACTGAAATATTTTCTGTGTTGTGCTTGCTTGGTAACCTGATAAAATAGGTTCTGTTGTCCTTTGTGACCATACCAGCAGCACTACCAGGTAAAGAGGTGTAAATAGGTGATTATACCTGATATAGTAACAAAGCTGAGAGAAGGGGCAAACTGGAGAACAGTTTAGTTTAGAGTAGCTTAGAGCCCACTGATTAAATTGGTTTTAAAGGCAACTTCTCTGTTGTCTTGTTTGTCATAGTTTTCTTTAAAACGTAAAATAGATTTATTGCTTTGAGTCACTTAACTGAATGTTGGTGAGCATTTACTGAGAAGGAATTCAATCCTAATAAATATAACATATGTAATGCTGTTGTCATGGACTGCCGTAAATCAAATCTTGTTCTGGCAAGGGCTGCAGAACTATAATGTGAGATTCCAGCTAATCCTCAGTCATGGAGCAGCTTTGCTTTCCATGCTGTGGAGAAGAAGCATAACCAAATGATTATTGGTCTGTTTAGGACTTGGAACCCAAATTGTGTACAGGGTTATCTTTCTCTCCTGACCAGGACACCATTACAATTCCACCTAATGTAGCTGGATGTTGTTGGGATAAATGCAATCACAGAGACATTGAGGTTGGGAAAGACCTCTGGGATCATGGAGTCCAACCATTAACTCAGCACTGCCACCCCCTGTCCCCAAATGCCACATCCACCTTCTTTTTGAGCACTTCCAGGGAGGGTGATTCCACCAATTCCCTGGGCAGCCTGTTCCAATGCCTAGCAATCCTTCCAGTGAAGAAATGTTTTCTAATATGCAATCCAAACCTTTTCTGGAGCAGCTTGAGGCCATTTTCATTCATCCTTTTGCTTCTTACCCAGCAGAAGAGACCACCTGAACACAGCCTCCTGTCAGGCACTTGTACAGAGCAAATGCATTCCAGGAATGATTTAAGGCACCTAAGCCTGGCTGTTACAGGGAGCCCCTCATTTTTTTTTTTTTCTTTTTGCTGAAGTAAAGAAGGAGAAGTACTGCTGCATTAAGAAGATTAAAATCTGATCCATGTTTATGCATATTTATTGTCTTATTTGGCAAAACCCTACTGAAGTATATAGGATTATTTGAAAGCAAGGTAATGCATAAGATGGATCAAGTTTCATCCTGATTTAGATGAATGGGATCAGCTGAAATATGTAGTAGTAAATTATTTAAATACATTTACAGTGTTTTTTTGAGCTAAATGAGAAGATTGAGTACTTGTGCTTTTCATAGCACAGCCTTGCTAAGGAGACTGTTTTTGGTAAAAATAACTTGATAAAAAGCTCTACTTTTAACTTTGAATCTTCTAATTTAAGAATATATTGCTTGTGCCTTCTCCACTTGACTGCTAAGGGGCGGGGAGAAGTCTTTGGTATTCTTATCTTTGTGGGGGAGGAGGAATGTCCTCAGATATGCACAGAAATACTTAGCAGAGCTAATTGGTGCCTAATGGGTACAGTTGCCTTCTAATGTGAAAAGGTAGTTAATGAATGGACTGAAGAGAATGCTTCCTGAAATATTGGAATACATCGGTAGTTTTAAATGCATAAAACATAAGGAAAAAATAATTTTCAAGTCTTGTGAATGGGACTTATCTCTTTGATGTGGTTATTGGTTATCTTAAGTGTGTTAGAACTGTGATGCTTGTTAGTTCATCACCTAATATAATGTCCTAAACTCTAGAGGAATAAACACAACCAAAATGAATAACTGTTCCTAGCATCTCTAGTGTTACATTTTTTTAGGTAGATATGACTCATGTCCCTCTAATACCTTAAGTAATCTTGGTGATATCATGTCATTTATGCAACTTGGACTTTTCAATTAGTCCTAAGCCAGAACATTTAATTATGAACTTTCTGCTCTAAGGTAATAATTAAAAACGTTTTTGCTGTGTGTAGAAAAAAATTAGCATAATATGTTTGCATGAACTGAGTGTGAATATTACTTTTTTCTGTATTTTGAATATGTAAGACGACAAAATAAACCTTCCTACCAGCCGAATTTTTTTTTTCTGTTTGTTTTTCTGTGTTGCATGTGGATATGCACATAGTGTATGTACAACCTGCGGAAAAATAATTCTGATATGGAAGCTCACTGTGATTTTCTTGGACTAGTGGAACAGCCAGGTAATTTTAGGAACAGCAGTAGGAAGTCTGCTTGCCAGATTTTAAACAAATGTGTTACTGGAGCAGTTTAAGCAGCTCAAACTGGGCACAAGAAATTTTTTAGATAGAGAGTCCAGTCATCACTGTAAGAGTTACTGTTTTATTTGCAAAACAGTTTTCTCAAACTGCAATTCAACCCTGTATACATCTTATTTCTCTTGGCAATGGTGAAAGATCCTATAGGCCAACTAGATAAAGGATGGTTTTATATGCTCAGAAGTCATTGTGATGAATTATATTGTAATTTAAAGTTTGGTTAAATGTAGTGAGGTATTTAAGTGATAGTCAAGGAAGAGTTGACAGAGATTTGTCAGACAAAAGAGAGACCCTTCTCTAAGCTCTTGGCAATATGTATATTGCATTATTTGACTTTGAATTTAACTTCTCTCTCTATGTCAGGTTTTTTGAGTCTAAAGTAAGCAGATCTCCCTGCTTTTCCTTATGTACATTATAATCAAAAACCTGTAATGAGAAGGTCTGAAACCAACACACTTCTTTTTGAGTCTGAGAGTGGTAACATGTCCCTGAGTAGAATGGGAAGTGTTTTATTGGGTGCATCTATGTGTCAGGCCAAGGTATGCTTTTTCCTCACTGGGACTGTTTGTTCCCCAAATTACTACTGCTGTCCTGAGCAATTAAGTTCCTGCATTGTGTCTTCACAGGATCACAGAGACATGGGTTGGAAGGGATCTCTGGAGGCCATCTGGTCCAGCCTCTGCCTCCAAGTTTAGGACTGTTGCCAACACTGGTTGAGGTCAACTCTGACTTTTTTTTCATCAGCTCTTGAAAACCTCAATGTTACTCCACAGTCTCTCTAGGGAGATGAAGTCTGTGTTATCTTTCAAGTGAATATTTTTTTTCAGCACGTTTGCAATTTGCAATTGTGTTATCCTTCAAGTGAATATTTTTTTTCAGCACGTTTGCAATTTGCCCTGTTGTCCAAAGTGCTTAGGAAGATACTGAGCATTCTGTGCCCTGATACTGACCCTTGTGATATTCACCTGTTATTTTTTTGTCAAGTGGATGTTGAGCACTTGATAATTAGTGTTCCAACCTGTCAGTTCAGCAAGTTCTCAACTCATTTTAACAGGCTGCTCATGCAGCCCATACTTCCTCAGCTCACAAACGAGATCATTGGGTCAGGATTTAGATGTCGGTCTTAGTCAAAGCTCTTTAAAGTGCTTAAGAAATAGGTGATATTTGCATAATATTTGAATGCTTAATATTAGTGTATTATTTCGTCTGTCCGTGGTTTGGTTTTGGGTTTTTTTTTTCTTTTTTTTTTTTTACTGTCTGAGAGTGATTTACAGAGCTCAGTTTGCCTTCTATGAGCTACTGGACCCTGAAACCTGAGCTGCTGAACAGTCAAAGGTGTTGTTTCTTCCTTGGGAGCAGCTCAGCCCTGGGAAAAGCTGGCTTCCAGAGCAGGAAGTAGCAGGGGAGGAAGGTGAAGAGGAAGGGACCTGCAGTGTAACAGTTTTGGTAAGACAGAAGTACAAACTGCAGAGGGACTTCCCAGGGAATTGGAGAACACACTGAGTTTCCTGCAGTGCCAGAAGCCACTTTATTGCTGGATGGAAAGCCCCCCACAGGGTATCCCTTCTATCTCTGAGGATGCAGCAGACAGGGGTAAATTTGCTTCCAGCTGTGTTTCATTTCTATTTTCTCACCATGAGGCTTCTGTATTTTAACATGTTGAGATTCCAGCCTTCAGTCACAGGTAACTGCCTCGTGTGCTGCGTCAGCAGGAGCAGAGCCAGCAGCTGAAGGAGGTGATTTATTTTAGTTACTGGTGAAGCAACATCTGGGATAGCATGTCCTGTTTTGGGCTTCTGTACACAGATAAAAGGTGTAGACAAGCTGGAGAGGGGCTCTGAAGGGGAGCATATAATGAGGACAAGCCTGTGTGTGGGGCTGGGTTTGTTCAGCCTAAAGGAGAAGAATAAGACTCTGGAGGAACCTAATTATCCTCTGCTGCCAAGTGAGTGTAGAGAAGAGACAGCCAGGCTTTTATTGCACGTGCACCATGAAAGGAAAGAAGGCAGCAAATAAACCCTGTGAGAATTTTCCACCTCTGACTGGCACCTCAAAACTTACAAGTTTTCACAATGGGTAAGCACTGAATCAAGCTGCTAAAGGAGGCTGAGGAACCTCCATCCTTGGAAGATTTTCTTGGAAGTTGACTGAACAGGGCCCTGAGCAATCTGATTTGATCTTGAAGCTCCTGTGCCTTGAGTAGGAGGTTGTACCATGACTTCCAGAGGTCTCTTCCAAGGTAGATTATTCTGCTGGCCTGTAAGACAGATGTTTACATGGCAGTTTATTGGAGTATCCACGAAAGTAATGTGGGTTTAGTACTTGTCTGTTTCTTTATTCTTGGACTTTTGAAGGTTGTTCAGCAAAGTCAGTCATTTCTTTGTGCTTTGTTTCTCTTAGGGTTTTGTAAAGCGTTTAATCCTTCCATGTGAGGACTGACATCTACTGAGGAAAACTGATTTCACTGAGTGTGGTGTCAGCCTTTTTCATGTCTGATTGGCAAATGTAGAGTTTCCTTGTGTATAACCTGCCACAGACGGAGTGTGGGTGGTTGCAGGCCTCTTAAATCCTACTTTTATTTGGACATATTCCTGGCCCTTCTGTGCATTGTTGTTACTACAAATCAGAAGTTCTCATACTCAGTGTTCCTTCCTGCATGCCTGGGAAGAAATGGAAATTAGATCAGCATTCTGACACCAATCTTATCTTTCTGTCATTGATTAAATTTAATTTTTTTCCACATAGTGGTCAAATGCCCTGTGCTGAAGTTCTTACTTTCTGACAACTTCTTTTAAAGGAAGCTGTCTCTGGGCTGAGATCTTGCCAGAATGGGTTTGTTGTATTTGTGTGGATGTGGTATTTCCGACTACTTTTTAACCTAGTTTATGCCTCTTCCATAAGAGGCATAAACTTCCACTTCAGTTCTGTTCCAAGAACTCCAATTTGCACACTCAGCCTGAGCAGTGGTGTGGAACAAAGTGTGATAGGTGAGGGTTGTCAGGAGGTTTGCTTCAAAAGCACAGTTCTGGTCTGAACTAAATGCAAATATAGCCGCACCTGTAAAATACTGTTGTGTGTGTGAAATGTATGGTAGCTGAGATTTTTCTTACCTGCTTATGGAGACTTAAAATTTATTTCTGGGGCCATATACAGCATGAGCCTAAGTCATGTAAACTCTCTCAAACATTTTAAAAGACAAATACATTTTTGGGAGTGAATGGCTACCACATTTCCATTGTTTTCTGATTGTATTGTGATCTTTACAAATCTGTGTTGTGAAGCTACTGAACAGCCATCTGTGGCTGTGCTAGGGTGTACTTAGCTGCATTTCACATGTGGAGAGAGACAAAGAGCAGAGGGAACAAAGAGGCAAATAATGGAAAAAATGTTAAATGTAGGGTTTGGGTCATTCCTTAAATTATAGTGTGAAATGTTCAATATGTGGGAAGTCATGCCTGATGAACCTGATGATTGTCTGTGCTGAAGTGATGACCCCAATAGGTATGGGGAGAGCAGTAGATACTCTTTATCCTGACTTTAGGTCTCTTGGCGCTGCCCCTGGCCCATCCCCATGCACAAACTACTGAAGTAGCTACTTGATGAGTAGACAGTGAGGAGGTGTAGTGGGTCCAGTGCTGGCCAAATGCCAGTGCACTCACTAGAATTATTTACTCATTTTCTGCTGCAAGATAAGGATTAGGAGGAAAACGAAGCAGACTCAAAACTTTAAAGGGTATAAAGAGAACTTTATTAACAGAACTAAAAGAAAAATAATAAGAAATCAGAATAAACCTTCAGAATACTTCTCCTCCACCCAACTCTTCTTCCTTTCCTCTCTGATAATATAAAGAGACAAAATTTGGTATTTTCAGTCAGTTTACCGCTTGTAAAATAATCTTTCTTAAGTTCACTTAGGGAGAGGAGTCTCCCTTGCCATGCCATGGAGACTTTTCCTCAAGAAACAGTCCTCTCATGGTTTTAATTTTCACAAATAGCAGCCACCTGGAAATATGCAATCATGAAGTCTCTCCCACTCTTCCCACAACTACCACCATGGGTCATTTCACCTTATTGGGTGCAGTTTTAAGGATGAACTGCTCTAGTATAGAAACAGAAGTTCTCTTCTTTTATCTCTGGGAACAGGGTTTTTCTTCTTCTATCCCTGGAGCAGGGTTTCTCATCTCTCTCAGTTCCAGTTTCTCACTGGATCACAGCTGCTTCAACATCTGCTTGCTTCAACACTGGTGCCTTTGCTCAGGGTTATGGTTACAACACGACATCCCCCCAGTGCATTCTGTGAAAGAGAGGCTGATGTATCAATTCTGTCTTCACCATGACCTTACAAGAGGATTTCAGCCCAAGACTAAGCATCTCCTCATTCTTCTCCCATCTGGGGTTTGACTCCTTTTTCACTGACCTTGGTGTCTCCATGTTGTTTTCTCTATGTGTCGTCACCCTTTCCTTTTCTTTCACTCAAGAGAAAGGCAGGAAGCAAGAGAGTTTTTCCTGGGGCTTGTTTGTCTTTAAATGTGATTTCATAGAGGCTTATTCAGCTCTCTGGTTTAACAGGATGTCAAGATTCAAAATTAGCCACCTGATTGATTCTGTCAGGTCCAAAGGAAGCTGCCAAGGTCCTTACAGAGAATCACTTCTGTAGCTCATGGATTTTTTCCTTAACTAAAAACTAAACTACGTTAAACCACAACAGGATTGAAAAGTGGCTCAGCTGGTGAGATAAAACGGTTGAGATCAGCAGCACAAAGTCCACCTGGAGGTCAGGCACCCCTAGGTTGCTGCTAGGGCCGGTGCTTTGTGTAAGCATCTCCTGTAGAAGAGTGAATAAGCAGAATCCAGACTCTTTTCAGTGGTGTTCAGTGAAAAGAAATACACTGGACACAAACTGAAAAAATGGAAAATCAATTTAAACATTAAAAAAAATTACAATAAAGCCTTCTTTTTATGGTAAGGTGATCAAGTGTTAGCACAGTTTGCCTAGACAGACTGTGAACTCAGTCTTTGGAAATATTTGAATCCTGACTGAGCATGACCCTGAGCAACCTGCTCTGGTTTGACCCTACACAGAGCAGGGTGTTGGATTAAATGATCTCCAGACTTGCCCTTCAGGGGCAGCTCTTCCCTGATTCTTACTCATCTTCCTTCCCTTATAAAAAAGTCACAACTTCATGCCACAGATTCCTATAAAAGCTCTTTATAAAGGAGAATTTTCTTGATACATTCAGGAGTGTTGATGTGCTGGTATCAGACTACTCCTGGCTCCTCTTTGCCCTCGCATTGCAGACCACTTAACTTAAAATGATCAATTGCTCATACTGATTTAACGGTCCTTAGAATCATTTTATCACAGACTTTATTACACAGATTTGGGCAATTTCTTGACTGGCACTTGTTGAAGTTTTTACCCAAATTAACATCAAACTCTGTGGAAGTAAAATAGCTTCTAGTGTATTCTTAGTTTAGGTTATAACAAGCTCCTGTTAGATCTGGGTTTGAGACTGCGTTCCCAGTTTAATGGCAGACATAACCCACTGTTGTTTGTGCTTCGTTGGCTCTTCTGATAGGAATCTTCTTTAGGTTGTCCTGGATCATTGCTTTTTTTCTCCTGACTTGAGTCATCAGTACAAAAGCTGGAGTTGATTCAGCTTCCCAATTCTTACCTGGCTGCTTACATCCAGCTGGCCTGGTTTAGTGTTCACTTACGTGTGCTTTGCTGGCAATGTATAGACTTGAATGACTTCAACCAAACGCTTGTTCCTTTTCTGATGCCTTTTTTTGTTCTTTTATGCTGAGTGTCGCAAACACCTCTGCCCTGCTTCCAGGTGGCAGGCCCAGAAAATCAATCTAAGTTATCTGTGCTCAGCAAACTTTAAGAACTGTTCTCTGCCTGATTCTGTGGCTGCAGGAATGTGTTTGACCAGCAGAGCCTCTGAGCTGAGCTGACCACGCACTTGGGTGTCACAACTCCCACACTTTCTCCCAGGCTATTTCATTATTCAGCATCGCTGTTAAGCATCTTCCCTGTGAATCATTGTGCCCGTGATTCTGATGGATTGGAAGATGTAAAATGGTGTGAGATAGGAATGTGCTCAGGATTCTTTTTTCCCCTCTCCAACGCAATCGCTCTTACGTATTCATGCTGCTGTTTTACATTTCCGTTTCAAATTTATCACCTTCTTTGCTCTGCATTTATTCCCTCCCACACTTAAAAATCCTTCAAATCACTCCTCTCTTTTTCTTTCCCACAGCAGTGCCAATCACCCTGTCCTGTTAACGTTCCCACAGGCATCTTGGAGCTTGTTCTTCAATCACAGGAGTTATTCACTTCCTATGCCACAGTCATCTTTTCTCTCTCTCTCTCTTTAAATTGTGCCAAGATGTTGTGAAGTGACATGATCACTTTTCTTTACCTGGAAGTATTCTGCTCCTGAAACTTGGGAATGCAGTGGCTTTTTCCAAATGCTAATTATGTTCTCTTATCTGGGTTGTTGGTCCTGGTCAGCTTTTGGTCCCAATCTTGATCTTTCATGCTTTGAAGACTTTGAGCCGTTGGTGGATTTGTGAGTGCTGACCTGTTCATGAATTGTCGTGGGTCACACGTGGGTTGTCATGAATATGACAGATAAAATTGCTGCTAAAAATACAATTCAATAGGAGATATTCACAACCTTCCCATGGATTGGTACTTCTGCTGCTGGCACTGAAGGGAGTGTTCTCCTCTTCTGCACTTTGTTCTGTACCAGTCCTGCCTTCTCTGCATGTCCTGGTTCAGGGCAAATTTTGGAGAGAACCTCCAAAGGGGTAGTAATTTTTTGTTTGAAATTATTTATTATATGTGATCCCCCATTCATTTAGCTGAGATAAACCATACTAGACAAAAATCTATTAAAAATTCTCTTCAAAAAGTGACCAACTTTAAACTTCTGCTGCTATTTTTTTAGCATTCAGGTGTATGGAGTGCAATGATCTCTTTCAAAACATCTTCCAAATGTCTGTTGAATTTGTGCAGGCTTGTGCTTTTCTACCACATGTCTGCCTGTATTTAAGAAAGCTGTATTTATGTTTGTCCAGTCATGGGATTTTATGAGTTGGTGACACAACTCCAAGTTGATGAAATTTAAGGTTGTCCTAACCCCCTGCTTTTGATTTGAGGTGAAAGTTTCAGATGTTTTTTATTAGAATTTGTAAACAATGCACTAAAGCAAGAAAGCACTCAAATAGTGAGATCTCAAAATTAATCTAAGAGACAAGGTTAAATGGTTAGAAAACTTTTTTCTGCAAAAACAGGATGTAGAGGGAACACAGGAGTCTCTTTTTCTAGTTCACCCACTTAGAGTGGTTTTCCAGATTGCAGCAGATTCTGTACATTGATAAATGGAGGTCTGAGATAGTGGAAAGAAAGAAGCTTGGATTTGCTTCTCTGTTATTTGCCATTTTGAAGACTGAAATCTCTGTCTGGGATCTGTTTGCTCTTTTCCTTTGAATTTAAAACTGCATGGACTTCAGGCCACTTTTATTTACGTGAGTTCTGCAGTGTTCTGTTACTTAACAAATCCTTGTTGTAAATACCAGTGACTCTGGCTTCCCATTCACTAAAGGAAGTAATGCTTCAATTCCAGACAAAGCAAATTCTGTATAACTGAATTCTCCATCATTTTTACATGTAAAGAATTATGGACAGAAAATTATTGCATATTAAAAAAAATATTCTGTTGGTTGCAGCATGCAGGTGTCCTGTGGATTATACAATCACTGTTTGAGAATAATGACTTTTAAACAATAGAAAAAATACCTCTGGGTTCTTTTTCTGCCTTTTAAAATTTTGCTTTGAAAAAATGTTCCTTTCATCACCTTTTCCTCTAGAAGTATTGCTAAAATAGTTCTTAACCTGTAATTCTGCCTACATTTTAGGGGCAGAGGAGCTAGTGTTGGTTTTGAGTATTAAGCTTGCATGAATGTTTTACTTCAGAAATTTGTATAGTAGTAAATAATCCAGCAAAAATAATTATTTTGTGTTTACCCTGATAAACGGAAGAATTTAATTAACAAATTGAAATATAGCAGTTGTAACTGAGGAATGGCTCAAAGGCATTAGAGGAAAAGTCAAAGATGTGGGCCATTAAAATTTTAATAATTTTTTTCTAGACTTAAATTGATGTTTAAAAAATCCTAGCAGTGCCTTGAAGAGTCTCCATGGCATGATTTTGTATTGCTAACTACTCTGTCTTCCAGAAAAGCTTTTGTGTTCTGTGCTTTCAAAATGCCCCATCCCTGGAAATAGCCAAGGTCAGATTCGACAGATTGCTCATTGCAGGGGGGTTGGGGTAGATGACCTTTAAAGGTCCCTCCTATGATCCTGTGATATTTAGTAGCTTTTGAACATTTATTTCACAGGTTTGTAACTAACTCTACTTATAAGTGCATGTTAATATAGAAACCTCTCTGTCTGTCATCCACCTTTCCTTTACAGAAACAGGACAGCAAGTTGGGACTGTCTTTAGGGATGCCAGAATGTGTGTCTCTATCAGTGAGTGGGGTTTCAGTCCCTGTGGGTTTGTGTTGCTGCCAGGGGGGGCTCAGTGTAAGCCCCTGTGGCTGCACAGTGCCCCTGGTCCATGGCCACTGCACTCCCTTGGCCGTAGCCTTGGCAGACTGATGGGAATCTTCTGGTGCTTAGCAAGGGGCTTTTTATGTGCAATTTCATATATTGTCCAGCACTGCAGTGAATGTGATGTCTTGAAGGATTCAGTGGGCTTCTGTTAGTACAGTCTAACGTAGCAGACTGCCCTGAGACAATCTGCAACTTGATACAGGAACTGTTTTATTGGCAAATTGGTTGTTTTGAAAATCTGATCACTGTATATGGCCCAGTCCTTGTCCCTTCGGAAATTTGGCTGCCTTATTGATGTATGTAAAATACTTTGTAAATGGCAACCACACATTGCCATCACACTTTAAGATTTACAAGGACATTGGCAGAACAGAAAATAGTAACTCTTTCAGTTGCTCTGTCCAAAAGATAAGACACTATTCTTTGTTCAAGTCGTAGTTCAGTTACCTTCAAGGAATATTTCTTGATCCACGACTGTCTCCAGTTGCCTTCATGTGTCCCAGAAACACCAACATGCTTTCAGACACACTGAGATTCATTCCTTGTGTGTCTGAAAGCACTGGATCTTAAATTCCTGCATCAGCTGCAGGGCTTGTCCTTGCCATGAGAAGGGGTTGCTATCATTGGATATCATCCAATGTTAGAATTCTCTTTAGCACTCTTTTAGGTGCTAATTTAAAGAGTTGTGACCTTCCTGTGTTACACACATTTTGGAGCATGAATTTCTTCTTGTTCAACTCGATGAAACCAGGGGCATGGAATGAAACAAAGCAGTTCCAAGTTATCCTTTGAGGGAGCAGGTGGTAGAGCCAAGGTGCCTCTTGCTATGTGTTGTAATATCCTAAATTGTAACAGCCTAAATTTATCTCTGTGGCCTGAGAGAATTGTAACATAGTTGGTGGGATCTCAAGTGAACCAAAGTAGGATTTTGCTTGTCTATCTCAAGTTGAAGGATGAATATGAAGTTCTGACTGTAAAAATCTCAGTTTATGACTAAAATGCATAGATACTATTTTAAAAATTCATAATAAATTGCAAATTAATACTTAAATCTTTTTTGTCTTTTCAACAAGGAGGAAGCAATCAGCTTTCTACAGTAAGCTCTGCTTGCTGCAAGGAAAAAGAAAGTGTTGAAACAAATTCATATTTTATGGTAAACATTAGTATGGAGCACTTCACATCAAAGGCACAAGGTGGAGAGGACTGGAGTTTTTTAGTCAGACACTTTCCCCCCCTTAACTGAGATACTCTGCACTGTATAAAAAGTGAGGCTTTTGGATTAACTCTTTCATGGTTGAAATTTTTAAGTGTTTCAGTGCTGGCACTCTCCATTCATAGCTTTTTTGCATTATTCTAATTTAAGTGACTAAAGAGAAAATTAAGTGGTCTATAGCTAGGTGATAAGCTTTTAATTGGAGTTGTATCCATAACTTCTGTGAATTGATTCATGTAACCAGAATATAATATTACTGTGAAATTGTGTTAACAGAGTGCAAAAATAATTAGCAAATTGAAGTTCAATCACCAATAAATAATCTCAGTTCATTTAATGAGCTTACTTGTGAAGAAGTACAAACATAACTAAATATGCATTGCTTGGTGGTGAGGTGAAGGCAGCTGTGATAAGGTTGTGAGCAAAACTCAGCAGAATTAACTGGGTGCAAATGGTCATGATTAGGAATGCAGAAATGAATAGGAGGTAAAGTCACCATGTACTAACAGATAATTTTTTGAGGTGAAGGCAGCTGTGATAAGGTTGTGATCAAAACTCAGAGCAGAATTAACTGGGTGCAAGTGGTCATGATTAGGAATGCAGAAATGAGTAGGAGGTGAAGTCACCATGTGCTAACAGTTAATTTTAACTACCATTTCTGTTGAAGTCTTCCCTCATTTGGATGTTTAGATCTATGTTGGACAAAGGTAGATGAGTACTCTGGGGCTACAGAGTACAGCTCCCATCAGATTGTCAGGTCTGCATCTGTGTATCTGGACATGCACAAGTCAAAGGCAGTGCTGTGGGACTGAAATTATGACTTCATTAAGATTTTACTTTACAGTTTCTGAGATCCAGTGATTATATGGGTTTTTGACCTTTGCAATTGGAATGTTTTAATACAGTTAAAAAAAAAATTAAACAGGTCAATTAGGCTCTAGAGAGTGTTGATTAAGTGTGGCTGGGAGTGGAGGCAGCTAAAAGATCTTAAACATGGCCAACAATACCAGCACAGATGTGGACTGTTGTGTGCTACTGGGTCTCAAAACCAAGCTTAGAGTATTCCTGGCAGACTTAGTTACCTGCAGTACCTGCAGGTGTGGTTTAGGAATCAGTTCTAGGTCCCAAATGTGTGTAGCCACTTAATGTGAAATCTACAGCAAATTAACCAGCATATTCCCAAAGTTAAACAAGTTCGTAAACTGGGTTTGGATAGGTGTGAAGTGACCAGGAGATTATAAGAAGCTATGGAAGAATAAAAAGGTAGAGGATGAGAAAGTCTTGTTTCCAAGAAAACAAGAAACTTCACAGAACTTCACAGAAACAGTTATTTCTCATTTCTCCAGTTTTGACAGGGGCTTCTGATTAAAACTGAATTACTTAACGTAAAATGAACCAAAAAAACACCCAAAACCCAACCAAATAACCTACAAATAAAACTCTATTCTAACATAACAGCTGAACTCGCTGTAGGTTATTTGGACCCAATATTTGGGTTCTCCCCCTTCTGCCTTTGGCTTTCCTAAACCTTTTTTCCTTTTCTACTTTCCTATCAAAAGTAGAATGAGTTGGAATTTTTGTATGGAAATGATCTGTTACTGGAAGATGCTTTGGTTTGGGGAATATCATGTATCTGGGCTCGTTGTTTGAAGCTCCATGTTTCAGAAGGAAGCTGTCTGTTTAAATATAGATCAATTGCTTTGAAATAAGATCAATTTTCTGTCACTCACTTGTACTTTAATGTATTTGCTATTTAATTACTGTCAATTTAATATTGACAATGCAGTGTCAAGCTCTTTTATATTAGAGAGTGGACCAACATTATAGAATATCTAAATGGTTTGAAACTGTTTTAAATACCTTCTGAAATCACACTGATACCTCATATATGAAACGCCTAGGAATAGTTCTGCTTAAATTAGGAACTAGTTAGTTAAAATAGGAACTAGTTCTGCTTAAATTTTTAAATTGTTTTATTTTTGTTGATGTCTCTTTAGAGCTGTATCAGACTTCATGAAAATATGGAGATGCTGAATAAACTGAGAGTTCAAAACATAGCAACAGAAGTGGTTCTGGTCCTTTCCGGGGCTGGGTCAATGGAAGACTGTTTGAGTTCAGGTTAGGAAAATAAGTGTGGGTTTTAGGGAGAGGAAAAGGGGGAAATTAAATCTGATCCATCTTCAGATAAGATACAGGCTCTGAAATGGCCCATCATGGTTTCTTTCTTCAGTTTGTGAAATCAATGAAATCAATCTTGTAAGAAGAAATTGGGATAAATCTATTTTATAAATACATTACCAGTGCACTAATATCTTAGAATTACTCAGCTTTCTTTCTTTTTTTTTTTGTTTCTTCCCCTGGTCATCATGTTCATACTCTAGGGGGAAAAAAAAAATCTTCCTTAACAGTATTCTTATTTCACTTTAGAGCCATTGGAATCTTTATACCTGATTTTTAGGTCTCATTGTATCTAATCTCCATCTGTCTTTGGAACATAAATAAAACAATGATAGCAGAGAATTTATTGAAATAGACAAGAGTGTCACTTGTAATGAAGACAAGAAGTAATATTTGTATATGGCAAATTTTAAGTATCAACACCTGTTTTTTGTCTGCAGTTTAATCTGTGGGTTAATAGAAGAGACTATTTGTTTTAAAGCATTGCAGCAAAATAAATCCCACCCTATAATATCAGGATAAAATAGCAATTACGTCAGAAATCTATTATTCATTGCTTCATTATTTGCTGTCTGACTGCATGCTGTTTGACAGTGGGCTTTTTTCTCTCTCTCCTTTTTTTTTCCCCCCCTTTGAACTGGGCTGCTTTTGCTAGCTTGGCAGTAAAGGCTGTTTTCTCTCAGCACAGCCATTAAATCTCTCACCTGCGTGTCCTGTGCAGAGCTGCAGCTGAGAGATAAGGTTGGTCTCTCTCACAGCAGTGAGCATTGGTATTCCAGGCTCTTCTTTCAAGGGCATTTTGCTGTGATGAAGCATCTGAAATGACAAGGAAAACATACAGACATGTTAAATACCCTTGCTAGTCTGAGACAAGTAAAGGTAAATGGAAGTTATTTTAAAATACATTTTGAAGCTGTTAACAGAGCTTGTGGATAACTGCAAATCACAGTTTTAGGCAGGAGCATTACAGACCTATTCCAGCTGGCATCATCCATTAAATAACAAATAGTAATGGAGAGTCCTTGTCCTGCCCAGATTACACTTAAAATCTAAATAAAACACAAAGCTCTGAGCTATCCTGAGTGTGTGTTCCTGCATGCTCTTCATCCAAGGTCACAAAGTTAGTTCTTGTGAATTGAATCCATTTCTTCAATGTCTTATTCCTGTGATAGCACCTGAGTACCTCCATCTTCCCACTGGCAACTGAGGGAGGTGCTTGGGACTTCAGTTTCCTGCAGCTGTCAGAGCACTGGCCTGGCATCCTCTGTGTGTGTGAATTTTGTACAGAATCCTTATGTGGCCTGGTTTTAATTCTGTTTTCAAGTACTGCAAAAATAAACATGTATAAGGACTTCACCTGTTTTGTAGGCTTCGGTCATTATTACTTTTATAAAATTGAAGACAGCATAAAAATCTGTTTTACATGTGCTCATTAATATTGGATGCATTGGCAGAGCAGGTGTCACCATTCCTGTCTTGCTGTTGGAGAAACTGAGGCACAGTGATAACTTTATGTGCAGAATTCAGTTATGAATTAGCACTTAAATTACAGCATCAGTTCATACATTTGTACATATATGCTAGATGCTTATGTTTCTGTTGTAGTTGCTGGAAATCTCATTAGCAGTCAGAGGCTGGAGAGAAATTCCTAAAGTCCATCCTAAACTACACAGCAAGTGACTGATCAGCAAAATCCCACTCTAATAGTCCGTGGAGTACATTGAACAGGGAGTGTGTTGAACAGCTGTCCAAATAATAAGTGCTAATTTAAATATCTTAAAGAACCTCTTGGGGCCTCTGGCTGATGGTTCAGAGGAGGGGGATGTTCCAGAGGTCCTGGACCATGTCTGTCAAGCCTGTATGTGTGTCTTGGATACCCTTAGGCATCTCCCACTGCATTAGCTATCCCTGCTGGAGCCATGAAATTAATTCCCAAATCTGTTGCTTATACTGGCAATGTGTATACCAGCATGTGGGGATCTATGTTTAGTTCTCTTAATTTGAAACCTATGCAATTTATCAATGATCCTGTGTAGCTAGGCTGCAAATAAATTCAGCTTACACTGCAGGGTTATGATCTTCTTCTGTTGCCAGGGATTCATGTGTGTGTTATGTATTCTGTAGGTGGTCATGGGTTCACCAGACAAATCAAGGATGTCCTGACTCCTGAACTGCAGCAGTTTATTTTACCAGAGAGAGGTTTGCAATTTGGGACCATAACAGTTGTTTTCCTGTGTGGATCTGGCACAGAAAAGGATTTGTAACCATTCTGAGTTGACAGAAGACACACGCACAGATTTCCACCCCCTCACACCTCCCTGAATTTACTTGGAAGCGGAGGACTATGAATGGTACAGCCACGTTAAAATAATTGAGCAGCTCTGACTCACAGTTGCAGCTTGTGTGTAGCTAAATGAGACAGCAGAGTGATGCTGCCTGACTGACACAGTTGTTTATGCAGTCACTGAAGTATTCTCCCACCATGTGCAGGCCTTTGAGTTGTTTAGTATTATCTTTATTAAAGAGGGAGAAATCTTTCATAATGCTGATGATTTGTTTTATTTTCTTGGATGCCCTCAGATTCTGAGACCTAGAAGCATGACTAACAGAAAATTATTGCCTACAAAAAAGAAAAATATCACTTAAAATACAGAAAACCTACCTTCCCTGAAAGCAAAGCCAGCCAAGGCGTTTTCTAAAATCAAAAGTCTCTGCATGTAAGAGGAACTTACCAATTTAGGATTATTCTAAATTTAATTGAACTTTTATTGTCTGGTCAAGATTCTGTGTCTTTAAAAATCTTCATAGGAATGATTATTTATTATGAGAAGTGTTGAATTGGAGTCCTTTTTTTTGCCATAATTTACGCCAATTTAAGATTTGTAGAAACTTTAGCTTGGGAGTCAGACTCATCGTAGGAAAATCAGTGGGTTTGTAGCTGTTGGATCATTTAGTGTTCCTTATTTACTGCAAATGATAGTTAAATATTCTATTTAAAATGTACATTTCCAAGCAGTTTGATGGCTATGCAGTTTGCTGGTGTGTTCCTCTGGCTGAATTTGTCTGGTGCTTCCATTGTTTTGGGGGTAATTGACCTTAGCACAAGCCAATGCTCACTGTGTTAAAAAAAAAATAAAAAAATTTCTTTCTATGGGTGAGCTGAACTCTGCCCAGTCTTCAGTGTTCTATTTTCTTTATGTTCTTGTGAAACACCTCTTTGAAGGAGCTAACTTTGCTCCTGAAGAATGTTTGTGGTTGGCCTTTTTTATCTTCTGCTGTAGACAAAGAAATTGGAAGAACTGTCTTCTTTTTCTGTTGTCTTCTTTTTTCAGGGCTGTCTCTTACATTTCTAAATTTTTGTGTGGTTTTGAAAGTATTTCTCATTTATAATCCCATTAAGAATTGAATTATATTTGCAAAAGTGTGTTACTACTGACAGGTAGGAGCATGGTTTAAATGCTGTTTACTTGTGTGGTAGGCTGAACAAGATCGATAGACATGCACATCATTAAAAGCACTTCAATCAGCCATAATGTGAATCCATTCCCAGTGTTCCATCAGCCCTCAAAGGGTCATTGATGGAGGCCTCCTTTTTATTTTTCTGGATTTGTGCATTGACCTAGGAAGGTTTGCACTTACAGTTTAGCTGCTGGTTTTGGTTACCACGTGGCTGATGGTACTGTGAGGTCCAGAGCCAGTGAAGTTGCCCTAAGGCTAGATCAGTTGTAGTTTGCTTGCAAAAGGAGGGTCAAGATTTTGCAGCAGTTGTTTTAATGACTTGAGAGTTGAACTTGAAAATCTTAAATCTGTGATGCTGGTCATGTGTGTTAAGCTGAGACACAGCTGGAACTGCAGGAGGAAAACAACTCCACACACAGGAGTAAGGCTGTGTTGTCCCAGGAACTGTAGAGATCCAGAATGCAAGATTCCTGGCTGGAATGGCATGGGTTTTATTTTCCTTCTGGTTGAGGAAATGAAAATATAAAAACTGATGAAAATATAAGACCTGATCATCAAGTGTTAATCATCAGAATCTGGTGATGCTGTGGGGTTACTGTGGTGCTTGTGAAGGAACAATAACCTGGAATATTGCTCTGAGTTCTAGAACCTGTCTGATGCCTGTGCATGTAACTGTGAAAACCTGGTATTTCCCTGCTCAGCCTGATTTTACGTATGAACCTTAACTGCTCCTAAATTCAGCCCTCTGAGATATTCACAGTAGTGAGCAGTGCCCCTTGAATTCCATGCAAAACTGTTGCTATGGACAAACATTGAAACAAATGAAGAAGCTTATGAATAACTGTTCAAAACTCTCCACTTTCTGTTCTCAGAATTTATGTTCATGGTCTTAAACTCCATATAAAATTGGTGAGGGATGGCAGTAGAGTTACATACTGGTACCAGTTTGTGATCTGGAGAACCTACTGAGTATCAGTACAATGCTGAAGTGTAGGTCCATCTATATAAATTTCTATTTATTAAATATAATACCTTAAAATATTCATGAAACATGACTTCATTTTTTCTTGGGAGTTTGGTGAACTGAAATTAGCAAGACCATCTAGAGACAGAGTTAAGAAATTTTTTGAAAGAAATTGAAATGCTTTTTTCTTTAAATTTGGATGAAAAGCAAGTCTCCTGAATTGGAGAAATAAGTCAATATTAACCAATTTTCAAGTATTCAATAATAAATTTTTCATTAACATTAGGTGAGACTACAAGGAATTGTGGAGTGCCCTGAAAAAAAACCAAAACATTCACATAGGAATCTGTCTTGATTTCAAATGAGAAGTGAGCAGTAACAAATAGAATATGACATATATTCAAAGATATTAGCTGGTGTACTCAAAAGCTTTGTAGAGTTCTTCTGTTAGGTAATTTTTGTTTTCAAGAGGCAAAACCAACTAGGTTATCTTTGTAAAGAGCTCACTAAAATACCCTAGTGAGCTAGAGTGATTTTTAAGGGGAAAAATTAGGTTATACTTTGGAATAGGCAAGAAAAAGCAAGAAATGAAAGTAATTGTAATCTCAGTAAGGTTTCCTTATTCAGATGAAGTGGAAAAATTGCAGTGATTCTCTTTTGAAAGGAGATGAGCAGTGGAAGTGCAGGAATAATCATGAAGTGGAACAGGTCAGTTTGCACATCAGGTGCCAGTTTTCATAAGAAGATTAAGGCTATTGAAATTGATAGGTAACAGTTTTTAAAGAAGAAGAAAGTTAAAAATAATTCCACATCTAGTGTAGCTCAGTGATTCTCTTTTGAAAGGAGATGAGTAGTGGAAGTGCAGGAATAATCATGAAGTGGAACAGGTCAGTTTGCACATCAGGTGCCAGTTTTCATAAGAAGATTAAGGCTATTGAAATTGATAGGTAACAGTTTTTAAAGAAGAAGAAAGTTAAAAATAATTCCACAACTATCTAGTGTAGCTGTATAATGTAAGATCATTTTTCCATCAGTGCTGTGGAACCACACTCAGGCCAAGCATCACCCTCACTCCACTTGGATGCCTTTATGGACCTCAGAGACCATCATCATCTGGTTCTTGATCTTTTCCTTTCCCAAATGCTTGTTTTGTTTTCATCCTGTTGGTCCATCACTGTTAAAACTTTCATAAGACTCAGACACATGACTCATCTTTGCTTTCACTGTTTCCTTCCAGCTCTTTGGTAGCACTTACTGGCTTCTTACTTTTCTGATGCCATGATTTTTCCCAACTTCAATCAAGCCTTTATGGCTTTTTTTCTCTTTTAGCACATACATATTGTATGCAAATATACAAATAAAAGGATCTATAAACACTCACAAAAATGCCAACTTCAAATTCTTTCTAAAAAGTGGTTTCCTGTGGTTTATGAAAAAATTTTGACAGTGATTAAGTGACCAGTGCACAAAGCAATTGATAATCATGACAAACAATATTGATTAATTTTCTGCCTTCTGCTGCCCTATCCATTTCTGTTGGTCTGTAGAGTCTGGGTTTGAAAAATATTTAGTGCTGGGATAGGTTTTTGTCCTGGCTGTGGGTCTTAGTTTGTGATTACTGCTGGGGAGGTTGCTATAAATGCAAGTTGAAAAGTGGGAAAATTATTTACTAGAACTTGAAAAAGAATGCTCTGGTAAGAGATATTGGCTCATCTGTCTCAGCATCTAATATTACTGCCCTCTCACAGTAAAGAATTTGCCCCTAACACCTAATGTTAGTATAATTAGTTTATCTGTGAGTGAAGTGGAGCTCAGCAGAGTAGTCTCATACTCTGAGCCATAAGCAGCTCCTAGGTTCATAGCAGTAGTTAAATATTTAATTATCGTTATTAATCTGACGTATCCATAAATGCCAATTCTAGGCTTACAACAATTAATAGTAATTTATGGATCACAAGAATGAAATGGTAGAGGAAAGATAATGTTGCCAGTCTGGGATAAATATCACTTTAGAAGTCTCACACATGTAGATATTTTATTTCTATCATTAAAAAAATGATAAAACTTGCAAAGAATAAACAGATCACTGAGTCAGCAGGTGTAAAGCATCTTCACTTCTACTTGTTTCTTTTGTTGAATACATTTCTATTTGTGAAGGGTTAACCCTTAAGATGGGTGCTGTAAAGTTTGCCTAGTTTGAAGTCCTAATTTCAAGGAAATTTTCATGTTCTGTTCTTTGAAGGGGTATTGACTTCCAAATCACACACAGACATGCCTCTGATCTTCCTGGGGATGAGTCACAGTGCAACGTGGATGCAAACCACTGGCATCAAATTTGCAGTGTGTTGATCACTGCTGGTGACAGGACAAGATGTTCTCTAATCCTGTGTGTGGGGTTGTAGAGTGTGCTTTATTAAAAAAGAGGACTTAGAGCTATTAAAAGCAGAGTGCTGAGATTTTGTTGATTTGAGGGGTTTTTTTATTAGTGCTCTGCTGTAGATTTTCAAGCCGAGTAAACTAACAAATGTTACCTTGAGATTAGTGGCTTTAAATGCTGGGTTAATTTACACTCAGAGTGGAGCTTTCAGTGTCAGGCGATCTCTTTTTCTTTTTTTTTTTTTTTTGCCACCATAAGCACTCAGCTGAAACAACAGCTATGACTCAGTTGACAGTGAACGCTGCTTGAATTGATTTAGTCCGAGTTCAGATTTAGCACATAATCATGTTCAATTTGATCCACTGTGCTGCCTAGAGATAAAAGGGTTGAAAAAATAGATTTAGCTTATGTCAGTCTTTGTGGTGATGTCATTGCCATGAGAGATGGAATAGCGCTGTTACTATGCTGTGCCTGCTCAGTTGGTGGGTGTACGGGGGACAGGCAGCCAGCAACTCACTTTAAGTGCACAGAGCTCGTGTTGGAGGCTTGCAGGCATTGCCAGCGCTGAAACTGAATCTTGGACTGTCCAATTGCAGTACTGAAGATTTTTTTTTTATTCTTTTGTTGTTTTCTTGCATCGTTTGTGACTCTGAGCTTGCCTAACTCTGTGTACAAAGGCGGGGGATGCCAGCCCGTAGCATGGACTGTGATGTTTCCACTCTGGTTGCCTGTGGGGTTGATGTGGAGGTTTTTGCCAGCCAAGAGGTTAAGGTATGCGCCTGCAATCCTTTTGTTGCTTCTTAGAAAAGCCTTTGGGAGCAATAGGCATTTATATGTAGCAATTGACAATAAGAGGCAGATGAGATTCTGCTGCGCTGGTAAAAGAAACGCAGTTAAAAAAATCTGTTAATTAGGGGAGAGAAATATGAGAAAGGAAATGTGTCTGTGTTTTACTGTGTTTTGATAAGCTGAAAGAGTAGCCTGGTGTTTACTCTTTAATGATGTAAGAAATGGGTTATATAACTGACATCTGTGCATATGCATGTTTCATATTCATAAAAAAATCTTTCATTGTTAATTTTGTCAAGTTATTTTTAGTCCAGTATCACTTTTTAAATCAGCCTTGCCATAAATGTTATTTATTGATGTTGATAACCTTCAGATATCTTTACTCAGTTGAACCGTAGCTGTTTCTTTCATTCATGTTCGAATCAAATATGCAAACATAAATTTTTTGTGAAGGGCTAAAAGTTTGTAGTAAGTATCTTTGTGCATCTGCAGTGTAACAGAACACAAAAAGTTATGCATCTTGCATATCATATGCATACCTGAAAAACAATGCTTAAATCTAAGGCTTGATATGCAGGGCTCATAGTCTCTTAATTAGACAACTGCTGTAGAAAAGTCATTGTGTGTAATTGCTTACTGTTGAAATCAATTATCTTTTTCATTTATTCTCATATTACTGCAAGAAAATCACTGCAAATTAAGTTTGAAAGAGGAATTCTAAGTATGCTTTTCACAGATCATCTGAAAGAGCTCATAGATGTAATACAGTGATATTCAGCAGTTTATAAAGGACAAAGGTACAGACAAAATTAGTTTCTAATCTGATGGTTCTTAATATTGAAAGCCTGGAACAGGGTAAAAAGGATTTACAAATTGGAGGTCAAATTTTGAATCCCTGTTATGTTTGGTTCTGAGTCAAACATTGAAGCCACTGGATTTTTGATTTGCAAGAGGCTCTGATGATTTTTATTTGCCTGTTAGTCTGTTAATGTGTGAGATCATTTATACCTTATACACATGCTTTTGTGTTGGCATCAAGAGATTCTTCTTAATTTAAGAAGCTTTTTCTTAACACTTTGATAGTGAATTTAGAGACAAAAAAGTGAGTAATTCAGAGGAATGATTCAGATGAGGAGTCTTGCCTGCACTGGGACATGTTTCTTGTATTGTTTTGAAGTAGTAAAATGTTTATCTGCTTATTCATTTTTTATTTTCTTTACTTTTTTTCTCTCTCTCTTTTTTTTTTTTTTCACTTGAGAGCATTTTCTTTTAACATGTAGGATTTACACCTGCATTGATATGATCTTGTACCTGGGTCTTTTAGTGTCTGGTCCATGTTTGATGCAAGAAATTAAAGTTGTAGTGAGCTTCTTGTATCCTCATGCTACTCATATGTCAGTAGCAATGCAAAAGCAAAATGTTTACTAACATAAATCACCAGAAAGCATTTCAGTGGCTTGGGTAAGATTTAGATTAGCCTGATTTAAGCTGCAGCATCTATAAAGTGTGGGCCAGGAGTATGAGAGAACAAAAGGGTTACAGAGACATTACAGGAATTGTAACCCTTTTGTCTTACTTGGACTTTCTGTTTCTTGTTTGCTTTGGTTGAAATCGCTCTCTTTTGCTTTTTTTTCCCCCTTATGTTAGAATTAAAATGTTGATTGCAAAGACTTTGGGTATCTATACAGTGGGAACTGCACTGCAGACTGCACTGCAGCTTAGAAACGCAAAATCTACTTGGAAGTTTCCTGGCTTAGAGTCTGTGAGCAGCTCCGTGACCCACAGCTCACTGCAGCTCCTTTCCACTGGATTGTCCCCAAACTCTGTTGTGGAGGCTGTGGCCAGCTCTGTGCTCATCCCTGGGCTCCCCATGCAGCAGCCTGCAGTGTGGGCATCTTTTTGTGAAAGTTTCACTGCTGCTGGTAATGTAAAGCTGGAGATACCTACTGCTCCTTGCTCACTTCCAGGAGAATTGCAGGGGAAAAAAAAACAGTATGGCTTTTTTTTTTTTTTTTTTTTTTGTGTGTGCAAAAGGGTTCACTTCAAAGTGAGGTTTTTTTGTGACAGTGTGGTCACAGCATAGAAAAGTTGACTTTGATAGGATGAGGAACAGATTTAGGGTTAAAAAGGAAGGAGGCTGTTGCTGAGAAGAGATGGGTGTGGAAGTTGAAGAGCAAAAGCAAGCACAGAATTCCTACTCACCCTGTGAGTACCCCTCTGCCCAGCCCTTTTGTGGGTCAGCCTGAAGGCATAGGTAGCATTGACAACTGAAGTCCAGGCTACTGTCACTTCTCCAATAGAAAGTTTTATTGCAGGGAATCTTCTTCCTGTATGAAGGGAATGTTCACTCAGTGGTGGAACAGATATTGAAGATCTCAGATTAAGTGTGGTGCTTGGTGAGATTTGCTAAGATGAGCTGTTAGTCATGTAGAATAGTTCTCTGATGTCCGTAAGAGTTGTGTTCAGGGTTTGGGATATGCTTACAGCCTATCTCACTTCTATTTCAATTTAGGTTTAAAATTGACATCAGGCTTGGCAGAGGGATGCTGCTGTTACTGAGCCATTGTTCTACCATGAGGTTTGGGAGAAGGATGCTGGTGTTACTGAGCCATTGTTCTCCCATGAGGTTTGGGAGAAGGATGCTGCTGTTACTGAGCCATTGTTCTCCCATGAGGTTTGGGAGAAGGATGCTGCTGTTACTGAGCCATTGTTCTCCCATGAGGTTTGGGAGAAGGATGCTGGCAACACGGAGCCATTGCTCTGCACTTTGCAGCACGTGTTGGCCACAGCTGCAGGCTGGGAGGAGGTATGAGGAGCCTGCCAGGACTGCAGTAGCAGAGCTTTGAGTGTTTGAGCTCTGGAGCAGCAATTCCCACAGCAGGTGGCAATAGGGACTCTTGGAAGCTGCCACTTTTCAAGAGCATTCTTACACAAAGCTGGCTTTGGGCACAGGACTTGGAGCAGAGGGAGCTCTCCAGCTTATTGCTGCTTTTCCACCTCTGGAGACCTTATTCTGTAGGCATTATGCTCTTAGCACCTGGCAGTCAGGCTTGGAAACACTCTGTTTCCATTTGCCTCTGGAGCAGGGGAGCAGTTATTTAGAGCTGAAGGCAAAGCTTTTTGCTTGCTGCATTTGGAGCTGCTCATCTTTCAATGACCAGAGGCTTGTATGGGTACCTTGGCAGTGGCAGCTGGCCCCCAGCACTGTGGCTTTGGCACCCATGAACCCAACAAGTCCTTCACTTCTGATCAGCTGCTGCTTTGAGTTGTCTTTTCTAATCCAGAAATTGGGTCAGGCTAATCAACATGCTACTGATTGTAGATCAGGAGCTAGAAAAGTTGAGAAGGCAGCCAGAGAAATCACAAAGTGCAGTTCTGCTTTGAAGTTCACCTGGATAATTAAGATTCTTTCAGTGCCTCTAGATGATAATTTCCTGTAATGATCTTTGTTACATAAGCAATTAGTTAATGAATATCTTGTTTATTTCTAATAGAGGAATCCCAGACATCACTGAAACAGTGGAAGAGAATCTAAACTTGTATTTCTTACTCTAAGCAATGTGTTTTTATAGATTAATTCTACATATTCTCTCCTAATTTTTGGGTGGAAGAGAATCTAAACTTGTATTTCTTACTCTAAGCAATGTGTTTTTATATGATATATTCTCTCTTAATTTTTATTTACACAGACCATTTGGAAACAAGGTAGGACTGGGGCAACTTGGCACTCATGTAAGAGAAAAGAAATACTAATGATCCAGATGAATCACATCCTGAAGACAGTAATGTAATGTGGATGGAACCATTATCTTAACACAGGGGAAAAAACCCAATGTGTGCCTGAGCAAGGCAGCAAAGGGCAATAATAGGAATAATTTCACTGTTTGGACTGTTGCTTTGGAGGATTCATCCCCATTGGATCAGGATCTCTTTCAATCTGTACATTCATTACTCAGTTCAGATGCTCCAGTGAGCACCCTGCTAATGAGAATTGTTTGGGATGGATGGGCTGGAGGTTCAGTCACTGTCCTGCAGTTGCCTTTTAGAGGTTTAGCAGTCTAAACTTCTGAGGTCTAAAGGGCAAAAGCACACTAGATACTTGTGGATTTTGCTCTCCACTTCAATTCTCCACTTGTCTAAGTGGCTCATTCACAAAGATGTTCTGAGGTTTAAAGTTTAAGTGCTCTAAGGCCAGAGTCAAGTGAAGAAAACTGGAGAAAGGGGGAGAAGTGTTGCTGCCCTGCTGGATGATGCCAGCTGTCCAGTGACAGGGAGCCTGACTTGCTGGGAAAGTTTCTGGGTTTCTGCCTTTACATCCTTCTCCTTAGCCATGTGAGCTTGATCCGTGGGAAGAGTCTGTTGCACAGTCATAAGACATCACAGACGGGCTATAAGGAGGGAACCAAACAACAGCATGACTGCCAAAAATACCCTGATGGCTCGAAAGGCCTGCTCTGTACCTTCTCTTGGCATTTTCTGTAGTTGGTAGTTCTTTCTAATTGCAAATAAGGCTGAGTCTGTGAAATCTGCACGATCCAAGAGTTCTGGAGAAATAGACTTGTGTGTCTTTTGATCTCTGCTTACTGTCTGTGTTGATCTGGAGCAAGTAATGGAGAGGAGCTTTCCAAATGCTGTAGTGCTGTTTCCAGGCCACTGACCCTGCTCTTGGCTTCAGGGTCTGCACAGAGAGACTCTGACAGCAAAGCTGGGGCTTGTGCAGCCAGTGCTGCTGCACACAGAGGTGCTCCCAGTTCCAGTCACAGGTTGGGCTTTGTCTCTGTCCTTCTAACACCCTGATGTGAAGGCTGCTGCACTCTCTAGGGAAGTTCCCAAAGAAATAGAATGGTAAGACTTCTAATGGTCATAATATGCTCTCTAGGCTGATCTTCACTTATTCGTACTTGCTTTTCCCTTGCCTCAGACAAAGGGGGTGCTGCTATTTCACCAGAGGTTGGTGGCAGCTGCAGGTGTTTACACACCTCTGAATATGGTAAACCTTCTGCTTCTCCTTCTTCACCCTTTTAATGCTAACAGGGAACAGCAAAGCAAGTCAGAGGGCTTTGTGTTCTCTCTGCTCCTCCTTTCTGTTGGAAGTCACATGAAGATATTTCCCTTTCACAAGGATAGCTAGACAATGAGGTATTTGTCAAATGAAAATAAATAACAACCAGAATGCGTTGGTAGAAGGTGCAGAATTAATCCCAGGCAGGTAATAAGGTAAGATGGAGCTTGTAATTCTACTGACAAATGGCCCAGCCTGTGTGAGGAGCACTGAAGAGATGGTGATTTTCTCAAGCAGATTTGAAGAATTAATCAGTGCAGCTGTGGATTGACGTACTTGTAATATGGATACATGTGTGATACTGATTTTTCATTAAATAATTACTTAAATTATTAAAATTTTAAAATTAAATTAAAATTCTCAGAAGAACCTAGAAAGATAAAGCACTCAAGTTCTTTTTCTTCTTCTCAAAAAAAAAAAATTATCAAGGACACGTTATTTTCAGGTCTGCAGTGATCCAGTCTCATTTTCCTCTGAAGGTGCTGTGTATGTGCACTCTTTTGTCTCAGATTTTACTGATGTTTGCTGCTACTTAGCATGACTAAGATTTGATACTGAGCAGCGTTGCAGGTTCTGAGGCAGAGGTCTGCACCAACCTTTTATGTATCTTCAGTAATTTTTTAGTAATTTATACCAAGGTTTTGGGGTTTTTTTTGCTCATAGACTAATGAACATGCTTTGTGGTTGGAGAGGTCTTCCTTTAATATTTTCTAGGGGTGATTTTACCAGAGGCCTTAAATAATCGACTCAGTTTTGATTATTCAAGTGCTAAACAGCCTGTTTGCTTTGGAAGATGCTGCCTAATTATATACTAGAGTGCAAACAACCGTGACAGCGTGGTCTTGAGCAGAGAATTCTTCCTTGGCAAAAAGACACTGAGGAAATTGTACCACAGTTTGTCAAACACTTGGCTAACACACAGGCTGCCAAGGACCAGAAACCGGCCAAGCAGAGCCTCCAGTCAGTGGCCACTTGCTGGAAGACTGTGTGCTTTCCATGCACATCTTTATAGTGGCACCAGCATTGTGTGCATGAGTCTTTCCTGAAGATTTCCCCCACTAATATGATTTTCAGTAAGCACCTTCTCCTTCTAAAGGCCAACAGAATTAAAATTTCCCCCAGGGGAGACTTCTCCCCTTTTCCTAATTGGCAATGCCTCTAAAAAGCACATGCAGCCGTGGA
The DNA here is from genome assembly GCF_014805655.1 of Passer montanus. Lineage (NCBI taxonomy): Eukaryota > Metazoa > Chordata > Aves > Passeriformes > Passeridae > Passer > Passer montanus. Next base: position 2,275,819 of record NW_024374812.1, on the reverse strand, counting down.
GTTTGGCTGCAGCCTGTGCTTTCCATCTAGGATTCTGGCTGATTTCTGCTTTGTCTGTGTCCATTCCTGGAAGCACAGTCTGCCTTCTCACAACATCAGTGTCCTTGTGATGCCTTTAACTGTCCCCCCATGGAATTTCTGCTGGTGCTCAATCAGGGAGAAGCCTTTGATTGTAGCAGTTGTGATGGAGCAAACAGCTCCACTGTCCTTGCAGGGTGGGAAAACAACTGGATAAAAAAGAGCTGTGTAAAGCTGGATGCTGCAGCACCATCTCCGTGGCACCTTCTCTTCTGTACACCTGGAGCTGCTGGAAAACCTCAAGGTGATGTTGTAGGTAAAAAGTTCCAACTGTTCTCATTTGCAGATGGAAAACTAAGGAACCAGGAAGTAAGTTCTCTGATTAGGAAACTGGATTTGGCATGCAGAGCTGGTGTAATTAATAATTCTTGTTTTCATGAATCATGTTCTGTCAATGTTCAGTCTCAAATGTCATTGAGCTCTAGGCATTTTCCAGAGACCAAGGAGCTTTGCTGAGTTAGTAGCTGGTTTTGGTTGGTTTTTGGTGGGGGATTTTGTGGTTTGTTTTTGTTGGGATGTGTGTGGTTTTTTGTTGTCTTATTTTTAATTAGTCCAAATGTGCTGCTTTTCAGAATTTGCGTTAGATTCTGGCTGGTTTCTGCTTTGTCTATGTCCATTCCTGGAAGCACAGTCTGCCTTCTCACAACATCAGTGTCCTTGTGATGCCTTCAGAAACACTGTGTCTTATTTTTAATTAGTCCAAATGTGCTGCTTTTCAGAATTTGCATTAGATTCTGGCAGACAGAAAGTCTCACTTTATCTTACAGGATGGCTTCATATTTATCAGGAGCATGGATGAGCCTCCAGTTTTGCAGCAGCAGGCAGTTCCACCTATTGAAACAATAGTCCCTGAGCTGAGAAACCCAATGAACCCGTTGAGCTCTCAGCACTAACAACAGGCAGCTGTACAGGGGAATTTCTGCAGCTCAATTTGTCATTTGCAGAAGAATCTCTCTGCTTCATCTGTTGCAGTGAGGGATATGATTGCCATTAAAAGGTGGAGGCATCCAGAGGGCTGAATCATGCAGCAGGACTTCTGCTGCGCAGGCAGAGAGAAGCCACTTTGCTGAAATCTCACTTGTCCTTTTATTCATGTAGGTCAGATGTGCTGGTGTGAGGCAGATGAACAAATAATGGTAAAAAACCTGCTAATCCTCTCAATAAAATAAATTTCATATATGGAGAAGATAAGAATATGATTGGTTTATTTGCTGTACAAATTTTACTCAAACATTGCCATCCTCAAGTTTCGTCATCCTTTGCTGTGCATCCTCATGCCTGGTGACAAGGTTCATTCAGTTTTGGCTGCTTGTCCACATTTCTTAGAGAAAACCTATAACTAAACCACTAAGAATAAAAACTTTGAATTATCTGCATAAGTACATCTATACTGGCAAATTTGTTTTAACCACAAAACAAACGTTGGTGGTGTTGTGGTGTACTGCATTTGTTGGTGGTGTATATTTTGTTTTGTTTGGGGGATTATTGTTTTATTTCCTACTGCTGTTACAAAACAAAACCAAAAGCAACACACCAGCAGCAATGGCCTTTGTCCCTCAGAGAAGAACAGTTTTTAAGAGAAGCAAGTATCTCTGAGGGGCAGATCATAGGTGGAGCTGAGGGAGGAGATGTTCTGAGCTGAGGGAGGAGGAAATCAGTTGGTTATTCAAAATATGGCCAAAATGAGGAGGGGGAGCATGGGGACTGTGAGGAGGGAAGTCAGTCTGATGAAGTTCCTCTGTTGGGAAGGACCAAGAGTGGGGAAAACTCCTGTGGAGGCTGGGGCAGGTGGGGGCAGATGGTGGCAGGACTGGTGTCTGCGGGGGTGACAGCAGCAGGGGAGCTGGGATGGAAGGAGAGCTCATGAAAAAAAGAGAGATAATGGAAGACCAAGGTGAGAACAGATGACTTTGACTTCTTGTGCTGTAGTGGAATGATTTAAGGGCAAAAGATGATACAAGATGCTGGAAAAACTCATTGATAGTCTAAAAAAAAGGAGGATTTTGTGACAAAGCTTTCATCCAGCAGATGTTAAGCACCATTGAAACCTTAGTTAAATTAATCTTGACAGTAAAGCTTTCTGCTTTACTGAAAGCATCTTCCACAGGCTTCCATCCCACCTCCAGGTAACAAAATCCCTTTGTGAATGGGTACTCGGGGGTGCTGCCATTCTGCTTTCAGCTCCTTCCTCAAAACTTTTTGCTGTTAAATTAAGAATTAAACTAATGAACATGACTAGACTAAGCTACATATGCACGCATGGGACAGAAAAGAATTTGGAAACCTTACAAAAAAAGTTTCTTTTTTTATATATTTTATTCCCACCTGCTATTTCTGCTTCATTCTCCTGGAATGCAAGAAGGAATTTTGTGTTTTCCCTTGGTTTTGTTCAGTGTGGTAGATGATACTAGAAACAAATAACAGTAATTTTTAAACTCTTGGAAATATCCAACCGTAGGTGAAACACTAAAACATATATCAAATTATGAGACTGAGACTGTTCTGGGTGCAGTTTTTTTAGCCAATGGAGGTGGGTAATTTTATTTGATTTTCAGTTTTGATTTTAGCAATTGAAGAAATTAATAATGGCAAGTACTGTTGGTGAAAATTATTTTGAAGTTAGCTTTTGAAATAAAGTTGGAAGTCAGAGGAAAATAATTTTTCTGAAAAGCATTTTCAGTGACCTTATGAAGCTGGTAAATAGTGTCTCCTAAGAAGATTATCTGAGAGACCAAGAAAAGCATGAGAATTAGCAGCTAAGGAGGCCCTTTTGAATGCATAATGGAGATTATCTATGCTGATGCAAGGGACAGATGAGACATAGAATGAGAGACTGTTAGGGCTAGATCAGATACTCCTTTTGCTTTAGAGCAGTTTAGGGATTTAAACATAAAGTGAAAATCAAGTGTGCAAAATCACAAAATACATTTCCATTATCAGAGCTTTTAAATAAGAACAAGGGAAGTCTTGTGATATATAAAAATTAAGAGGAAAACAATGTGTAAATCCATTAATAGCAAGATACATAATGTGGGGAGGGTTATGGTGTAACTGATTTCATTTATGTTATATAATAACACAGATAATTACTTCAATTGATAGAAACAGCAACCCTAGTAGTGGCCAGAGCAGAGAAAAAACTGCTAAGAATGCAGGAATAAGACAGATATTTAAGTGTACAGGAGCTCTTAAAATCTACCGAAATATGCTTTAGGATGCAGCTGAAATAATTTTTTATTCTTTAAAATTATATTTAGGAATTACAAAGAGACTGCTGAGGGTGGGAGATTTAAAAAAATAACATTTGTGTTTAAAAGGGGGAGAGAAGAAAGACCTGGACAATTACAGATATTTTTGTCTGACTCAAATTTTGGAAATAAGTTTGGAAGTACTTTGGAAGTAACTAGGCCTGGGTTGTGCTGAGCAAGTCATGTCAAATCAATGTGTCTTCCTTGTTTGACAGGGCTATGGGATAAGTGGGACAAAGGAGATGTGAAGTTTAGATATTTTGACTAAAGCTTTCACACTGTTCAAGTCATTTCCATAAGTAATCTACACTCCAAATATAATTTCCATAAGGTGGGTGCATAGTTGTTTACAGAATGTCTAAACCAGAACCAGTTCATTCTCAAATGGTGAAGCCATTTAAGTGGATGAGCTCACATGTTCCTTCCTGAAAGCAGGTTGAGAATAATGACAGTAGTCAAAAGGGAAAAGCCTCAAAAAAAGTGTGAATGATACTGTCTTGGTAGGGCAGGGTCAAAATTCTGAACAGCCCTTGCTTAAACCACAGGATGAAATTTAGTGCAAGAAGAAATAAATAGTCACAGCTGTATAAAGACATTCTCACAACTAAACAGTTGTGTGATGCAAATCTCTTGAGTTCTAGTGAATGGCAGTGGATAATTAGCAGCAGTATCACACTTCTGTCAGCAAAACAAATGTGGATTCACTGCATGGTTTGGGTTAGAAGGGACCTTCAAATATCATCTGGTTCCACCCCTGCCATGGGCAGGGACACCTTCCACTATCCCAGGTTTCTCAAGCCCCATCCAACCTGGCCTTGAACACTTCCAGGGAAGAATTTCTACCTTAAGTCCAGTCTTAACCTGCCTTCTTTATTTTAAACCATTGCTCCTTGTCTGCAACTACAGACCCTGGTAAAAGTCTGTCTTTCTTATAAGTCTTTCTCCATCTTATCTTTTTTAAGTATCTCAAGGCTTTTATAAACCTCAGAACTCCTAAAACCTTTTCTTCTCCAGCTGAACAGCCCCAGCTCTCTCAGCCTTCCCTCACAGGAGAGGTGCTCCAGCCCCAGTTTGCTGTTGCAGCTGCGCTGTTTGTCTCTGGTGAGACCGGTTAGAATTTTCAGATGCACATTTTCTTGTCTAGAAAGGAGATTTCATGTCGCTACCTTGTTTACAGAGCCTAAGAAGGAAACCACCGACGTGTGAAAAGTAGTACCTTTATCTTTAGAAACAGCTGATTCCACGAGAGGAACTGCAGGGCTGTGTGACCAGCCAGCTTTCTGCAGGCGGCTGCCAGTCCTTGAACCAGAATTTGAGAGGTTTTGAGCTAAAAAAAATTCTTATTAATCAAGACAGCTGGGAGCAAAGCCAAATGCTGGGCCATAGGAGAAAGGAGCATGCTGCTTATGTTAGACAGAAGTAAATTATTAGTGTACTTAAAATTTTAGAGGCTTGGAAAGTGATATGGTTTTGCCTGATTTTTTTAAAATAAGTGAATAAAGACGAAATATGTTTAGGTATCTGCTTCATGTTTTTGTAGCAAATTATTAGACTGACACCGTTGAAATACTGTAGTGATGTAAGCAAGCTGCCTGCAATCCTTACTCCCAAAGTGGTGGTATTTTTTGGGAAGGAGTATACACCCAGTATACTACTGTATGGCATACAGTAGTAGTCATGAAACAAGAGTTTCCTCAATGTGTGCTGCATCCTGGAATACAGTATAGAATATTTTTTCATGTCATTGTCTTTGTGTAAAATTCTTGCTTATACAGTTTTATAGTTTATATGCTGTATAGTGAAATAGAAGCAGAGCAAAGGAGTAACAATTCTATAAAGAAAAGGTCTTAGATAAGGGGGATTTACTTTGGGAATAAGTAGTTGATATAAGTATGGTAAAATGATGGTATAATAGGAGTGTACACATGTGTGTAAAATGAGGTGTAGATGATAATGCTGCAGGTTGGTACCTATTTAATTACTCTGTTTTAGAATCATAAAATTACCAAATCACAGCCTGGTTTGGGTTGCAATGGACCTTAAAGATTATCCAGTCCCACCTCCTGCCATGGCAGGGACACCTTCCCCTGTCCCAGGTTGCTCCAAGGCCTGTCCCACCTGGTCTTGAACACTCCCAGGGATGGGGCAGCCACAGCATCTCTGGGCACCCTGTGCCAGGGCCTCTCCACCCTCACAGGGAAGAATTTCTTCCTGGTACCCAATCTAAACCTGACCTTGTTCAGTTGAGACCACTTACTTCTATGCAGGTACCCTCATTGGTTTATTCCCCCTTAACACCCTCACAGGGAAGAATTTCTTCCTGGTACCCAATCTAAACCTGACCTCGTTCAGTTGAGACCACTTCTGTGCGGGTACCCTCATTGGTTTATTCCCCTCTAAGGTTTTCCATTCAATTTGAAGTTTTTATGTAGCAAGTCCAGTTCTGTTGTGTTTCTGGTTTGAGTATCCCTTGGAGAAAGTCTGGACTATGCTGAGTATGAATGTATTCACTTTTAGTTGATAATTTACCCTTCTTAATTTAATACTAATATCCCATACTGATTAAATACACAATTTCAATTTCAATTCAAAAGTATAAAATCTGGTTTTGGGGCTACAACTGATGCTGCTTCTGCAGTGCAGTGATTGCAGCTGGATGCAGACACAGTCGGTGCATCAAGCTGAGTGGTCTGGGACATCCTCTGAACTCTGAAGATGTAACCTCCACAGGGAAAAGGTGGCTTCCCTTTATTTTGAACAACTGCTTCCACCAGATTTGGCATCCCACTTCTTCTCCTGTCATTTAGAATCTATTTGCACCAAAAATATCTCCTCGACCTCAAAGCCAGACTCCTTGAGTCTGCACATGGGAGGCTTAGGTGGGATTCCCCAGAGGGTGATTGGGCACTGAGTGCTGCACATGGGAGCTTAGGTGGGATTCCCCAGAGGGTGATTGGGCTATGAGTGGGCTCCCCAGGGAATGGACCCAGCCCCAAGGCTGACAGAGCTCAAGGAGTGTTTGGAAAACACTCTCAGGCACAGGATGGCATTGTTGGGGTGTCCTGTGCAGGGACAGGAGTTGGATTTTGGTCATCCTTGTGGGTCCCTTCCAGCTCTGGACATTCTCTGGTTCTGCACGTTTGTCTCCAGCATTCCAGACTGGCACAAGGGCATTTGCAGGGCAGATGCAACACAGAGCCAGTGTGAAACAGTGCCACAGGGCAAGAAACTATAGGACACTGATTATTTTTGTGTCCTACTTATTTGTAAAAAATTTGTTCATAAATAAAAAGAAGAAAATCTCCATTTGTTACAACCCTGCTTGCCAGTCACAGGGCTCGTTCCTTCTCACCAATTGCTCTGGATCTGTGCACAGCAGCTTCAGTTTCATAATCCCAGTTCAGTATCTTTTTAATATCATGCTGTTACTGATATATTTTTCACATCAGGAAATGAAAATGGTTTTGATGAAGAGCAGTGCTAGTTTTAGCTCTAAGATAGGATTAGTCTATTTTCCAATTCTTGTTTCTAAACAGAATTCGTGCCAACTGGAAATTTTCCAGTTGGTTGAAAAATGACATGGGAGCAGTTTGGTCAGGAATATTTGCTTTTTCACCCTGGGGTTCCTTCCATCTGCCTAATAAAACAATTATATCACTGTAAGACTGAAATTCCCTGTGCTGTCTGCAAGTGGATGGTACTAGTGGCTGTTGAGTCAGATGGAAAACTCTGCTTATTTTTCTACCCTTCTGTACCCAGTGCAGAACCTGTATCTGTCATCTCAGCCTTTTTGCGTGCTGGAATCTGCTTACTAAGTCCACACAAATCCTCTTTCCTGGCCTGCACAAGCCCAGTTTTCTGATGTGTGCTAAATTCTTGATGTCATGAGGTACTGTAACACTGTAAAGTTCTAGAGGCTAATTAAGTATTGTGGTGTATACTGGAAATGAAAATATGCTGTTGAAATATTTTTAATAGGCAGATAAACCATTATGTGGTGTTCCCTGGGTATTTCAGCATCTGTGCAGCTTGAGATTCTGGGGGCTTCTGATGGGGAAGAAAACAGCCTCTCCAAGTGTAAAAATGTTTCAAGCACTTTTTTTTTTCCCACTGGTTTATTCAAACTGGAAAGCACCTTCAGTGTTTTTTGTAGGTCAGGGCTGAACTGGGGGTTCCAGTGACAATCTAGAAGCAGCATGGAGGGAAGAGTGTATCATCTTTGTTTATGCAGATGGTTTCCATTCATTCTCTGCCATGATCTGCAAAATCAAATTCACAGTTAAACTTTTCAGACTGATAACAGCATTAAGAGGAATTATACCCAGCAGATTATAGCTCATTTGAGTCTCCTCTGAGGGCACTAAATCAGTGGATGTTGGAGAATGAGAAACTTGCAGTCTTTTATAACTCTTTCAATGCAATGTGTGAACATTAACATTTTAGTCTGCGCAAGTTCTGCTTTTTGAAGTTAGGAGGAACAGACTGTTATCTGTAGTTATTCCTTTTTCTGAACTGAAATACTGAAATATATATATATAATATATATATATACATACACACACATATTTATTTATTTATTTATTTATTTACACTGCTGTCTTTATATTTTAGCACAATTCCTGTTGTGGGGAAAGTCTATATATCCTATGTAATAATTTAAAAAGAAAAAAGAAAAGAAAAAAAAAATCTCTTTAAATAAATGTATCAAGTACAATTGTTCTCTCATAAACAATTAGTGAAGGAAGGACTACAAGGAGCAAATTAGGTTAAAAAGAAAAAATGCATAAGAAATGATGATGAACATGGATTTTCACTGGCAAGCTACCAAAGGAGATGTGCTCCATTCCTCTGAGCATGTGGCCTCCTCTGGACCTGCTCCATCAGGTCCATGTCCTTTTTGCAATGGGGTCCTCAATGGTGGATGCAGAAGAGGGGCAGAATCCCCTCCCTCACCTCCTGCACTCCTTGTCCTTGGTCCAGCCAAAGACGTACATGATATATATCAATGTGATGTCAATATCCCCCAATTTGTCACATTTGTAAACAGGACGTTTCCTGCCCTTCCAGCCCACTGATGATATTTTCTTTAGTTTTCTTTTTACCACTTCCTTACATGTTTATCTCTGATACTTCCATTTATGCCATTAATTCTGAAATGGCGTTTACTTGTAGTTGATGTAGGTTTGCTAAAGACTCCACTCAGCCACTTGACTGGAGGCAAAGTATTGCCATCCTTGGTTTATCTTCGCTGTACAAAGAGCCTCCCGTCTCAGAGGCTGCAGCTCCTAGGAGCTGCTCAGATGTACAGACAACAGACCTGCTCGAGTAATTTGCAAATGAAGTGTAAGACAGGGAGTGACAGATGGTTGGGACAGACTGGGAAGAGCAAGGAACAGTCAAACAGCACAAGCAGAGCATTAGACAGTGGTCTCAGTGCTGCTGGTTGTGACTGGGGGGTCACTGACTGTGGGCTGCAAAGTAGAGAGAGGATGATGATGAGAGGATGGGCACTGGGGGCTCAGGAGTTCCCCTTGTACCTTTTTTCATCAGTTAAGTAACATTTATGGAGCTGCATGATATTAGATTCTATTCTGCTCTCCTACTTGAGGTTTTTTTTGCTTCATAGTCACTTTCAAAATTGTCAGTGTCCTTTCTAAATCCAGACAAGTTGAAACTGTATTTTTAGTCCTATTCGTGCAGTTTGCAGTGTTAGAGGAGAGGAGAGGGAGAAAGCATTCCCCATGACTGATGAAAACAGATGAAATGCTATAAATGTTGATCACTGTAGGCAAAACAGTAAATCAGGAATGGGCAATGCAAGCATTTTATTAGTTTAAACTGTCCCATGGCTTGTTCTTGTTTATTTTTCTACTTTAACTGGGTTGACAGTGTCAGGGAATAAGTAGTGTGCATTTTATGGTTGTTTTACAACATTGCATCTCCAGGACTATAAATAAGGCACAGTTTCTCAGCTCTTGGTGTTGCCTTTATTGTAGGTCTTCCTTGCATTTAGCATTTTGCACACTGACGTCCTGATTCTGCATCACAGCAACAGAGGTGTCCCCTGACACTTCCACAGCCTCAGTAACAGATTTTTAAGAGGCTGAGGTTTCTGTACTCCAGTTAGAGATTGTGTAGAAATAAAGCGATGTTGTGAAAACTCTGGTTCTACTCCCATGGTTTCCCATGAGCTTGTGGTTTCCCACTGTGGCTGTGGGTCTGTCCTGGCCTCAGTGTCACCACACAAACAGGACAGTGGGGTGGCCTCAGGAGGCTTGAGGACATGAAATTGCAGTTGCTAAGGATCAATGAAAAATTGATCATAATAAGATGGATATTTATATAGCTTTTCTTACAGTATCAAAGTTTATACAATTAATAGGAAGAAATTCTTTGGTGTGAGGGTGGTGAGGCCCTGGCACAGGCTGTCCAGAGAAGCTGTGGCTGCCCCATCCCTGGAAGTGTCCAAGGCCAGGTGGGACAGGGCTTGGAGCAGCCTGAGACAGGGGAAGGTGTTCCTGCCCATGGCAGGGGTTTGCAACTAGGTGAGCTTTAAGGTCCCATCCAACCCAAACCATTCTGTAGTTCTATGAATATGAATAATTTTCACACAGCTTCTAATAATAAATAATTTCAGTCCTAGTTTTGTGCACGGGTTTGACTACCAGTCCTTTATTTATTATTGGCTGTAGCACTTCAGTTTGGTTGTGGAGCTGTTTTATTCTTCTCCTGGAGTGCCAGCGAGCTATTTTTATGAGGGATACAGGCTTGTGTCTACATTAGCATTTTGAGTCTGAGCTGGGCATTCTCATGAGGCAACTTTCCTGTTGCTCTTCATTAACTGTGCTTTTTGTTCATATCACAGAGCAGTTCATGAACTGGATGCCTTTCAGATGAAATTTATATAGAAAATGCACTCTAGTAGCATGCCTGATATGCTCCAACTGCTAATGGGCATTCAGTCTGTGGCACCTGATCAGAAAGTCCTCAGCACCAACTGTTTTGCTGCAGAGATCTGCTCCTGGAACATTCCTTATTAACATAAATGTAGCAGCTTTTGGTAAAAACTAATTAAGGTTGTTTTTCTTGCTTATTTTGTGTGCTAAATTAAGACAATAAAAACTTTAGAAATATATACACAGTAATTTGTTCCTTTTGCTACCAATTAATTGTTGGGCTTAACAACAGGAACAAGATAAAAGCGATAGCTGGTATTGTGCTATGAACATTCTTAAAACCAATGTAGATGAGCCCCTTGGAGTTCACTACATACATTATCTACTCAGTTATTGTTTGAAATCCTAAAGCAAACAAAAATAGGCTGTTTTTTCAGGACAGTCTGAATATTTTCTTCACGTCTTTGTTCTTAGCATTATTTTTACCATTCTCAAGGCAGAATGTTTGGCTGCTATTTGGAAAACAATTGCATTAAATCTTCCACAAATCTGTTCAAGTTTTGATTTTTTTCCCCACTGATAAATACAATGCAAAAGAGAAAAATAAAAGTCAATTATTATGTGATGTTGCACAATAATGGTAGCCAGCATTGGAATCAAATGTAGCTTTTCATGGAACAAAGAATGATGTCTCTACACAGCACTTCCCAGCACTGGGTTTGAAACTAATGGATCTGGTCACAGAATGTGCACTTTGCCAGCTGGTTTGAAAGAGCACTTCCAGCATTTCAGGGAGCTCATACAGCATCTGGAACTGGAGTACTTCAAATATGGTGTGCTCAGAAAAGCTGTGGCTGATGATACAGTAAAATAACAGTGTTCCTATAAAGAAGAAATGTAAAGTGTGGATTTTTCTTTTAGCTCAATCGTTGGGTGTGAAATTGAATTGAGAACTCTCCAAACTATATTAAATCAGCCCCTTGGCATTGCCACAGGAACAATTTATTTCATCTTGAAGGAGCCTTTGGTTTCCAGATCAGTGGAGCTAAGCAGGAGGAATGTGCGTCACATTGAGGTAAACAGGGATGTGAGCTGGTTAAAAACAGAAAAGGCAACGCAGCAAAATTCTGTGCCCCTGACATTTGTCAGCCTCTTCCGAAATGTGAATGCATTCCCATTAAGCTTTGGGGCAGATATTATCTCTGTACCTTCTGTTGAGCTGATGAGCTGGAAGAAAAAGGAAAATTTATTTGGTTCAGCTGATTTTTCAAGAGGGACATCTCTGCTGTTCTGTTCACCAGGATGTTCGCAGTGCTCTCGTGCCGTGGTGGGCAGGTAATGCAGGAGGGCTGGAGAGGGATGGATGCCTCCTCCTGCCTTAGTCCCAGCGTGGGGTGGGACCAGCAAACTTCTTCCAGTTCCTGACCTACTTTTGCCATCAGGGTTCTTTGAGAGATGACGAGTTACAAATGTCCTTACAACACCGTGTAATGTCTGTTAGACTTCCTCAAAGTCCCTCTCTGGAACAAGACACTGGATCTGTAAACAGTAAGCATTGCATCAAATATTTCTGCTGTCAGAGTGATTTTGGCACAGTGTGGAGGGCAGAACACTCAATGCATCACCCTTCAGGATCTAAAAGTTCTATGCAGATGCCTGTGAACAGCCCTGGTGTGTAAGGATAACACAGCAGGATGTGTGAGCCATGGGCCAGGGCTGTGTTTTGTTGCCAGTGTGCTCCTCTTTTGGGTTGGTTCACTGCAAATTGCAGGGCAATGAGGGCATTGAGCATCACTTCTGAAATACAAACTGTGCATTCTTTGCACAGTAAAGCTTAAAGGTATTAGGCTCCCCTTTATCAGGATTGCAGTAGTGCAGGCAAATCAATCTTCATTTTACTGGAGAGAGCAAGATTTAATGCTTTTTGTAATGCCCCCCATCTTGAAGCCCAGCCCTAAAAATTTTTTTGGCTTTACTGTTTCATCTCTGATTCACAATTTACCTGACCTTCACCTCTTGAAAACAGGAGACAGCCAAGCATAGAACAACAAACTGAATGGACTGGGGTTACAAGCTGGATTGTTTTGTTCATCTACTGAGAGAATTGTTCAGTTTTGGAATATGCTAATTACTGCCATGTTTAATGTAAGTAAACCCAAGCTTTTTCCAGCCCTACCTTAATGCTCTAATCCAACTTCCTGAAGAAATGAGCAGGGCTGTGCACTGAGTTCCAAGGTAAGGAACACATTTTAGACAATACAGTAAACCAGGAGGTCATTGCAGAGTACTTTGTGATTGTGATTATCTGACAAAATAGCCACTGTTCCCTGGTTTCCCCCCCTTTCAAAATGTCTCACATGAAGAAATGTCCTTTCAAAATATACCCTGGTGAATGATGGGTGGAAAGACACATTTTTCCATTCCTGTTGCCAGCTGAGAGATTTCCTTTGGTAACAGTAGAAACTTTCTGCAAACCAACATTCAGACAGTAATACTCAGGGTGAATATTCAAATAATACCCTCCCCCGTTTGTAAGGAGGGAGTAGGAAGATCCCACACTCTCAGCTACAGCTACCTACAGTGAAAGGTGAAATAAAAAGCTACAATCTGGAGACCTTTGCCTTTAGGGGATCTCTAAATGGTAAATTTGTATTGTATTCTGCCATTACTTAAAGGCAGCAGGACAAGCCCATAGGAATTCTCTATTTATCATCACTGGTTTAAAATATTTCCTCTATTTATAGCACTCTTGAAATTCTAACTGAGAATCAATAGTGGTTTTGCATATGCGCTACCAGGATTTCCCAATGAGTTTCATCTTTTTAGAAGCAGAGAATTTGAAGAGGCTGTTGCTTACCCTGGCTACTTGTGGGAGTTCTTGCTTTTAAGGAATTTTCACATGTGAGTTGTACCAAGCTGCTTGCTTGTTTTGTGTGGATCATTAAATAATTGTTAAAAGCACTTCAGATGAACCCAGTTCTTTAAATCAGGATCCCCTTTTGTTTTGCTTTAGTCTTTTCTATCCTTTTGTCTTTGAGAACCACAGAAATGTATAGTGCTCTTCTCTAATCTTACCTTCTTACCCTTTTCATCAAAGCAAATAGGCTTTCTTTCTATTTCTGGGCCAGTGGGGTTTTGATATGTTACAGGTCTAGTAATAAATAACTACCTCAATTTAAGTCTAAATCTTTTAACAGGCAGTCTTTGTTTAATAACAACACTGTTGGTTATTTTAATTCTGTTAGTCTCTTTCCCTTCACATTATTTATTGATGTCTTTACAGAGAGATGCAGCAGGAAACACCTCATACTTCAGGTTCTGTTTCCCAAGGCAAGATCCCAGAATGGTTTAACCTGGGACCATCTCATTCCAGCCCCTGCCATGGGCAGGGACACCTTCCACTACACCAGGCTGCTCAGGTCCCTGTCCAGCCTGGCCTTGAACACTTCCAGGGATGGATACCATTTACCTTTACTTCCTGTGACAGGTTCTCAACTTCTCTGATCATCTTTGCAGTCTTTTGTTGCTCTTCCATCTTCCTTAATCGTGGATGAGCAGAGCCACACACAATATCCAGTCTGGGTCATTAAAATACCCTTTACGTGGTATTGACATAATCACTTCAGCACACATTTTCTGGGCTTTTGTTTTAGGATTTTTGTTAAGTGTGTGTCACCTTAGTGACTCCTTTATCCCTCTAGAAGTAACTGCTGTGCCCATCCTCTTTGCTGTAAACAGGAAATTAATCTGTTCTTAGGTTGTTTTTCTACAAGACTCTTCAGTGCACAGCTTCCACAGTTTACCAGATTCTGTCTTTTTTCTTGTCCCTCATGAGAGCTTTGTCGGGTTGCAACCAGCATGGCTTGTCTGGAAACAGAATACATTCAACTCTGAGATAGGAGTTTATGTCTTACATGGATGTTTATATCCAGCACAGAACTAATTTCAGGAAAAACTAATTTCATAATTGTGAATTATATCCCTTTCCCTATTGTGGGTTAGTTCCTTGGAGTATCTTTTACATGAATGAATGGGAAAAATTCAAATAGGAAAAATGCTTTCTTTATTTGCTTGCAAAACTCTAGGAAAAGCATTTGGCTAAAGTTCCAAATCACAACCATATCCTAAATCAGATGTGTAGCAAGGGTGATAATGAGTGTAAACACACTGAATAATAAAATGTAATTTGGGTTCTGAGTTCTAGGGCTCTAATCCAAAGCTCGCTGATGTCTGTGGAAAGGCTTCCATTGATTTGAATTAGGCCTTGGCTTTTGTCCTGAATGAACACAATACCAGTGGAGCTATTCATGAAAGAAATGTTTGGAAATAAATCACAGGAACTTGCTGTGTCAGAACCCAATTCACTTGCTAATTATGGCTGTCATGTTTTACAATGCTCATTGTGTCGATACTTTGTCATAGTCCCTCACATGAACTAACCAAATTCAATCTTAAAAAAATAATTTGCTGCCACTGCTGTAATTGGAACGTTGTTTCTGGATCATTACTCTGATGTTTGAAACCTTCTTTAACTTCTAGACTAAACCTATATATGCCAACTGTTTCCACATTTTTATGCCAATGTAGTCTTCTAGATTTATGTCAGATAGTGTGATTTGTCCTTGCTCTGAACAGTACTGGTAAATTACTGATGACCATTCCATCTCCTCTCAGGCTTTGTTTTGTTTTGCTAAATAAGCCAAGCATTTCAGTTTCTTATTCAGTAAGTTGTTAATTCATAGAATTATGGAATGGCTAAAGATGGAAATGAACTGTAAGATCATCGAATTCAACCATTAACCCAGCACTACTGTGATGACCACTAATCCACGTCCCCAAGTGCCACATCCACCTGCCTTTTGAGCACTCCCAGGGATAGTTATTCCACCAATTGCCTGGGCAATCTGTTCCAATGCCTGTCAACCCTTTCAGTGAAGAAATTTTTCCTCATTTTCAGCCTAAACATCCCCTGGCTCAGCTTGAGGCCATGTCCTCTTTCCTCTCCTTGTTCCCTGGGAGCAGAGCCCGACCCCACCTGGCTGTCCCCTCCTGTCAGGGAGCTGTGCAGAGCCAGAATATTCCCCCCTGAGCCTCCTTTTCTCCAGGCTGAGCCCCTTTCCCAGCTCCCTCAGCTGCTCCTCATCAGACCTGTGCTCCAGACCCTTCCCCAGCTCTGTTGTCCTTCTCTGGACTCGTTCCAGCACCTCCCTGTAACCTTTATCTGGATCTATTCCCACTAATCTGCTTAGGATACAGGCAACAAACCCTGCATTTTTAATGAGCTGCTATAGTGCTCCATGCAATGCTGTTAATACTCTCCTTGCTTTACTGGAAATACTTTTCCAAATATACCCAGCATCTTGTTTACCTCCCTATGGCTGCATTTCACTCATCACTGTCACCATGTGACTTGCAGGGTCTTGGTCTCAGATGAGCTCCCATTTAGTGCTAGAAATAGTTTTTATTCAAGGAGGGCATAAGTTTGCCCTTGTCCTCAGAGGCTTTTAGCTCCTGTCTGTCACTGCAGTGCTCATTTCTTCCTTGCATGCTGCTCTGTTTGTTCTCAGCATTGGCTGTCCTAAATGATAACCATCAAGCTGGGGTAATCAGCAGCTTTAATTAGTATGGTCCTACTTTGTGCTAATTTCGTTAATTTAGAAAACAAACAGAAAAGAACTTTGGAAAATGCTAGAGGCACTGAGTGATGGGAGCTGACAGAAGGTGACAGGAAAGAAGTGGGGAAAGGTGCCCAGTGCTGGGCACAGGAATAACGAGATGAAGAGAGGGCATGGGGCACAGGAGGGAGAAGTGGGAACTTGGTGAAGTGAAGGTTGCTCACATCTTCCAGACCATTAATTGGGTCTCATTGAGACATACTTGGGATGGATGAAGACTCTCCAAAATTCCAGAAATAAATGTATAACTCAAGACTTTCTACATTTTGACTTTTTAAGAATAGCAACACTGCTGCTTAACTTTGGATGTTTCCTTTTTTTCCCCCAAGTTTCAAAGTGCTCTGAAAGTTCAAAGACTTACTTTCTAAAGGCATTTAAAAGTACTGAATCCTAAAAGCACTTTAAAAGTCTTGAATTGAGAGGATTATGAGTCTTGAATAATTTATCCACAAAACTTGAAAGGATAAGAATTTGCTTAGGTCTTTAAAATGTATATGATAAATTTTCTTATAGATTGGAATGACTCTGAAAGACTTTTATCCAGATAAGTGCATTCAGCAGATATTAGCAATCACAGGCAATAGCAATTAAGGCATAAGGCTTTTCCTGGGAATAGATATCAAGCTCGGAGGAGTGGGGATGGCTCAAAATGCAGCTGAGGGCCATTAACTTCACTTGATGATTAATGACCTCTGCTGAGGTCATTATTATTATCAGCTGAAAACATAAAAAAATCCACTTGTATGAATCTTTTTAATGGGAGTTGCAGTTTCAGTCAGTGCAGTGGAAGTGTCCCCACTGTGGATAGACTGCCCTTTAATAATATCAAGTAGAGGGTTTGATTTCCCTCCTCCCCACAGCATTTTCTGGAGCATTAATCAAGGCTGGGTCTCTAAAGCTGTGCCGGTATAAAATTGAAAAGCAAGCAGAATAAAGTCCACAGTGCTTTAAGTTCTCCCAGTGTGGCAGTGGCATCCAGGACTTAATCAGCTTTTTTGCAGTTCTCCATCTATCCTTTTCAGTGCCCAATCAGAGTGAGTCTCAGTGTAGCCCAGGAATGTGCCCAGCACATTCCTTGTGCTCACTGTTCTTCACCCACCTTTGAAATTGTGTCCTCCCTAATGTTGTGTTAGGTCCCTCACCAAGACCTGGGCTCGGGTTGTGTTACAGAGGGGCAAGCACACAGCCCTGACTGCTGCATCCAGACAGGGAGCATCTCTTTATTAATAAACAGTCAGTAGGAATAGATACTTCCCAGTGTCCAGATTAGTCCATGCATGGTTCCTTCCACTCTTGGTGAAATTTTTTTTAATATGATGAATTTTATTGTTGACTTGTAGGGAAACTGAGAGCTACTACTGGGAAATGTTCACCTTGCTGCTAATTTTTTGACTTATGAGACTTCTGTTATAATGTCTTGATCATTCTATACATATATACATACATACATACATATAGATATATATATACACACTCCTTTCTATCTCTCACAGAATCATAGAATAGTTTACATTGAAGACCTTTAGGATTAACTGTTAACCCAGCACTGCCAAGTCCCCCACTAATGTGAATTTAAATTTCTTTATTTCATTTAAAAAATGCACTGAGGAGGTTTGAAGTAGGTAATAAAGACAACATGAAGACATAAGCTTTACTTAGTCACTTTATTTTTTATTTTGACTATGTTTCTGAATGCTGTGTGAGACCTACTATATGCAGACACTGGGCTGCTGTCCTTTTCTCTCCCTTCCCCCAGCCCTTTATTCCTGGTCATTGTGAAGGCTGTAACATCAAAATTCCAATCAGGACAGGACTGAGATGACTGCTGCTTTTGTCTGACCTTTATACAAATGCCACTGGATGTAGGCTTCTGCTCAGGAAAATGGAATTTTTCAAAAATATAAACGAAGCAGATAAAAAGCGTAACTGAGGTGTAACAATTTGAACATTGGGTGGTAAGACTAGACCTGCTTGTACAAACCTATGCACTTCAGCTGTTTTGGGGATGGCTGCATGCCTTTAGTCACCCTCTGCCAAACCACAGAGCTCTCACCTCCCTTTTTTCTTTTTCTTTTTTCATTCCTCCAAAGTATCTCCTGCAGTGAGAGGAAGAGGTGAGTGAGGTCAGGCAGAATGAAATGAAAATCATAAAAGCTTAATAGACCATAGGGAGGTTCCTTTGAAAGGGTGCCAGCAATGGGATATCAGTTATGGGGAGGAAGACCACAGAGCTGGCAAGGAATGAAAGGAGATCGGGCACATGCGCCGTGGTGTCACAGCCCTGGCTGTGGAACTGAGCTGCTTCCCTGTTAACTCCTTAACAAATGTCTCACTCTGACAGTAGTTACTCCCACGGTGCTGGTAGTGCTCCCTGATGCAGCTGCACTGTGCTTCTGGATGAATTTTTCTGAGAGGTTCTGAATTCTTTGTTTTGCTGGTAAGCTCAATAGATGAGAACTGAAGTATTGATGAGATTACATAAATTGCATTTTCTTTTTTGTCTTCTGTAGTCTGTACCAGTTATCCACTGTAAGGAAAAAGAAATTGTTTTCCTGGATGAGAAGCAAAGAAATATTTTAAAACATGCAAAAATGTAAGGACTTGCAGAGATAGCAAGAAAACAGAATCCTGAAATGGTTTGAATGGGAAAGAACCTTAAAGATAATTTCATTCCAATTCTCCTTCATGGGGAGGGACACCTTCCACAACACGAGGTTGCTTAAAGCCTCATCCAACCTTGTCTTGAGCATTTCAGGGATGGAGCATCAACATCAGGTTACTGCCCATATACATTAGGTTATTGTAATTATACAAACCCCTGACATAACAGCTCTCAGTGTATATGAAGTGGTGTGGCAAATCACCTTACCAGTGGTTTTTCTTCAGAATAAAGCACTTCTAAAAGCAGAGGCTTTGGTCTGGCTGATTCTCTATCTTACAAAACTTCAAGTCTTGATTGCAGTAGCTAAAATACTCAGATTTGATGTGTGACTCAATGGATGGCAGTCTGAAATCTCAGTAAACATGAAGGCTGGACTAAATAATAACTGCTCCCTTTCAGCTTTGGCATTTTATGAACCTATGCTTATGTGAATGAAAAGACCTGTGCAAGTGTCAGAATTGATTTAAGGACTTTGGGTTTATTGATGGTGTGGAACTGTGTGCTCACAGCTTGCAGAGAAATCATGGAGTCTGAGCTTCCAAGGCTGCCAAAGTGCCTTGAATTTCTGTTCATCTCCAAGTCCATGGATAACTTCAGACCTTCATTTTCCAACGCTAAAATATCCCTGGTTTTGTCATGAGCTTTTGAGCATGTTTCTACAGCTAAACATTTTGAAACCTGCAGTTTCTCTTTTGGACAGATCACTGTTTTAATTTGTCCAATTTGTTTCCAGATGCTGCAGGACCTCTCAAAGAACAAGTGTGTATTCTCTTAAGTATTTAAATGACAACATGTCCAGAAAAACATATCATACAATAAAAAATGACCCTGCAGTGCTGATGTGGATATAAGCCTCAGCTGCAGCCTTTGTCTGCTGACTCCACTGTAATTCAGCACAATGGTTGCTTCTGTGCACATGAGCCCACTGTTGTCTGGTGTTTTCAGTCATGTGCCCTTTCAGCTTCATTTCATATGTCACTGTCATAGGTTTGCTCAGCTTTTAAGAGAAGTTCAATAGCTGCTGGGTTCTCAGTTTGAAGACCTCTTCCCCTAAACCCTTTGCAGAGTTCAGCACTACCAGACCACTGCTTTCCTTAATTTCTTTTCACAGAGCCTTTATTTATCTATGGACACCTGTCCCTAAAGGCCACAGGTTGAAACCTCCTGCTAAAACAACTGTCAAGTTTCAGCATTGTTGTTGGACTCAGACTGATGTGACAGAGCACAAAGTTAATCTTCAGCATTATTTCTTTTTGCTTTGCAGGAGAAATTTGAAGGTTTGTTCCGTGCCTATGATGACTGCGTGACATTCCAGCTGTTCAAAAGCTTCAGGCGTGTGCGGATAAATTTCAGCAGTCCCAAATCAGCTGCTCGTGCCAGAATAGAGCTGCATGAAACACAGTTCAGAGGGAAGAAGTTAAAGTTGTATTTTGCACAGGTAATGAAATCTACTTCTGTGTTACTGCACAATATTTCTTTAAAAGCTGTGCTGTAACACTGAATAAAAGTAATAAAGGTTTCTCCCATGCCCTATCTTTGATAGAAGATTACTTAAACCTCCTTGTGTTGACTGAGCTGCTCCTGCCCTGAAGGTCTGCAGTCAATTTAAAAGACCACTTAGGACTAAAGTTGCTCATTCAACACACAGAATTATGTATCTCAGAGCTGATTTAAACACTGATTGTTGTCTGTGGGTAACTCTCTTAACTAACCATAAGAAAGTGCTAAAGTCAAGAATCCAAGTGAATAAAAAAGGTGGGGCTGGATTACATATTTGGCTGCAACCCTGAGCCACAGTCAGGCTTCCTCCTGCCTTTTTGGCTTTTACTTACTGAATATATGAATTACAAATACTGAATTCTCTAAAAGGAATTTACTGAGTCCAAGTCAAAGGAAGAAGGCAGGGGAAGTAAAACACTCCCAGCCTGGGGCTGTAGGTGATTATATCCATCTATTGGAACTGTCAGGTGGGTGTTCAGTTCTCCTTAGCCAAGGGTGAAAGAACATACATCTCCCACAGCAGGCTGGGCCCCAGCCAGGATAGAGAAAGTTGAATGAGGTTGAGAACCCAACCACCACCTCTTCTGAATGCAGTTTAATAAATTGATGTGGTCACTGTGGCTTGTGAGATACCCACTAGTGTATATAAGCAATGTAGGTGTGCTTTGAGCTGCCAGCTTGGCCCTTCAGAGGTCTGAGGATAAGGGCTGGCACACTTCAAGGTATCAAGCAAACCCATAATGTTAAATTATGAGCCTCTTCATCCTGGTCAGAATAGGAGCTGTTTTGAGCCTAGGCAGGAGCAGAACCACAGGAAGATGGGAAGCTTCAGCTGTGAAAAAAACCGTAGTGCTTAACGAGTTAGATGAGCTCGGGTCTTACAGCTGGATTTAGGTGTTAAGAATCTGCCTCAATCCCATTTTTATGCTCTGATCTCCTAAATCTGGCTCTGAATTTTTTTCTGAAAGGCTTCAAAACCTGCAGTTAGGCAGATCTGAGAATGATTTCATTCTAACTGTATTCAGGAGGCTAATTGAAAACTTGGGATAACAACAAAAAGAAAAATGTGCACAGTAGTGATTTGTCTCCCTATCTAAGCTGATTTCCTGCAGAGCCATTCTGGTACCTGCTCTATGCTCTCCAGTACATGTAGTCTTACAAGAGCTTATTAGTCGTGTTCAGGGAGTGAAGATGTGGAAGCAGCAGTGTCTGGAGCAGTGTTTGCCCTCAGCCAGGCTGAATCACCACTTCCAGACCTACAAGTTCTGGGGAATATGGAGTTGAGAGATTCAGACTGGTTCTTTGCAAACCCCATGTTTGCTGTCATGGAAATAGAGTTTATTGCTTCTGTGCTCGAGCTGGTTGTAACCTTGCTCAGGTATGGCTGCACTACAATTCATTTACATCAAGGCTTCTTTAACACACTAGAAAAGCCCAGGAATTAAAGTTACTTAATTAGGTAATTTAAGATGGAAAAAAAATAAGGACACTCACTTGCAAACTACTAAGGAATATCATAGATTCCCTTTTCACTTCAACTAAAGAAATAAAATCTGTAGAAATCTTTCTGAAGTTGCTTACAAGGCCTTGGTGCAGGAGTTACTTCTGTGATGTCACTTTTTATTTAGGCATTTAGACCAGATCACAACACTGCCTTTACAGCCTCAGAACTCTCTGAGCTAGCAGCTGGGGCTACCAAAGCTTTACATTTTTCCTGAAAGAACATACACAGGAGGCACAGACATTGTAGCTTTGCTGGTGTCACAGCCCCACACTGCGCATTTACTGCAGAGGCACCATCTGTAAGGCTGAGATGAAATTCATCTCCAGGCCTTCTCTTCTGAGAGTGATGCTGAAACCCTGCCTGGGTGGCATTTGGGATGAGAAGGGTATGATTTGAGCAGTCATTCCATTTAGCCATCCTGTGAGGATGAGAAGCTGGACACGAGCTGGCAATGTGCCCTGGCACCCCAAATATCCTGGGCTGCATCACCCACAGTGTGACCAGCAGGCTGAGGGACATGATTCTGGTCCAGTGAGATCCCACCTGGGGTCCTGTGTCCAGCACTGGGTTCCCAAATGCAGGAAAGGCATGGACCTGTTGGAATGAGGCCAGAGGAAGCCACAAAGATGCACAGAGGGCTGGAGCTCCTCTGCTGTGGAGACAGGCTGAGAACTGGGGGTTTTCAGCCTGGAGAAGAAAAGGCTCCAGGGAAACTTCACTGTGGATTTTCAGTACTTAAAGGGGGCTTACAAGAAAGATGGGAATGGACCTTTTAGCAGGGCCTGTTGCAGTAGGACAAGGGGAAAAGAGTTTTAAACTAAAGGAAGGTTGTTTTAGGCTGGATGTAAGAATGAGTCTTTTGCAGTAGGAGGGGTGAAACACTGGCACAGGTTGCCCAGAGTTGTGGATGCCCCACCTATGGAAATATTCAAGGTCAGGCTGGATGGGGCTCTGAGCAAGGCAGGAGGGTTGGAGGAGATGACCTTTAAATGTTCTTTCCAACCCAAACTGTTCTGTGATTCTTTCCTGTACTAAACAGTGTCTTTGTTATGCTTTAAAGATTCAGACCTCTGAGACAGATGGAGACAAGCTTCATTTGGCACCACCACAGCCTGCAAAACAGTTTCTCATCTCGCCTCCAGCCTCCCCACCTGTAGGGTGGCAACCAATAGATGATGCAACACCTGTCATCAACTACGACCTCCTTTATGCAGTTTCTAAGCTTGGACCAGGTAAGCTTTTAGTCCTTGGGTGAAAACATGTCAGGAAAAGCAGAGAAGAAATACCAGTGTAGATAATAACTATAGAGGGAGTTGGCAGAGAGCTGGAAGTTGCATTAAAATTTGGATTTCAGTTGATGGATGTCACCTGGTTCTTTCCTTCAGAAGGAGTTTTGCCATGTGTAGGCACAGAATTGAGTGTTATCTGCAGCTTGTGAGAGCTGATCAAAGCTTTGCTTACACCATTTATTGTGCTGGGGTTCATGCCTGGATGACACAGCTGATGGTTTAGGTGGGGACTGGACAAATGTTTGGCTGTGGATGTGAGGAGTTTTTGCTGTACACGACATCTGCTCAGTTCTGCATTCCAAGGTGTAGATTTCTCACTTGAAAAAGTGCACATTCACTGGAGTGGAGAATCTCTCATGTTGTTTGTTGAGAGAGAACTACTGTTCCCCAGCCCCAGTGGGATTGCTCTGTTAGGAATGCTCATTCCCTGCTGAAAAGTATGCAGGAGGAATGGGATAAGTTGTAGCCTCCCTTAGCACGAGATAAATGTCAATAGATAATGCATCCAGGCTTTCTTCTGTCTTCCCATCTTCAGCTAACTCCAGGAGTTGAAGCTAGCAGGGATTTTCAAGCAATGCTTTCCCTTGGAAAATGCACATCTGATAAAACCAAAACTTTACATAGGAGAGGGTTACTTTTGATTTAATTAAGTCATCTTTATAAATAGTTTTCTTTCAAAGCTGTTAAGGCATCCTGGTTTAGAATTTTCAAAATGAGAAAGGTTCCAGTTTCAGGTCCAAGCAGTATCATTTACAAATTAATCTAATTTATGTTCATAAGCCACAAGGAAAAAATAGCCTATTAAATTTTCTTCATACCGAAATAAAACATTTCAGATCCAATCTAATAACAATTGTGGGGGTGAGCTCATGAAAATTTAGCAGTTTATTTTTGAAATTCTTGTGGGATGAGAGAATTGTTTTCTCCCCAGCTGTACTGGGAATACTCCTTGCTCGCTCTGAGAGCAGCTTCCAGTTGCAGACATCTAATCATTGGGGCTTTTGTGCAACTGCACCAAAGGAACTCAGAGCTGGAGTGCATGGGGTGCAGAAGGATGTTTCGTGATTCACAAGGTTTGCAGGTTTTCTCCTGTCTTTTTCAGATGGGATCTCTCACAAGAGGAAAATATATATCAGGAGATTCCTATGGTTTGTTTCTCTTCAGCAGGAAAAAGGCAGTAGAAAAAGGCAGTCAGGGGAAGACTTCATATGATATTGCATATTGTTATTTCCAGGAGTGATATTTTGCTTCTAAAATGCTGAATAAAAGAAAAAACAAAAACCTCCTTTTTTTTTTTTTTATCTCCTTTGATGCAGCAGTGTTATAAATGGAAACATGTAAACGAATTCCCGGGCTAGCTGGGTAATAAATCAATTCCTGTTCTGGAGCAGTGGAATGTGAAATATCACTCATTGTCCCACACTCTGGGACAGCTTTGCGTGAAGGTCAAATTCACCCGGATTTAAGGAGCCTGCAGGGAGCAATATGAAAAGCCATTGTGTGCTCTCTTCTTTCTATTTTTAGCACTTGTTAGAGGGATCAATTTTAGTTAACTGCAGCGGCGGGTTTAAAATAGTGTTGCTGTTCTCAGTTGTGCATTTACTATGTTTAGAATTTCATTGAAAAACAAATCCCACTAACACTCATTTCTCTGTATTGCAGCAGTAAAACTGCTGGACATCAAACAGCATTGGTAGCCTCAGAGAAGAGATTTTTTTCATTCAAAAACACAATTTAAAAATATAACAGCTTATCAGCTGTCAAAAAATACTCACTTGGCACAGTTGTTTACAGAGCTGAGAGTGTTAGAATCTGACTTCCATGTCTTCATCTTGTAAGGAATCTTTGCTGTATTAAATGGAGTGATTTGGTATAATAAACATCTGAGAATCAGGAAAACTCATTAGCTCTTCTAAATAGTGAACAGTGTCTTTGTATGCCCTCAGTTTAAGATTAGTTTTATTGACCTACTTCACTGGAAATGCAAGATGTACTTGGACACAGACCCATGCTCCTTTCCCATTCCCTGAATCCAGGTCATCTCCTGTCACAGTATGGTGCCATAATGATCATAGCCACAAAATTAGAGACCAAAACTGTCCCTGGGTGCAGAATGTTGGGAGATTTGCTCCAGAGTGTAAGGAGTATGCTGGAAGTGAGTTAACAGATTTGCCATGTGCCAGCAGTTTTGGACAGGTGTTTTAGCTGCAGCAGTGACAGGCTGGCATCTTGGAGATATAATGGAACAGATTTCTTTCTGTGCTCAAAAGGAAGCTGGTTTTGGTCCCTTCACATGGAGTTGAGATCAGTGAGGGTGCATTTAGTCCATAGGGAAGATTGTGGCATATTTAATTAAGTTCCTGGATGATTGATGTATATTCTCACTTTCTACAGATGCAGAAATTAGGCTTTAAATGAGGCATGAACAGAGTGCTGTAGATCAGTCAGAGCCAGGAACTGTGACTGTGCCTGGTGCTGACCACCAGCCTACAATCTTTTCAATATATTGCAAATAAAGGAGTGCTATTGTTAATCAGTTTGATGGAAAACATTTCCACTGTCAAGACAACTTCCAGTAGTTTCAAATGCTGATGAAGATGTGCAGACATCAGGGCCTGGACTGAACAGCTTGGCAGGTTGCAAGCATTCCTGTAGGAAAAAGCTAGCTCCAGGTTAGGCCAGGTGAGGATACAACCTGGACCTGACAGGCAAACAATCAAACAACCACCCCACGTTGCAAACATATTGAAAGTGAGAAACCTTTGCAAAGTGGAGGGAGAGGGAGTCTCCAGGTCCAGCCTGTGTCTACAGCAGAGCTGTTCCTCTCAAAGGACAGGCAGCTGTTTGCCATTTATTAGTGCAGTGATTTGCAAACTGTCCTCTTGGCACTAGAATATGCTCTTTCTTTTCTGGAAAGCAGTCCCTCTCCCTGTCCACTCCCCAGCCTTCCCCCACTGCCTCATTCTTCACAACAGATTGCCCTGTACCCCTCATTTCTAACTCTGCACTCCAGAGTGCCTTTCCCAGGATCCCAGGTGCCACCGTGACTCCCCCTTGCCAGCCTCAGTGCCTGCTCTGCCCTGGGTTTGGCTCACCCTGCCCTAGGGAAGGGGAAGACAGGTGAGATCAGGACCCTGCCCAGGAAATGCCATACACAGGGATTTCAAACCATCTCACAAGGCAGATTTTCTGTGCCCAAGTGTTTTCAAACTCTCGTGTTTGTCATCACTGAGTCAAAGGAAATACTAAATAATTCATATGACTCCCAGGGAGGATTAAAAGGGGATGAAGGGGCAAACAAATGGTGATAGATAAAACTTTTCATCTCTGTCCTTCCTCTCCCTGCTGTTCTGTGGGTGCGTTTGCCCTTCCCTTCTCTTACCAGAGGCAGGGCACAGGAGAGCTGCTGGATGGAGAAAACTTTTCCTGTCTTTGGGAGAGGAGGGTGCCCAGCTCCTGCAGCATCAGTAAAGGGCTTCCAGGGAGCAGCTCCTCCACTTTGCTATGGCAGATTGGTGCTGTAGAGGTGTTTCATGGAGGTGTTTTGTGGGATGGGCTGTAGCTCTCCTGTCACAAACGTGCACCCATACAAAGGACTTCCTGTTATTTGCATCCTCTTATTTGTAAAGCATTTGCATGAAGGGACTGAAAGTGGAAGGTATTTTCATGATGCTAATGCCACATTTACATGAAATGGGCAGCTCTGAACTCATTAACCTTTGCTCATGAGTCTGAATTAGGGATGAGGTAGCTACATGTTATCATTAGCATTTTTACATTATTCTTTATGTATATGAGTGTGGTCTTTGCTGGACAAAAAGGCCCTGTTAGACAGGAACTGCACCATCTAGGAAAGGTCACAGTATTGACTCACAAAGGGATAGAAAATCCTATACCATTATTCTTAATTCTGAAATATCATAAGTTGCTTCTGTGCTCATCTTTCTTGCATCATGCAAGGCTGTGGGTTTACTCCTGGCTCATGTGGTCACAAAAAGTAGGGCCCAGTGACATAAAAGCAGCTGTGCTCATTGTTAAGGGAGAAAACTTCAAATTCTTACTGTTTTTCTTATTCAAAGCAAGTGGTTAGAGAGGAACATCACTGCTGCTTTCAGGGGCGTATCAGAAAGTTTTATTGATAAATCGATATAGTGGATGTGCCACAGCTGAATTCTTCCCTGAAGGGCAGAGTATATTTGATAAATTTATGGTAATTTTCTGAGTAAATTTATGTGAGTTGCCACTGTTAGCTTATGTAGAGTAAATTTATTATTACAGGATAGAGATAGGTCAAAGACAGCTGGAGGAGAAAGACCCCTGTCCCCAAGAATCCTTTGGCTTAGCTAGCCTGTACGAGTTCTCCAGACAAGCAGGAGAAGCAGGAGCATGATCAGTGTAGGGCCTGGGAACACAGAGGAGGCCATGTCAGAGACAGCTGAGGTCAGTGGACAAGTGCTTGGGTAGTATTACAGGAATTGGTGAGCCTTACCTGTGTTAATTCAACTTGCTATTCATAGCTTGGGACAACCTAGGTCTTGTCAATCCAGTGACTCAACCATTGCTTCAGTAGCTGAACTGCTGCAGGCTTAGCTCATTAATTTTTTTTTTAAATTTTTTTTATGCTGGAAATCGTGTTTAAGAGAAAAGAAAAAAAACATAGATACAGGGAAGCAGCAGAAGGGAAGGGCTAATCTGTCTGTATCCATGGGATTATTTTGTGCTTATCACCTTAGTGTTTTTCTGCAAACAGTGACTACGTTTGGAACAAGATATGGCTTTACAAAAGTCCCAGAGTTATTGTTGTCCTGTTCTTAACTCAGCCATGAAAAGGTTTTGTGCTGTTTGCTTACAGAACAGTCTGCAGCTCATTTATGCTCAGAAATCACTGTATGCCTTAAAAACATAATTTATGAGTGCATCACATTTTGGTTTGCAAAGTGACATTAATTGCTGCTGCAGTCACTTGTGCCAGAGGCATCTGAATATTTTTCCTTGCGTCTGTACTTTTTTTCACTGTTCTTTTTCAGCAGAAAGAGTCCTTCTGGGAGGGATTTGAGCAGTAAAAGAACGTGGCATTTGAACTGGGATTATTACCTTTTAAGAGGGCAGTGAATGTGAGTTCCTGGGCGGCGCTGCTGTAGGAGCAGGGGCCGGCGCTGTGTGCGCGGCACTGCGGAGCTGCCCGCGGTGACAGTGACCAATGCAGCCCGCGGTGACAGTGACCAATGCAGCCCTCGGTGACAGTGACCAATGCAGCCCGCGGTGACAGTGACCATTGCAGCCCGCGGTGACAGTGCCCAATGCAGCCCTCGGTGACAGTGACCAATGCAGCCCTCGGTGACAGTGCCCAATGCAGCCCTCGGTGACAGTGCCCAATGCAGCCCTCGGTGACAGTGACCAATGCAGCCCTCGGTGACAGTGCCCAATGCAGCCCTCGGCGGCACTGCGGAGCTGCCCGCGGTGACAGTGACCAATGCAGCCCGCGGTGACAGTGACCAATGCAGCCCTCGGTGACAGTGACCAATGCAGCCCGCGGTGACAGTGACCATTGCAGCCCGCGGTGACAGTGCCCAATGCAGCCCTCGGTGACAGTGACCAATGCAGCCTTCAGTGACAGTGACCAATGCAGCCCTCAGTGACAGTGACCAATGCAGCCTGAGGTGACAGTGACCATTGCAGCCCGCGGTGACAGTGACCAGTGCAGCCCTCAGTGACAGTGACCATTGCAGCCCTCAGTGACAGTGACCAATGCAGCCCTCGGCGCTGCCGGCCGCCATTGACGTCAGCCCAGAGCTGAGAAATTAGCTGAGGCCCGCAGGGAAAATGGGCAAAGAAAAACCATATAATTCCTCAATGCAGCACAACCAAGCTATTTCTCTTTTTATATTTTAGCCTATCAGCAAGACCTGTAATGCTTTGCTCGATTTGGATTCAGAGGAAAGGTTGCCAAAAATAGAGCAGTTAAATGTCAACATTAATGGTATCACAGCAGTAAAATATTTCTCGCAGCAAGATGCCTGGCTTATAGCTATTATTCACTAGTTGCCTCCTTGCTTTTAGGCAAAAATACAGTGTGTCCTCTAGTCTCAAGCCACCCAGGCTTATTTGGACCAGGAATTTGTCAGCACAAACAGCATATGAGCAGAGTCCCAGAACTGCATGTGCTAATGCTGGGCCAAACCTGAAACCCCTTCTTCACATGAATTATTCTGCCACAAAGTGGCAAACACATAAAACTCCAAATTAGTACCACAAGCAAGCCACAAGTGCTTTGAGGCAAGAACTGCTGTTTGCTTCCATGGTACAACACGTGGCACTGCTGGGTTTTGCCAGTGATGCAGCATTTAGGAGGCACTGCACCACAAACAGAGGCCAGTGGGTTTGCTGGGGCCTCACCTTCCTCATCTCGGAAGATTTTTGCAGGCATAGTTTGGTTTTTTAAAAACAAAAAAAGTCTTAAATTAATTTCTTGCAATTTAATTACCAATACCTACTTGTATCCCGTGTAAAATCCAGAATACATGTAGTGCCAGCAGGCTGAATTCAGGACTCAAACCCTATGTCTGATTCTTTGCTTGTGGACCTTTATAGGCAACCACCCAAGCCCATATTGGCCAGTCTCTTAATAGTTGGACTCCATGATCCTTGTGAGTTCCTTCCAATTCAGAATATTTTCTGTGGAAAAAGAAAAGCCATGTTCATCTTCCTCAGAAGAGTACTGTGTTGAGACTTAAATAAGGAATGTAGATAGTTAGAAAATACATGTACTGTTTAGGCGTTCAGCCTGCTCTAGTGAGCATTTATAGACTGCTCTGTAATCTCATCTGTAGAGACAAAATTTGTTACAGCCCCAGCTAAAGAGCTTTGAAACTCAAAATCTGTCTGCAGCAGAGATATGGGGGAATTTATTTCTGGAGAAATTAGATTAAGTGTTGAAATCTGTCTAAGAGCAACAACTGGGCTTTAAACGGGCCTGAAGGAAAGTCACAGCAAAAATAAAGAATAACCCCAACCCAACATGTGTGAAATAACTTCAGACCAAAGGTTGGATAGGTTGGATTCATCTTTTTAACCATGAACTTCTATGATCTTTCTCCTTCCTCTGCCTACTTTGGGGGTTTATTTCAGTGCCATTTGCCACCAATATTAGTACCAAAGCCATTATAGAAACAAGGATGTGTGTATTTTATGATGCCTTACAGACCTGTGACCAGACTGCCTCCCGGGGCAGGATCCCCAGGATGTGTTGTGGCAGCTGACAGAGTCCAGCCGTGCTGGTGCTCACCTGTATTTAGGAGCAGCACCCACTCAGCTCCCTGCCCAGCTGTGGAGTATTCCGCAGTCCAGCAGCGCCACGGGCTGTGTTGCTACTCAGATTGCCACCTTTTGATGTGATCGCTTTTCTCTGCTTCCAGGAGAGAAATACGAGCTGCACGCAGGAACAGAGTCCACTCCCAGTGTGGTAGTGCACGTTTGTGACAGCGACATGGAAGAAGATGAGGACCCAAAGAATGCTCCAAAGCCAAAAATCATTCAAACTCGACGCCCCGGTGTGCCGCCGCCTGTATCTAACTGAGCCTCTCCGGCAGAAGCAGCACTTCTCTCTCCTCCAGCACAGCTCTTGGTTTTTGTTTGCTTTGTTCTGTTGAAAGGCAGCCTTTGCCTTCTGAGCACCGGGACATTAAGGTCATTGAAACCCCTTCACAGTAATCAAGCCTCTGTAACAAAAGGGCTAGGAAAAAGATCTTTGTACCTGTAACCATATCACACACCAACTGATAGATCTAGCGGGAAAGGACAAAGCAAGGCTGAGGAAACAAGGGTTGGTTTCAGTCTGAGGATCTTTTCACAGCTGTAATTTGCATGCTGAAACACCACTACCAGAGATAGTTTGGGAGGGAATTAAGCCAATATCAGTCTTGATATTCAAACTCCCAGGATTGCTACTGCCCTTCATTAAGCAGCCTGCTCCTCTGCCCTCCTCACTTCCCAACAGCCTTTTCCCTTTTCCCTTTTTTTAAAGGGGGGTAGATGTGTTGTTTTTACTCTACTAGCAGCTTGGTGGCCTTTGCACCCCCTGGAATTTTCTGTATAAATACTATCTTTGCAACATTTTCAGAAACAACAGAAAACCCTCTTCCAGCAATAGCTGTAGAGAACAGTGGTCTGAAATGATGGCAGGGATCTGAGATGGCACTCTCTGGGCTGAGGGGAGAGGCAGCAGCTGCTGGGGGGTCTGCTCAGTCCTTCTCTCTGGAGAAGGGAGCCAGAATATCAGTAGGGATTGTCACTTCATCTTCTGTCAAGGGATGAGTGGTGCTTCTCTTCAGGTCTGAGGAAGAGGAACTGACTGACTGCTCATGTAACATTACAGGCTGAATGCTTTCCTAGTGGTGTGGTGAATAGCCCTGAAATTGTCAGTAATTTCTTGCACATCTCTAATATTCAGCCCTTTTCCTTTCCCCTGTCCTGTGCTTCAAAACCCTCTTTGAGCTGTATGCAGTTTGGGTTTGTGGAGGTGAGCAGAGGTTAGTTGATTTTTTTTTCTTTTTTAGGCCAAAGAAAACAGGACCATAATTACACACTTGAAATTAGACTGCATGCAACTGAATCTCCTTTTTTCACCCCATCCTGCATGTTTCTTCCACTTGCAATATATACTGGGTTACAAAAACTGTTCTGTGTTTGCATCATGGCTGACAGCAGACAGATCCTGGATTCCCTGTCTGGCAGACCTTCCATGATGATTTATTTTTTTAAGGTGTACTTGTCATTTTGAGAACATATTTTCTAGACATTTGAGCTCACATTTTGCATATATTTAAGCATGCGCTTAATTTATGCACATGAGTAGTTCCACTGAAATTAATACTGCAGAAACTGAGCGTATGTGTAAGGTATGGTGGGATTTTTAAGCTAATTAGCTGCAGCCATACTCCCCAAAGTGACTATAAAATGGCACAGCGAGCCTCCATGGTTTAAAATCCTTTACAGCTTAAAATAAGTAAATACATCCTGGAAGCTTATTCTAGGATCTGAAAAGTCAGCTTAGGTTGTGTAATCAAGATTTTTGTTGTGAAACCTAACGATCTGCTTTCTGAGGGAGGGTTCCATCACACCCTTAATTAGCAGCAATGCCACAAAGCTTCAGCAGAGTCAGGTCCCCCTTGCAGGGTCTTGGCCTGGCAGCACTTCCAGGACAACAGGCGTGTTGCTGTGTCAGTGGGGACAGGAGATGGCATTCCCAGCCTGCATGGTGAAGACATCTGGGAATGAGGACTTGTCATTCTCACATAGTTCAGCCTCTGACCACCACAGGCCCCCCCTGGTATTCCTGATGAGATGCAGTTTTTTCTCAGCACTCAGCATATTTCCATAATGTGATAATTGTTACTGCATTATGGGCATCGTTGTGTGCTGTTGCTCTGATAGAATACTGCTCATGAAATACAGCAGAGACTGAACAGAAAATGGGGCTTCAGTATCTTCATGATACCCGTGTAAAGTTTCCTTAAAGTAACTCCTTAGAGGTGCCATGGCAATTATTTTCCCAGTGATACATTTTAAATTGATTTAAGGAAACAAATTGTCATTCACAGGCCTAGGAATGTCTCCTGTTGAAAGCACCATCTTGGGCCACAAAGGATATTCCAGGAGTAACACCACTGGCTTTTTTTGAGAATACACCCAGTGCTGATGTCCATGGGGTTTAGTTTAGGCCAGTATAAACAGCCCAGTAAGATTTAAACACATAAATGATCAGATGTCATTACTAATGGATTTTTTTACAGGCAAGACTATAGAAGGCCAAACCTGCATTACTAATGGATTTTTTTACAGGCAAGAAGGCCAAACCTTGTCCTTGTATCCATGTCCTCAAACTTTGGAGAGACATGGTTCTGTACTAAGTTCTAACTAAGTACTTTGGCCTCAAATTATGTAAAACTACAGAGCAGATCAAAGCACTGGACTTTAAATGTTCTTTCCTCAAACTGCATTTTCAAACATTTAAAACAAGGTCCCATTCAGTGACTACTCCATGCTTTGGAAAGCTGTGTGGTACTACCCAGGAGGCAGCAGGACATGGCTCATTGCTTGAAGCATTGAAATAGAAACACAATTACAAACCTGAAAATTCAAAGCAGCCTCTATGGTCAAAGCTTATATATCACCTGTATGTGATAAAAGAATGATCATCATCATCTCAAAAAAAAAAAAAAGTGTTTCATCTATTATGGAATAATGTCCCTATCATCAAAGTACCAGCATTTGTGACTCTTGAGAGAAGCTGTTGTTTTACTAAAGGCTGGTTCTTGCCTGACATGGAAAGAATGCTTCTTTCAAAAAATGCGGACTGTCTGGAAGGGGAATTGTCCTGTTCAGTAAATCACAGGCAGAGCCCCATCTCATTTGAGTGGGAATTTGCTTTTCTGTAGCTTTTCTGAGGTCAGCCACTCTGACTCGCATTTCTCACAGGGTGTCAGGGGTTCTCTCCTGCTGGAACCCAAACCCTGGAAGAATGAAGCCTCAGTGTTACACTGTGGCTCCTGAGGCACAGCCCACATCCCTTTAATTTCCTCCCCAAAGCAGGAGCTGGAGGGAGTGGCTGGAGGTGATGCCCTGGGGCCTCTGAAGGGTGGACACGGCTCCTGCTGTTCTTTGGAAATTAAAAGAAGGAAATCAGGGGAGTACAGCTGCTGCTTCTGTTGCCTGCTGCCTACTTGTCCTTTCTGACCTCTCCAGAAATGAAACTGACATTTTAATGACTTCCTCTCTACAGTTTAAAGCATGAAAACATTTCCAGTGCATGGAGAAAGAGTGTTTTAGAATCTGCTCTTTTGGAACAAAACAAGTAAATTTTGTGGCCTTGATTTTTGTAATTAAGACAAGGTATGCAAACTCTCCCCTTCCTAACATACACAGACACACTCTAATAAACTTTGTTTTCAGCTACGAAAATATGGCAAGAGCACCCCTTCCTCAACCATAGCAAGACCACAGCCATAGCCACTGTAAAGGTTAGAAAAATTCTCCCCCTGCTTAAATTTTGTAGCACTAATTTGATCCTAAATTGGTTGAGAGGGGTTGGTTGATTTTATTTTGGTCTTTTCCCCTGCTCTGTCCCAGTCAGCAACACTGTAAAAGCTTTCAGCAAAAATACAGATTGTTGTTTGTACTGAGGAATGGACAGAATTCCTGGAAGGATTCGATTCCAGTGGTTTGTCTGAGCACTGTCATAGATGCCATGAGCTTTTCCATTGTATTGTACATAACTTTTGAAATATTCTATTTAGTCATATTTTATAGGAGTATTAAAAAGCTACTGGCTAATTAATCACTTTTACACTTGTATAATTCAGAGCTTCATTTAAAATAATAAATATGGCAAACAGTATTTTTGTGTTCTGCTTGCACTGGTGTTTGGAAAAGCAACATTTAAAGAGTTAAACTATATCAATAAACTGAGTAGTGTGGTGTATACCCCTGGTAGAACTGAAAAAGCTTAAACGTGTGACATAGGCCAAACTCTGTTTCAGTAGCAATTAAGGGGAAAGCAGCCTTCTTGTTGGCAGGATATGCCATGTTCCATTTTAAGCTGCTGCAGTTTCACAGTCATGTGAACTTGCTCTGGCTTGCCGTGGATTTGGCTCAGTGTACACAAAAAAACCCTGCAGTGCAGTCCCTGATGAGCAAAAGCTCGGCACGCCCCAGACTCCTGATGTGTTCTCACTGTGCTTTTATAATCATGAGTGATGCTTTTATAATCATGAGTGCTTGGACAAGGAACATGGCATCCAGCTGCCAGCCAGGCTGGGGAAAGAGTTCTGTTAGCATTCATTATTATAAAAATTGAAACTAATTGTTGTCTCTTGCATCAGTTTGTGCTGGGTCTTGCAAAAGACTGGGAACTGGGAGATGAGTTTGCTGATAACTGTCCTGTGAAATTCTGATATTGAATTGCTCAAATCTGGATTTGAAAAAATGATACGGTTTTCTGTGTGCCTGGCATAAAAAAACTTCATTTCTCAAAAGATGATTGTTCATGATTCTGAAAATTAGATCCATCTAAGAAGTCTCTCTAGAGAAGTAACTCTGAGCTCCTTAATTCCTATGAAAAGGTCAGGCCTTAACCTCTGTGTTTTAATCAGAAAAACTACTAATGAATTTATTCTGGGGTTCTTTTCACCACTTTTAGAGGTGAAAAGTTTCTTCAGTGAGTTTCTTCATCCACCCGACTGAAATGCTGTGTTTGTGATGTGCTGGCTGTGGCTCTTCCAGCGTGCTTGGCACTGGACACAGTACTGGGAACTGAGCTGGGCATGGCAGAGAGCTGTGTCCTACAGGACCAGGCTGATCACAGTCACAGTGCTTTCAGATCCTCTAAAGAATATTCACTGAATTTATTTTTGGTCTTTCTTTAGTGGCAAACACCTCAGCACTCAACTTTTTGCTGTTTCAGGCTTTCTCTCACATACTAGTGTGAGAGGAAAACTTTTGCATTTCCTTGATTCTCTTTTGCCTAAGGAATCACTTTGAATTCTGGTTTATAAAAAAACAAAACCCGCTATGGATTAAAGTCCTAGCCAGACCCTCATTTATGCTCAGCATCATGCAATGCTCTTGACTAATGAGTTACATTAGCAACAACCCCAAACACTGCTTTTCCTGGTTTAACCCATCTTCTGGGGGAGTACAGCAGCTTTCAATACTCTAGGCTCCTCTTAAAAAGAGATGTTTTTATAACAGTAGCTGTGCTCTTTTTTTTGGAATACATGTAGACTGCAGCATTCAGGGATAAAAGGACAAGGGAGGAAGTGTTGTAAAAGCTCTTTCCCACAGGTCTATTTGAAGTGTGGAGTATATTTGCTTTGGTTTGGAGGGGAGAGAAGCCAGCACTGTTAGAAGCAGAACAGCAGCACTCTGGATGGAACAGCAGGAACCCTGATAGTCCCTACTGCAGAGATGCTCAGAAAGCTTAAAAAAACCAGCCTGAATTCTCTCTCCCCTTCTGTCAGTTTGCTCAGTAGCTACACAGATTCTGGGGCTGCAGAAAAAGTCATCTTAATGTAGGATTGTGTCCTGATGCTGCAGCTACAAAGCTTAAATAGGGACATTTGTTAGGGAGGTTCTTGCTGGAATAAGGCTGGGAAAGCTATGAAGTGTGAGCAGCCTTGAAGTTAATGAAAAATGAAGATATTCAGAACCTTAATACAGACTTCAGGATGCATAGTCATGTACCCAAGAGCTGTATTAAGGGCCCATTTGAATCTGGGGCTCACTCACAACATTAAGAGTATCCAGCAAGAAAGATTAAACTTCTCTATTATTCTCACCAGAAAATCAGCCTTCTTTTAACAAATTATTGTAACTGATCTTATATCTAGTGTGAGGAAGTTGTGTCTACATTAGTGTCACACAGATGTGTTCTCTTCACTGTTGGGTTAATGAAGGTCAATGTTTTGAATCCATTTTAGAGCAGAGTTCTTGTACAGAAACTTCTGACAGAAATGCCATCTGTAAGGACTGGTGGATCCTTAAGTGTCAGTTTGGCAAGTTGTCCTACTGTGGGTAGCTGCAGAAATATTTCGTGTATGTTGTTGTAGATTTAAAAGCATTGCTCATGGTTTCATTCGAGTGTCTGCATTTCTGACACGGATGTGACATATCTGTATATATTATAAATCAATACTATTTTTAACCACATATTTTGTACAAATATTCACATTAGCGCTGTACTTCAATGAAAATCTATTATGGTATTAAACATTTTGGTGGAATTAGCAAACTCCTTGTCTGTGCTTTGCTTTCATTTTATATCAGTGTTAGGCAGCTGAGCCATTTCTGGCATCCAAGGCAAATATTATCATTTCCAGCTATTCATGATGTTCCTTAAATCCAGGTGCACCTGTACCCTCTAGTGACTGATCCCAGCCACTGCAGAGGCAGCTCCCAACCTCTGGATCCCTGTGAGAGCCCAAAATCAAGCCTGAACCAAACGTGAGCACAGTTTTTTCTAGCTAATGAGTAACAGCGTGGGACAGCACACTGCTGTTGAGGGACACCCAGCAAGAGATTTCAATACACATAGGTGAGGTTTTATAACAACCTTTTCCTTTTTTCCTTTTCTCCAAAATTTCTGGTGGGGCTCATGGCCAGGAACCAGGTGATGAACTTTGTCCTACAGGTGCAGAACAGCAAATCCACACAGGTTCTACCAGGCACAGAAGCTGTGTGATTCTCCAGGCTTGGACTAGCTCAGCCTCACACCTGTAACAGGACAGCAGCAATGAAGGAGAGGGAAAGAAGACATTAAGAAAACAATTAGAAGAGCCTTGTTCCCTAGTACAATCCCTGGTGGTAGGGTAAAGAGGAGAAAGATATGTGCATGTATATAAATATAAAAATATAAAATTTGAGCTACAAATATATACAAATATATCAAAATAGATGCAATTATTTATTCACTAGATAGGCAGTGTCATCTATAAAGTCATGAATAAGCATCATGTTTGAGTCTGTGATTCTACATGGTTGGACTTGTTGATCCTCAAGGTCTCTTCCAACCCTGACAATTCTATGATTCTGTGTTCCCATGCACCAGTTAGAGGATATTGGTTTTGTACACTGCCATGAATTGGGGTGGGGTTTGTGTACATACACAGGACATGAACTTTGGACTCATATTTAACACAGATCCTCAACCAGGAGAGGTGGGAAACCTAGCTTGGATTTTTGTACAGTTCAGCAGTTTAGATTCTAGTGGGATGGTGAAGGATAAATTTATTTTCATTCCAGGGCATATCTGTGGGTCTGGAGATCAAAAAGTGGGAAAAAGCATCTTCTGGGAAGCAAATGGAAAATTTAGAGCCTCAGAACACAAGCGGAGAAAAAAAGTCTGATAGAAAAACAGCAGAATCAATGCAAATTTTTAAATTATCATTATTATTTCCAACTGAAGAAGCACTTCCAGATATCCAGAGAATAAATTTTACTCCTTGTTTTACAGTCAGCCAAGCCAGCCCTGCCCAAGCTCTGTGACATGCACTAACACACTTACAACCCTTGTGACATCTGCGCAAGGGCTGTACCAGGGAACACCACCCGATGTCACCTCACCCGTGACCTGGGAGTGCTGGTGACAGCAGCTGAACCTGAGCCAGCTGTGCCCAGGTGGGCAAGAAGGCCAAAGGCACCTGGGCTGTACCAGCCACGGTGTGGCAGCAGGGCCAGGGCAGGGACTGTCCCCTGTGCTGGGCACTGCTGAGGTCACCTCAAGGGCTGTGTCCAGTTCTGGAACCCTCAGACCAGGAAGGGCATTGAGGGGCTGGAGCGGGTCCAGGGAAGGGAACAGAGCTGGGGAAGGGCCCGGAGCACAGGTCTGATGAGGAGCAGCTGAGGGAGCTGGGAAAGGGGCTCAGCCTGGAGAAAAGGAGGCTCAGGGGGGATATTCTGGCTCTGCACAGCTCCCTGAGAGGAGGGGACAGCCAGACCAGGGCTGGGCTCTGCTCCCAGGGAACAAGGACAGGACAAGAAGACACGGCCTCAAGCGGAGCCAGGGGAGGTTTCGGCTGGACATTAGGAAGAAAGTCTTCACAGAAGTGATGATTAGACACTGGAATAGGCTGCCGAGGAAGGCCGTGGAGCAACCGTCCCTGGAGGTGTTTAAGGAAAGACCGGACATGGCACTGAGGGCCGCGGTTCAGCTGACGCGGAGGTGCTCGGTCAAAGGCTGCATCTGTAATCTCAGAGCTCTCTCCCGACCCAAAACACGCCGTGCCTCCGTAGTTCCGTAATTAATTCCGTAATTGCGTGTCCCCCTCCCGCCGGGCCCGCCCCGCGCCGTCCCGCCCCGCCCGCTCTGAGTGACGGCGCCGGGGCCGCTCCCGGGCGGGGCCGGGTCGGACCCGCTGCTCCGCGGCCCCTCAGGTAACGGCGGCGGCTCCGGGCTCTGGCTCGGGGGGCTCGGCCTCCTCCGGCCGGGCTGGTGGGGGTGCGGGCGCTGCGTGTGGGGAATGGCGGCCTGGGCTCGGCTTTCGCGTGTGCCGGGCTCCGGCGGCCGCCGAGCGGGGCCCGCGGCGCTTCTCTGTCTGTCGTGTCCGTCCGTGTGTCCGTGTGGCAGCTCCTGCGCTTGGCAGGCCGGTGGGTTCGTCCCTCCAGAGCCCCTCGGGTGCCCGGAGCTTTGTGGTGCCCAGTTCTGCAGAGAGCCGGGTCCGGCCTCCTGCAGAGGCTGTATCCGCGGAAGAGCAGTATGAGAAGGCCTTGGGGAAAAAACAAACCAGCCGTCATTTATTATTTATTGAGAGCATGCAGTTAAGGAATTAGAATAATAGAATTAGAGATCATGCCGAGATCATCAGTCATGTAAAATTCAGAAGCAGAGACTTGATTTCACTTGAGAGGGCTTCAATCCATATTTGTCCCTCCCCAGAAGGGGAATTTATGGGCTATGTCTAATTTGGCAGCTGGGATTCCCATGCACACAACATTGTGTTGTCCCTTTGTCCTTCAGGTTCAGCTGGAAGAAATCCCCCATCAGGTGGATCTGAGGTGATCCATAGCCTTTGGTCTGTGTTGTTTGCTGAAAGGGGAATCATTCTCTGGAATGTCAGTTTGTTCTTAGCAGAGCTCAAGGTCTGGATTTTAATTTTGAGAGACACACAAGTTTGGTGTAACATTTGACTGTCTGCAAGTCGCAGAATGCTATAATCACAAAGTGGTGTGGTTTGGAAGGGACCTTAAATCTCATCTCATTCCAACCCCCTGCCATGGATAGGGACACCTTTCACCAGCCCAGGTTGTTCCAAACCTTGTTTAACCTGGCCTTGGACACTTCCAGGGATGGGGAAGCCACAGATCCCAGTCCATTGTTGCAGTGGTATTCAAATGCTTGTTATACCCTAATTTCTTATATTCACTAGGATATTTATGTACTCTGAGTATTAAGATAGGATTATTGGTTGCAAATTTCACTGTTTTCCAGCTGAATTTCAGTGGTGATTCAGTCCCAGAGGATTGCCGAAAAATGGGAACTTAAAAGGAACTGTAAGGAATATTTGTACTGCCCATATGCAGGATTGGGTTGAGCAATATCTGGTCTTGTGGTTAAATTATGCTCTTGAACAAAAAGTGAGGAATATTAGCATGAAATTTTAGGTCAGTTACAGACAGGGAAGTTCTGTGTGAGGGTTCTTACAGGGATCTTGCTTTGAGTAGGTATCAGTTTTGAACAAGAAATTGTTTGGGAAGAACAGGAGGAAACTGGGGCAGGGGAGCACAAGCCAATACAATGTGAAATTATGTGTCATATTTTGTCAGATAAGGACATAATAAGGACTGTTAGATGAGGAATTCCTGTCACAGCTAGGAGGAGTCAAAATCCTTGAGTGTTACAATCAGAATTAGAATCTCAGAATGGTTTGTTTTGGGAGGGATCTTAAATGTGATCTTGTTCCAACCCCCTGCCATGGACAGGGACTCCTTCCACCAGACCAGCTTGCTCAGAGCTCTGTCCAGCCTGGCCTTGAGCACTTCTGTGCATGGGGAGCCACAGCTTCTCTGGACCTGTTCCAGGGCCTCACCCCCTCACAGTAAATAATCTCTTCCTAATATCTAATCTAGCCCTGCCTTCTGGCAGCTTGAAGCCATTCCCCCTTGTCCTGTCACTGCATGCTTTTGTAAAATGTATCTTAGAGTGTATAAATACATAAGGAATATTTTAGCCACTCATTCTTAAAACTAAGTTATGACTTTGACAACTTCTGCCTCTGTCCCACAGATGCCATGTTGCCTCAGAAGAGGGGACAGGTACCTTCCAGAGTAGCCATGAGCAGTTATTGGAAAATCCTGGGAATTTTCTTACTCTCTCTTCCAAGTGCAGCGTCTCTGCAGCCAGCCCAGCCCAGGGTGCTGCTGGTGTCGTTCGATGGGTTTCGGTGGGATTACATCTACAGAGTGCCCACTCCCAGTTTTCACTATGCCATGGAGAACGGGGTGCACGTCAGGCAGGTGACGAACGTGTTCATCACCAAGACGTACCCCAACCACTACACCCTGGTGACAGGGCTCTATGCCGAGAGCCACGGCATCGTCGCTAACGAGATGTATGACCCCGTCCTGAACGAAACCTTCTCCCTGAACAAAATGAACACCCACAACTCCAAGTTCTGGGAAGAGGCCAGTCCAATATGGGTGACGAACCAGAGGGAAGGACACAAATCTGGTGCTGCTATGTGGCCTGGAACAGATGTGAAGATACATGGAGTCTTGCCTACACATTACATGCCCTACAATGAATCTGTTCCCTTTGAAGACAGGGTAGCAAAGCTCATTGAGTGGTTTACATCAGAAGAACCCATCAACTTTGGTCTCCTGTACTGGGAACAGCCAGATGAGACAGGACACCTTCTAGGCCCAGAAAACCCACTCATGGGAACGATAATCAGTGACATTGACAGAAAACTGGGATATCTCATTTCTGAACTGAAGAAAGCAAAGTTGTGGGATGTGATAAATGTCATAGTCACAAGCGATCACGGAATGTCACAGTCGTCCTCAGAAAGGCTCATTGAGCTTGATCAGTACGTGAGCAGGGAGCTCTATAAAGTCATCGACCACTCCCCCACAGTAGCCATTTTGCCAAAAGAAGGTAGGAGCTACAGCAGTAACGTTCCTGAGGAGGTACTTGAGTATCCAAACTTTATAGACTGAGTTGGTGGTAGCAGCACTGATGGCAGTAGGACACCAGCCTTGAACAAGGAGTAATTGCAGGATCCCTTTGTTCTTTTTCTGGGCTCTGTCAAAAGCCTGGATTAACTTTCAGAAAAAAAAAAAGGGAGCAAATCTGTTTGCTGTTGACTAATATTGCCAAGGATCCTTTAGTCCTTGTGAGAAGTAAGATAATCTAATGGCATTACCTGAATGGGACTCTAGATAGATAACACCTGAATGTTACATATCTTGCTTTTCATCAAGATGCTGAAGCCGTAGTGGAAGAATTATATTTCTAACTCAAACAGTAAACTGAGAACAGATGGGGATCTTTGATAAAAAGAAAGCCTGTGTTGGCTATTTGATTGGCTGCCAGCTATTGTAGTTCACTTGAGTTTTTCCCCCCGTCACGCTGAACAGCCAGCCAGTTACATTTGTACCATTTTTATTAAGATAAAGATGGGCAAGAACAACATTGGAATCAAAATCTGAAATCTGGTTGCAGTCATCTAAGGGTTGCTTGAGGTGTCAGGTGTATGTTTAGTGTCACTAATGCATCTGCTTTTTATTTTGATGATCAAGTACTGTAAACTACTTGGTGCAAAAGTGTAAACCTGGAAAATAACGCCCCTGCCCCATAAAAAAGTGCTAATTTGGAAGTTGAATTTCAAGGTGACCTTCTGGAAAGATGTTTTTAAAGAATACTGTAATATTTGCATCAGTGAATGATAGATAGCACTCTGTATTTAATGCCTAAGCAGGGAGAGTATTTTGCAGAATGAAGTGACCTGGAAGTCACTTAATTAAAGCATGAACAAATGTGTCTTGTCATTTTAAATTTGAAGAATACTCCAGATTCAAATGTGAGTATGCCCAAACTGAGGTCTCTGCTGCCTGAGCACAGTCAGGCCCTGTAGCTGGTTGCTTTTTCTCTCTGTGGTGATAAAAGAGCCAAGTTTGGAAGCTTCATCCCCACAGAGACAAACAGGTTGCCAAAGATGTTCTCATTAGCAAATAAAGAAGCTGTAAAAGCAAACTTCAGTGCTGACACTTCCCTAATGCAGTAAAGGAGAACTTTAAGATGGGTAACTTGATTCTCCTGTCTGCTAAATGCTGAAAAGAAACAGTATCTCTGATGCAATTAGATGACAGAACAATAAAAAAGCCATTCCAGTGGATCTCAGAAACAGCTTGGATTTGATTTGCCCAGAGATGCAGGAATTTATTACACTACCAATAAACAAGAATTAGTTTTGAGCATAGCTAAAATTCTTTCTTTCAGTGGTACCAGATGTGATTTTTATTATAAAACAATGACTTTTACTGTCAGTTCAGGTATGAACTAATATGTGCTTAAGTACATAACACTGATTCTTTGCCTGCTATTCAGTTTGTCTTTCTTAAATCAAGGGAATGGTAAAACTTAGTGAGATTGAGGAAAAGTTTGAATGCTTAAAAATGCAGCAATTTATTTTAACTGTTTGGTTGTCTATTGCTTCCCCAAGAGATGGATTAAAGCCATTATCTAACCATGCTAGTGTATTAGAGTGTGTGGGGAACTAATTAGATGTTCACAAAGAAGCTGTACCTGTACCACAGCTGGTGATGCTGGCCTTTTCCTTGCATTTAATATAAATACATTAATTTAAATCATTAGTAAAATCAAATTTGCTGTGTCTGGGGCTTGTTCTCCCTGCCATCCCATATAGAGAGCTGGCATAGCAAAATTCACTTTATTACTAATGTAGTCCTAGAAATGCTGCATTAGAGTCCCTCTTCTTGTTGCTGTAACTATCTCTGATACCTTCGCTTTTGCTGTCTCATCTTCACCTTTGTTTTGTGTCTTAATTTAGTGCCAGTTTTTTTGGTGCCAGTTTGACATAAGAAATAATGTGTTTCCTTCAGAATGTATATGTTAATGTATTTTCCTTCAGAATTTCTGTACTGGATTCTGAACTGAGGGGGAAAAGGAAAATGGTTTCTTTAGAAACGTTGGCCAATTTCTCCCAGATTTTTTTCATCGATATCCATTCAAAACTCCATGGATTCTGGGAATGGCAGTCTGAAAGGGGCCTGCAGACACACTGTGCATTCAACTGCACGTGTCACACAAATACTTGCCTAAGTCAGAGAGCTGAGGGTTTGGTGTGTCACAGGAGTGTGTTGTGTGCACTCCATGGCTCTCAACAGGAATCTGGCCTTAAGTGGAGGATTTGGTCAGATATTAATTCCTGCACTTGCTTCTCTGTTCCTGTTTGTTCTGGTTCCTCCAGTCTGTGCACTGGTGTTCCAGCCAGCTTGACCAACTGGTTGTGGCTCTTCAGTGGCTTTTACTGGAAAGGCAAGCTCAGAAACTGGAAATAAGCAAATAAAGAATTGAGGGTGGAAAATGCCATTTATTCAGTGTCAGTAGAGCTCTTGAGGGTTTGTGCTCACTGTGACTAGGGAAGGGAAAGGAGCAGGCACTGGGAATACAGAGTTGTAGCTCATGCTGTTAGCTGTTATTCAATAATAAAGGAAAGCAAAAACTGCTTTAAAATAGATGAAAAGTGTCACGTGTTGTCACATCCAGCTAGGTGACAGAATATGGCCTAAATGAAGCCATTACCTCACAAACTGGTTTAGGAGGTGTCTTTTTGCTTTGAGGCATTGCACAAAGCTAGAAGGGTTTGGTTCCTTTTCCAGGAGACAACTGAATGCTTCCTAACTCATTCCTGTGAAAGCTTACATTCTGGTAACTGAGAAATGAGGGATTTTTCTAAAATTAGCAAAGCAGTTATTGCTTGGGAACAGGCTGTGAAGTCTGGTGCTGAGGGGGATCTTACTGTGACTGAGGCTCTGGGTTTCTCACAGGAGCTTCTGTGCACACACTGCTGTTGTCTCTTACAGTTACAATTCACTTGTGGGGAAGTGCATTTTGCCCTCTTCTTTCAGCTGTATTTCAACTACTGATGAGTTCAGCAACACACTGATATGTTTAATTTTTGTCTTTTATCTCTTTTGTTTGTTTGAAGGCAAACTGGATGAAGTATATGAAGCTTTGGCCAATGCTCATCCCAACATGACTGTATATAAAAAGGAGCAGATTCCAGATAGATTTCATTACAAACACAACAGTAAAATTCAGCCTATTTTAGCAGTGGCTGATAAAGGATGGGAAATTGTGCAAAACAAGACTGATGGTTTTCTACGTAAGTATTCTGTCTTTACAGTGCTTTGCTTATCTTCCAAGGCAGGGACCTTATGTGGCACTTTCTCTCCTAGTATCAGCAACCAATGTTCATTTAAATTTTTGTAAGGCTGGGAAGGAAAACTAAA
This sequence comes from Passer montanus, assembly GCF_014805655.1. NCBI lineage: Eukaryota > Metazoa > Chordata > Aves > Passeriformes > Passeridae > Passer > Passer montanus. The sequence continues at coordinate 2,230,941 of NW_024374812.1, read as the reverse complement.
GTGTGTGAAATTTATAGTTTTTTCCCCTGATGGGATGGGAAGCACCCTGCTGTTAGGGGAGAAGGATCTGCACTTACTGTTTCTTTAAATACTGAACTTGCTGAGATAAGATCAATCACATGTTTTAGTGGCCCCATACTTGAGGTCTTTCAGGATGTAGCAAACCAACAAGCACTTCCTGAGAGAGTCGAAAGAAAGTTGCAACTGAATGTATTGAGTAGAGAGTGAGTAGGGTTGTTTTATCATGTTTTACTTATTTACTGGAGAAGGGTTGGGTTGGAAGATACAAGAACATTTTCTGAAAGTTCTCACCTTGTCTGGATGCTACACTTGGAGTAACCTATTGCTACAAAGAGTCTTTGGATATTGTGTTACTGCACACTGGTGATTTTTGTTTGTCTTGGATGAAAAAAATGCATTCTAGGTGATTTGGAGGAATAAAACCCCCAACACTTTGAAGTTCCTCACCTTGCAGTTTTGCGATTTATTAGAGGCAGCATGGAGGCAGTGAACTGTAACTTCTTGGTAACCCAAAATACAGGTGTTATATGGTCAGTTTTTACATTCCTAATTGAGAACCTTTTGAACTTTGCTGCTGGTTATGAACCTGAAGAGTGTTATCAGCAAGACTTAACAAGATTTTCAGTAGCTGCTGAGGGCACCTGCATGTGCCTGTGTGTTTGACAGGTTCCCAGTTTTTAATGTCCCTGTCAGGAATGGGCGCTGGACACCCACCAGTGAGTTCTTCCTTGTTGAGGAATTGATGGTGTCCAAAATTGGACAAAATGTCAAAGTGTCTCCTTGGAGTCACATGGACAGTCTGACTCTACGTGTTTGTTTTTTTTTTTTTAATTTTCTCTAAGAGATCTGGACCAGTTGCAAAGTTAGAGTTTTTCCTTGAGGAAAATCAAGGAAGTGTGGGTGTACACAGTGTGCCACTGACAATGCTGTTATTGCCAAATGAGCTCACTTTGTTTTCCCTCTTTGTTAAGTAGTGCTCTCTGTTGTGGGTTTTTAGGTATTTTCTCTTTGTAGATCTGAGATTTGGTATTTGCTAGGAGACATTTGTGCTGTCAATCAAAACAATCCTCTTTAAGGATGCTGTGCTTTTTCTGCATTCTGCTAAGTCTAGAAAAATGTTCAATGATTGTTTTGCAACTTTGGAATATTGACCTTTATCTATCTTTTATTTCTAGTTGGTAATCATGGATATGACAACACTATACCAGAAATGCATCCCATTTTTTTGGCAGTTGGGCCTGCTTTCAGAAAGAATGCCACCAAACAATTCATGAATGCTACGGACTTGTACCCCTTACTGTGCCATCTGCTTGGCATCAGCCCACTGCCCAACAATGGTTCCTTCAATGCTGTGAAGGATATACTTGCTGAGAAAGATCCTGGAGCCCGTAGAACAGATTCCTACTCCACTGTGGTAGGAGTCTTCCTGGGAAGCTTGCTTGTTTTGATTTTTACTGCAGTTTTTGTTAAGCATTTTGTCCTTGCCCAAGCAAATTCCATGCAAATCCGACCCACAGAAGCTGCCCAGCCACTGCTGCAAGATTAATAACAGCTGGGATTATTTCCTGTTTGAGGCTTAAAATAAGCCTATATGAAGAAAATAAACAATGGAGGTGGATTAGCATGAATATGTGGAGTGAAAGGAGATGGATGCTGATCCATTGGTACTCTGGGGTATGTACAGACCAGGGATAGAGAGAGAGCATGTTCCTGTTTCACACTGCAGCCACTTCATCTTCCAGGGCTGGAAGATATCCTGGGTAAACCTGGGAAGCTCTGTGTGTACGTAGATCTGTAGTGACAATAGACCTAAATACCTTATTATGGCTATTTTTAGGGAAATAACATCAACTGGGGTGCACTTCACAGACTATTAGATGGTGATTTAATTTCTCACCCTCTTTTTTGTTTTATTCTTTGAGGGTTTTTTTGAGTCTCTTTTTTTAACAAGTGACTGAATGGTACTAAACTTCTGTGTTAGTATTTTTCTTCCCTGCCCAAGGAAGCTTTTGCACAGATCACCATTACAGATAACTTGGTGGGTTAAATCCTGCAGGAAAGAACATGATTATTCAGCTAGGTCGTGCAGTGGTAGGTGTCTAAGTTTAGAGTTACATCTATTTCTTCAAATTACTGTGTTAACTGTAGCCCCAAAATACAAATCTTAAGCAGTATTGCCTTTAGCAATCAGCATTAAACTGCTAGATGCTTAAAACTTAATTTAAGTAAATAAAGGTTTTTACCACTTCAGATATGATTTCAGGTAAATCTAGGTCTTTACTTTTTTAAGTTTCCTGTACACTGCACTACATTTTCTAGGAGTTCCACGCAGCTGGCAGGATAAAGACATGTACAAGCACCACACCTGTATATCCAAATGGAGTGTTTTCTATTTCTGTGGTATTAAGGGAGGTGAATAAGTTAAGGAACAAGGATGCTCAGCCTGGTTTCAGAGTTCTGTCAGGCTTGTCCCTGGTCTGCTACTGGAGATTCTGAGTTTGACTTGTGTTTTATCTGCTCTGTCTGGGTAAGCCTTGGAATGTGATGATCAGGATTACACATGCAGTTTAAGGGGCAGATGTATAAATCTTAAGCCTTAAATGTTCTTAAATCTGAAAAAGCACACTTTAATAATAAAAGGTGTAAAACTGGAGTTTAATTTTCCAGAGGAAAACCTCTGTCAGGGAAAAATATGAATTCTGAGTCAACAAAAGTACATATTCTCATTTTGTGTGGCAATAAATCTTCTTGCTAGTGTAGCTGTGAGGTTTTTTTTTTGTGAGCTCACTTAAATGGTGAGAATCTGCTGACTAAATTTTGTATGAAAAATGTTCTGAAGTGAGAAAAGTTGTCTATTGTCAGACTTCTCCCCTTCTCCCTGTGAGATGACAGTATTTCTCAGCACTTTGTTGCTGAGTACAACGCCTGAAGGAGAAAGAAACTTTCAAAATTAGTGCAGAAGTAGCAGACTGGGTATTTTTAAATGCAATTTATGTCTGTATCCACAGCCCCCAGCAGAGGGCAAGGATGGGAACACCTCGGCTTTGGATGTGCTTTGCCAAACCAAGGGCATGACAGTCAGTGCTGCAAGGGGAGGCCTGGGGTACAAAATTCCTTTTGCTGGGCTAAATTCCAGACTTAGTGAAGATCTGTTGTGTTCCTCTGTGATGCCAGGGACACTTGCTTAGCACCAAGCTGTCTTGCAGGCAGATGTGGACATTTCCAGAGGCCACATTTGGGTGCAGTGAATGCTTCAGAGGGAAGGCAATGAAATAGCCCAACTTAAGGGTTATGCTGAAAGTTCAGCTGCAGTGGTAGCTTTAGGAAGGCAGGAAAAATGCAGGTCTGTTGGAAGACAGCCCTTGATTTGGGGGATGTATATGAAATGCTGTGAACTCCAGCTGACTCTGTGCTGTTACTGTGCTGTGAACTGCCTTGTTTTCCTGCATTGCCATTTTCTTAAGAAAACATTGAAGGAAAAGGTCTGTAAGGCTGATTCGTAGTGCACCTGCCCTTAGCTGTGCCTGAAGTTGAATTTGCTGGCACTGGTAAATCTGAGTGCTGCGGGGGCTCCAGCTGAACCACGACACCAGGAATGTGTTCACAGCAGTTTTCAGAGACCAGGGAAGTCTGAGCACAAACCCCAAACCTGAGAGTTGTTACCAATCCCTTCTCTACACACCTTCCAAAAAGTGGATGGCACTGAGTCCACCTTTTCTTGCCTATTTGCAGCTTAAAAATGAATTGTAGCACAATCATATTGTGTGTTTAAAGGAAGATCTTCAGGCTTTGATAAGGCAATAACAGTGACAATTGCCATAACAATGCCACAACCCTCACCTCTAGCTTCTGCACTTTGGAACATGTTGCTTTAGTAGAAATTCTTCTTATTGCAGTGATTTCATAGCAGTGATCATGGCAGATGTAACAATAACTGGGTTGTAATCTCAGAGCTTTTCCTTAAACTCCACTTTAGTTGTGGCAAGTGTAGTTCTATCATCAGGCAAAGTGACCTTGATTTTAAGGAGGGGGAAAGGTTTGTCAGTGTTGATCAGTCATTTGGGACTTAGATTTACCTGCCCAAATATGCAACAAGGACAGAGCAGTAGGTTTCCTCCAACAAAGGGTTTGGTAACAATAATACGAGAATAGGCTGGGGACACAAATGTGAGAATTGTTGATGTCATTATTCTGTATTGCACTGTGAGGCCCTTCTTTGAGGAGGGCAAAGTAAACCTTTGTAAAAAAAAAATAAGGGAATCTTGTAGCATTTGGGTATTTCCTTTATTCATAGGTGTATTTGCAGGTACCTCTTGGGTAGTTCCTTGTTAGGATATTTGCCCAACTGTTTCAAGTTACTGGGTGTGAGCTTAATGAAATTGAAAGCACAGATGATGCCACTGGAGAAAAGTAGCAACTTTTTCTCTGATGTGACATTTTGTCAGACACCTTTTTGGGTGGGGGGGAGGATGTGGGATTTGGTTTGTTGTGTATTATACTTTCTATGATGTACAAACAAGTTTATTGAAAAGAGAATTTGAGTACACAGTGTACTGCTTGTAACTTAAACTTGGAAAACAAGAATGATGCATGATGTGTTTCATTACTGACCTGTGAAGCATACAGATGTCAGATGTTTTCTTTGTTTCTTCTTGTTTGGAAATGCTGAAGTTAAAAGACATCTTTGCTATAATGCTGTCAAGCATGGAGTCCTGGCTTCATTTAAAATGCTTCTGGAAAACAAACTTGAACTGGGGAGAGGTGACTGGGGGAGAATGGTTTCAACTTGTATGCATCCCAAATATTCCTTTGACTCTGAAAAGTGTATGCCTTTGTTAAAAATAACTGGAAGTGTGATAGAAGTTTGGAATTTTAGGTCACAGTTCTTATGTAAGAGACTTCTTGTTTCCTACCTTGATGCTATATATGGAAAAAACAGCTATCAATTACCAATCGTGGGAATCCAATTTCTTTTACTAAAAAAAAATATTTTCCAGACTTTCTTGGTCAAGAGCTGCAGTAATACTGCTACAAGAAATGCAGTCTCAAAAAAGAAAACTTAAAACCAGAAAAATCAGATTCATTAAATCACTTAGGTTAGAAAAAAAAAGAAAACTTAAAACCAGAAAAATCAGATTCATTAAATCACTTAGGTTGGATAAGTCCAACCATTAACCCAGAACTACCAAGTCTGTTGTAAGATGAAAGGTTGTACAAACTCACTTTTCATACAATCATAGAATAGTTTGGGTTGGAGGGGACCTTAAAGATCAGCTCATTTTCAACCCCCCTGCTCCCCTGACCTCTGTCAGAAGTGTGAACAGCACAATTTTGATCTGCATGTGGGGAAAGGACAAATGTGCAGTGGTTGGGTCCTGTTGTTGTGTAAAATGGAAATTTAACAGGCTTACTTCCCAGTCTTCTTCCCTGCTTAAATAATGCCATGGATGCTGTGTTGGCCATATCTGTGCTGCTGTATAAACCTTTCATGGCATGTTTCCCCTACAGTAAAGGTGGTATAGCATTTATTAGATAGTAAACTACAAAAATTGTTGCAAGCACATTAAAAATATAAATTCAATAGTGGTACCAGCCTTTCCATAATGAAATCCTAATCTGAATCCTATTAACAAACCTCTATTACTGTTTTTTTGCAATAAAAGATGCTACCATGTTACAGCAAACATCTGTCCCTGTGGTCTGGTCCTTGGAGGTACACAAAGTTGGTTTATTTTCACAGGCAGCTTGTAGGCAGCAAGTTACTGAAAGCAGTGTTTCAGAGCTGTAGTCAGGTGAAATCAGCTCAGTTCTGGAACTGTTTCTGTGATGCCAGTGCCCAAAAAGCACAGGACCCCAGAGGGGTTTGGTTTAGGGCTGCTGTACCCAGTGTGGGGAGTCCTGTGTGGAGGCAGTTAATGTAACAAAACATCCACCTTCAGTGCTGGAAGTGTCACTAAATATCCCCTATTCCCCTCTAAACTGCAAAGCCAGCTAAGGATTAGGAACTTCCCTTGAATTAACCTGCCCTGTGTGACCACTGCTGAGTTGTGTCTATTTTAGCAAGTCATGAAATGTTGTCACAATCTACTGTCCCTTTATCACAGCCTTGAGGAAGCACAAGCCACAGCTTTGCTGTTCTTGCTCTGAACTGGCTGCCCAAAAGGAAATCAGCCACTGGCTTTCATGAGAAATACTTCACACAAACCAGAATGAGGCAGTGGAAATGGTTTGTCATGTTTAAGGCTCTGTTGTTAAGAATAATCATCCTTAAATAAATCAATTTCATGTCTTAAAGACAGAAAGGTATTTTTTCTAGGTTCTCTTGATTTGTACATGATCTGTATGAAACTGGATGTACAAGAGCTACTGTGAAACCCTTTGTGCCAGGAAGAACACTCAGCACCTTTACAGACTACACCAGTTCTTTGGAAATGAGAATACTCAGCAGTGCAACTGGAATATAGTTTATCTTACTTAACACTTAAATTTCCTCTTTAAACCCTTTCCACAGTAGCACTGTCTCATCTTCTTGCTAAAGGGAGGAGGAACAGAGGGTGATGAGGATTCCCACCAGACACAGCCACTCACTGGTTTCACAGCAGCTCAGTGCCTGTAGCAGTTCTCATCAGAAAGGGCTGCCTTAGAGCTAGGAGGAGAAATGCATTTAGCCCTTGATTTCCCCAGCTGTAGCAGCTTTCCTCTTTCAGGTCAGAGTTCTGCCATCCTGCTTCAGTCAGCATTTACAGTTCTGGTCACCAGGGCTTTGCTGGTAACTTTGCCACCTGCCTGGGAGGGGATGCACAGAGGAACTGAGAGCACATCGACCACTTGCTGTGTAACAGCTGCTGGGGGGAAGGAACAGAGTGGAGAAAACACTGTCCTAATCAGTTTTAGCTTCTAGAAAAGAACCCAAAACTGAGAGGTAGAGGACAGCATGTTTGCCAGAAAGGTACACTCAGTCAAGCTTTTCTAAGTACAGGTGATGCACAGCATCTCCAGCAATTCTCTGACTGACCCTCTGAGAACCCCACTCTGGATTAGAAGAATTACCAGAATCTAACAAAACTCTCTCCAACATAGGAATTCAAGCATCCTCCCTTCCACAGCCTATCTAAGCCTAGGTTCTACCCTGCAACACATTCCCGTTGTAGTTACTCATTAACCTGACCTCTTGGTGCATGTAATTAATTAATTAAAATATGGCAGGAGGAGGAAGTGACTCTGTGTTCAGTCCAGCTACTGCTCTAGAATATCAACAGGCTAAAATCCAGCACAGATTTTTCAAGGGGCCTGAGCCTTTTTCAATTAATCTGAAATCTTTCAAGTTCAGATTAATTTATAGTAGTAAGTAATAATTGGAAGTTTGAAAAAAAAAAAAGGCAGAAGTAGTTAGGTTTTGGACTGTGTTTTTAATCAAGTACAATGGAATCCCTAGAGAGGAAGACACACATTACTGAAACTTCCACACATTTGTAAAACTCAAGTTTATTTTTTCCAGTAGGCAGTTCAAAGTAACCCCTTCCCTCCAAAGTTCCTGCTCCTTCCCTGCTGGATCACTAAAAGGCTGTGGCTAACATCAAACTGCAATGAACCTGAAGCTGTGAAAGAGAAACCCCATTGCTACCAGGTACCTCTGTCACTTTATTTTTAAAGTCATCAGACTTGTAGGAAAAGGACTTGATAACTGTAGTTCTCTTTTTGGATTAGCAGTAACAATTTCATCTCACTGAAAGTTAAGGTACCATTTAAGGATTTCTCAATCAAACTGTTTTTTATAGCAAGTTACTACATGACCATTAACAAAGAATCAAGAGTTTCAATTAAGAGAACAGTTAGCTCTGGTCTTCAGCAGGAATTTGCATCTATGTACCTCAAGCATTACAGATAATTTATTTTTTAAGTTAGTATCTGCTAACTTCTTCTTTTAAATTTCTGGGGTTTAAAATATGAGTTTGAAATCCTTGCTTGATGACATGCACATCAAACTTTCAGTTTTTGCTTTTTAGCAAAACAACCTTCAAGAGACAACCATGAGCTGGTACAAAGGGCAGAACCACCTTTATCTCAAGATGACCTTCAGCACAATTTACTCCCGAGAAATTTTTGATAGGGTTCAGGAGCAGTGATTTTACACTGCAGCTGATGAAACTGGGTAATTCAAATTCAAAGACTCCCAAGTTAAACTGAATTTCTTGAGATAAGGCAGTAGTGCCATCCCAGCTGGACCTGTGGATCTAAATCATCCAGAGACACATATCCAGAAATATCAGAGCTACCTGCCTAGGCTTGTAAAGGGATGAACCACATATTTTATTGCTCAAAATAGAAGAGATATGCACCAGTTTTTTAATCCCTGACTTCTATTTTCTTTCTCAGAAATTTCTTGTCATATTGTTGACTTGGGGTAGAAACAGAAGTCTTGGTTCTTCTCTTTCCCCAAATTTAAGGGCACACCAAAATATACTCTCTAAACAAAACCACCTCCTAACTCTCAATAAATTTTTCTTTCCAACACAGGTGTAAGAACACTAAAGTAGTCAATATTAATTTAATACAAAAAAGCAATTATTATTTACAAATATTAAAATTCACTTTGTCTATCCTGGCTAGTCACACTCTGGAGTCTCCTTCTGAAAGCATTCAGAGGCTTGAATGAAAAACTAAGCATCCTTATTTTGTTAAGCATCTCTTCCAGTAAAAAGCCACCCGTTCTCTCTATGGTTATGAAAATATTTTTATATTACACTAGTCACACAAGTCAGCAGGATCTGGCTGTACAGTATTTTACACAGATAAAGTGCATCAAACAAAGAATGCCATCCAGTGCAAATTGAAACTGTTCTCCTGAAATCACAAGGTGGGAAGCGAGGCTCCCTCCGCGCTATCCAATCAAAGGATCATCGTCATCGCTCTGTAACTGGAGCCGGGCAAAGGGCCGGGAGGGAGCCACTCTGTTCTTGGAGATGATGATGATGCAGGTGAAGGTGCTGAGCACCATGAAAACCCCGATGACGATCCCGATGGCCTCAGGGACGCTGATGCACCACTGGTCAGCCAGCAGGCACTTGGTGTTGGCGAAGGTGCCGTTGTGCGGCCGCGGGGCGAGCCCCAGCACGTGGCACATCATGGGGTAGATGTCCACGTTGTCCAGGCGGCCGTGGCTGGAGCCGCGCCGGAAGGCCGGACCGCGCGCGGCCAGGAACGGGTGCATGCTGGGCAGGGCGTTGTCATAGCCGTGGTCCCCCACTGCAGAGCAGAGCACACAGTTACTGTCACGGCCTCTGCTGCAGAGCCACTGCTCCCTTCCCCGTCTCCCCCACCCCCAAAGCATGTGTGCTGACCAAAGGTCAATGCACTGCATAAAAGCAGTTGTTGGATCAGCCGTATAGGGAAGCCAGAGTTCCTTCCTTCTTCCCCCAAACCCCACAAGTCTTTCCATACTGGCCTTTCCCCATGGTTCTCCCTCCTATTAACCTCTTTTCCTTTCAGTGCTTAACATTTCCAGTGTTCCCCTTGCCATTCTTCATGCCAAAGTTGAAAAGGAGGTTGCCATTCCACAATGAGTCAGTTGGATAGAATGCAAATTTTTACTCCTCCTCCTTTTACTAGATTTTGGAAAGTCATCTCTCCTTGCAGAGTGCACACTTTAATTATTAAAAATCAGGCACTTTCCCTTGATAGTGTTCAGTTCAAGCATATTAAATACCCTCAAGTCATGCTTATCAGGTAAAGTACTTCAGCTGAAGGGGTACCCAGAGAGTCAAAACCCAAAGACAAAGGATCACTGTGCCTCTGGCAGGCTCACAGCAAAACCTCTGTGGCTATAAGGTCAGGAGAATTGCCAAATCTACATGTGGTAGATTTTTAAGATGGACTATAAATAGCTAAAGAGCAGCTATTGTCAAATTTCCTAATAGCATTCCTGAAAAACCTGTCCAAGGTGCCAGAAGTCCCTCACAGCACAGTATTTGAGTAGACTGCATTTGAGTCCATTTCTTAGTAACAGTGGAGGAATATCCCTGAGAACTGTTTCCTTGGGTGCCTTCCTGAAGCTTCTGATGCAAAACATCCAGATTCCAACTGATTATGTCACACTCACCACTTCAGTGAGCTTCCATTAGCCTTTTTTAATGTTTTCCACCATTCTGTTTGTTACCACATCTTGTTTGCTTTGACTCATGTTTCTAGATTGTTTTCCCTGCCTTTTACTACTTGTTTGTTCTGAACAGAGCTACTCCAAGTTCCCTCTCCAATTAAGTTCCCAGTTTTTCACCTATGAAGTAGGATTCTGGTATGTGGAGTTACTGGTACACTTGGCAATCACTCTGCTGCCACTTTGTCCATGAAGACAATAAACCTTAAACAGGCCTTTAAGCTAAAACCTCCCCTGATTCTGGGAAGCCTTCACAAATAAAATTGATTTGAAATGAGATTTATTTCAGCTGATACAATGCTGTTCCTTATAAATATTCACTTATTATTTTTAGGTACATGAAATTGAATCTAAGCAGAAACAAGAAAAAAGAAAAAATGCTACATGTTGCCAAAGTATTATTTTTAGGTACATGAAATTGAATCTAAGCAGAAACAAGAAAAAGAGAACTCTGATCAGAGAACACCTGTGCTACATGTTGCCAAATTCAACATAATTAAAATATAAATGCATCCTGCATTAAAAAGCAGGACTTCTATACAAATACTGAAAAAACCTGAACTTAATTCTGCAAAGGGCAGACAGTAAGATCAGCCAAACTGGGTGTAACCAGGATTTTACACCACTCAACACCCTGAGTCTAACAGCAGTTGTACAGGGAAGAATCCAGCAGGGATATCCCTGACCAACCAGCCCGAGCTGTTGGCTGTTCAGAAACTTCCCAGAAGTTGGTACTTTTGTATTTAATTTCTATTAATGGATTTTCCTACCAAGAATCTGTCCAATCACTTTCTGAACACACATATTCATACACAAATGAGCCTTCATCTGCAACCAGAATTACAGGTTGAATTTTCATACCATTAAAACAAGGAAATCTATCTGGAATTTCTTCTTTGAAAGTCACTTTCATGTGACTGTTGCATTTTTTCTGTAAATTATCCATGCCTCTTGCCTGCCAAAAAAACCCTGCATGTGGAACACATGGAAATATACACACACATACAAAAACATATATATGTATGTGTAATTTGACATTCTAGCAGGAAGAAAGTGCACAGCTTAGCAAGACACTGAGAAGTGACACCTGTTGAGTTTTGTCTTTCAAACATGCTGCTGTGTTCCTACTATTTTTAGTATTCCCTGCCATTTATTTTCATTCCCTAGAACATGTACTGCAACATTAAATGTTGTATGTTGCATGTTTCTGTTTATTAACCCCTCATATGTAGTTTATAAATCACACTCCAAGGAAAGCTTGAGACAGACTGCTAATCTGCCTAAGATAACTCAGACTATGAAGTCAAACATGACAAAGTGTTTCAGCCAACAGAATATTCCCCATCTCCTCCTCACCTGTTAAACACTCCAGGCTCAGGCTGAGAACGTTCTAGAAAATGCTGCACTATTCCTAAACCTGCAGAGTGCCAGGACTCCCCTTGCTAAATGAGAACCTCCTGCAGCTGGCTGGAATAGAAACAAGGCAGTTTACCCACACAAACCACAGAGGAACACACACTTACACTTGGAGAGGGACTCGTTCTGTACAATTGTCCAGCCTTCATCTGCAACCAGGATTATGGGCTGGATTCTCTTGTGATGGCGATAATGGAATCTGTCTGGAATTTCTTCTTTCAGATAAACCTTCATGTGACTGCTGCAATTTTTGAGTAAGTTATACACATCTTCTTTGTCTGCCAAGGAAAATATTGCACATGAAACAGCTGGAAATTAACTCCTGCTTACTACAATTATCTGTCATTAAACCTGAGATCCATCATTTCAAAGTAATTATTTTAAAAAAACCACATAGAAAAGGATTTTTTTTTCATGTCCCTTATGAAATATTGCAATGGTTGAGGTGAATTTCAAAATTTGCTTTCATTTTAAATCAGACGCCTCCCAGATGTGGGTTTGGACCTACAACTCAACTTACCATCTGGGCTTGAAGGGCAAAATTCAAGCAAAGAAATCAAGAGAAAGCAATCACCCCCTCAAGTAGTCACTATTTTATCCAATGCGGTAATCTTTTTTCTTTTTTTTTTTTTTTTTACTGTAGGAATCTCTTTGTTCATTAGTCTGGCCACAGAGAGGCCAGAAATGTCATGATTTCAGACATGCCTGCTGGGGACTACTCCGAGACAAAAATGGAATTCATGGTACAAAATCTTGAGTTTCACTCAAGTGGTAAAACGATCAAAGTTCAGACTAGATTCTTGGAAATTTACACAATGACTTTTTTATTCTGAATAAACACATGGGTTTATTTCATGCTCACTGTAAATCACAGCTGCATAGATTAGGTGAGCAGGCAAACTAAGTACTACCTACTTTCTCAACCACCTGTACCAGGGTGATCCTTATCAGTCACAGCAATTTGACAAGAAACTCTCCTTGTCCCACTGATTGCCAAAACAAACTTCCAAATAAAAACAAACCATCATTCTTTAGCTTACTCCTTATGTCAGAGTTTTGCAACATGAACTCCATAAGTTTTGCAAAATATTAGAACAGTCTAGCATACTCTGCACTTTTTAGAGGCAAGATAAGCAAGATTTAATTCTCACTATATGCCTTAAAAAATAACCAAACCCACACATACTCTGCCGTGGCAGCACTGCAGCAACAGGAGTCCTGTCTATCAGGGTGTAGTTATTGCGCCCGATGCATTCATCCAGGACAATCAGCTTCTCTGCAGAACAGGAGGCCATGCCATGGTCACTTGTTATTATGACATTTACAGTGTCCCACAGGCCCGATGCCTTCAGTTTGTTCACAAGGAAGCCAACATGTTTATCCACTTCTTCCAGCACTCTGTGCATGTTCTCGGTGTCGCCTGGGCCGTACTTGTGCCCGCTTGCATCCGGTTCTTCCCAGTAGAGCACAGCAAAATTGACCACTGGGTCAGAGCTGTTCAGCCACTCCACAATTCTCTCCACTCTCTCCTCAAACGTCACAGAGAAGTTGTATTTCATGAAGAAATGAGGGGTCATGTTGTTGATTTTTACATCACTACCGGGCCACATTGCAGCAGCACTTGCTCCCTTTCCCTGCTGTTGATTTGTTACCCAAATTGGAACTGCATCATTCCACCAGAAGGGATCTGAATCGTTGAACTGTGAAAAATTTTTCTTGGCATCTGCATCATACATGTCATTAGCCACAATGCCATGGCTCTCCTCATATAAACCTGTCACTATGGTGTAATGGTTTGGGAAGGTCTTGGTGATAAAAACATTGATGACTTCTTTTACAAGCACACCATCCTCAATGAACTCCTGGAGATGAGGAAGTTTGTAGGTTTCCAAGTAATCAGCCCTGAAGCCATCAAAGGACACGAGGAGCAACTTGGGTACCGAGTCACCAGCCGAGCAAGCACAACAGAGAATTCCAGCAAAAAATAACATCAACATCGAGCTCATTGTGGAGACTTTGAAGTGCTTCCAGCAGGCAATCAGATGCACCTGAAAAATTTAAATAGACAAGGCATGTAACCAAAACAATTCTACTGTGACCAGTTTAACTAGCTACACATTATATACATCTTCCTTCCAGAGGGTAATTTCAAAACACCCAGTCTAAACAACCACTCAGGTCAACAGTGGATTTCCCTACTGACTTCAGAGGTTTCTCACATATTGTCACAGTTTTTCATATATTAAAACAAATGTGCAGTGAGATTTTTTTCCACTGAAGACTAAATGAAAGGAAGAATTGTTTTCTTTTGATCAGTTACTCCATTGTTGTGTGTGTCCTATTCCAATTCTACATTCCAAGACAGAAAATCAGTATTTTTCCTCATGTTCAAGCACAGGCACAAGCACTTGAACAGCTCCAGACCCACATTTAAGAGTCCTCTGCAGCCCTAAATTCTTATTACACATCACTGTTCATGTCAGAAGCCTTTTTCCTACTATAATTGTCGTTTTCCTTTTTCATCTCAGTTTTCCTTTTATGCTTTCCACCCTGTAGAGTTGCTGGAAGACTTTTCAGCCTTTCAACAGTCCCATTTACTCATTGCTCGTTCCATACACAGAACTGCCAGGAGTAACTTCTCCTTTCCTTCTAAGCTGTTCTACATCTACCATAACAGCATTTAAACCTGCCCATCTTATACCACACTTTTCTCTCCATGAAAAAAACAAAATTAATAATCTTAGCTGTGAGGTAAGTATTTCTCAGCAAGGAATTAATGATTATGAGTGCCAGCTACAATCTGTAAGCTTTGACCCTGTCTTAATGTATTATGTGTGACTAAAGCACTTTGTTGAGGAAGCTACAGAACGATGCTCTCAGTCTTTAAAAAAGAGGAAGTGAAGCTCCAGGTTTCACAAACCCTTCTGCAATGTTGTCAGGCAGTGAATTTGCTTCTCAAGAAGAGCCCCGTTCCAGCAATTTTTCCCTTTATATTTCTTTTATCCTTTATCTTCTTTTATGTGCAGACAAACTGTGATTCTAGGAGGCACAGCAGCTGCCTTCCTAACATTTTTAATATCAACCTTTTCCCACAAACTCCTTAAAACGGCAGGTTTATTTTAAAGGTGTAAGGCGCTTTAATGTTAGCTGCAGCTTTAGCAGTGACGGGAATTCAAAGCACAGGAAGCCACCCCCCGCCCCAGTGTCCCTCCCACAATTAAACTGTCTGCAGAAGATACAAAAGTTACAAGGATTGTCAAAAACAGCATTAAGGCATCTCTGAGCACCGAGGACTTGGAGGACACGCGCCTTTTAAAGGAAAAAAAAAAGGAAAAAAGAAACGGGAAGCGCAAGCGGCGGCGAGATCAGCCCTTCGGTGCTGCCAGGTGCTTTAGAAAGCAGAGCCAGGGTTTCCCACAGCGCAGCGAGAGGCAAACCCGCAGCGCTCCCCGGAACGCTCCGCAGCTGCTCAGCGCTGCTTTTATACACAAGTGGCACGTTCTAACCCAAAATTAACTCTGCCCCAGGCACACCCCGCAAAGCAGCCCCGCCGAGAAACACCACCAGCACCAGTCCGCCTGCCCCCGAACCTCCCGGCCAGGTTTTGGAGTCGCTCGGCTGGGTCAGAGCGGAGGTTATCCCGCCGGCACAGCGCGCACACGCGGCACCGCCGACCAACCGGGCGCTCCGCGTCGGTTTCCCCCGCGCCTGTCCCTCACCCGCACTCGGAGCGGGCTCACCGTCCCCACAGTGACAGCCCGGTCCCCACCGGGGCCCCACGGTGCGGTCGCGGTCCCGCTGCGGCTCTGCTCGGGCCGGGACGCGCGGGCGGCACCGGAGGTGACCGGGGGCAGCGCGGGTGGGGGCTCGGCGCCTGCGCAGCCCCAACCGGCAACTGACAGGCCTTGAGAGGGGCGCGGGAGCTCGCCGGGGAGCGCGGCCTCCGCCCGCTGTGATTGGCTGCGGGCCCGCTGGCGGGAGATCCGATTGGCTGCGGCGCGGGGGGCTGGGATGAACGGCGGGGGGGCGTCCGGGAAGTGGGGGGCGGGCGATGAGAGGGGTTGTGAGGAGGCCGTGAGGGCTACGGGGGCAGCGGAGAACTTCCAGTGTCCCAGGGTCAATTAGATGGAAAAAAGCTCTGAGATTATCGAGTTTAATCTATGGCCGATCACCACTTTCTCAACTAGACCATGTCTCTCAGTGCCGCGTCCAGTCTTTCCTTATACACCTCCAGGGGCAGTTATTCCACCGCTTCCCTCGGCAACCCGTTCTAATGTCTAAGTGTTGAAGCACCCTTTTTGTAAATAAATTATTCTTAATGTCCAACTAAAAACCTCCCGTGGTGCAGTTTGAGACTATGACCTCTTGTCCTGTCCTTGTTCCCTGGGAACAGAGCCCGACCCCACCTGGCTGTCCCCTCCTGTCAGGGAGCTGTGCAGAGTCAGAAGGTCCCCCCTGAGCCTCCTTCTCTCCAGGCTGAGCCCCTTTCCCAGCTCCCTCAGCTGCTCCTCATCAGACCTGTGCTCCAGAGCCTTCCCCAGCTCCGTTCCCTTCCCTGGACCCGCTCCAGCCCCTCAAGTCCTTCCTGATCTGAGGGTTCCAGAAGTGGACACAGCCCTCGAGGTGACCTCAGCAGTGCCCAGCACAGGGGACAGTCCCTGCCCTGGCCCTGCTGCCACACACCGGGATGAAGGGGGCAGCGCTGAGGGGAGCCATGGGAGCTGTGGGATGAAGCCCCCTCAAGCAGAGCAATGCGGTGTTTCCGGGGAGCTATGGGGTTTGTCAGGGATGTGGACCGGGATGCAGCTCACTTTAGGGCTGTTTGCTGGGCTTCCCATTGTTGCAGAAGGGCACCGTGAGGTGAGGCTGCGATGGGACACGTCCTTGGGAGTGTCCCTGTGTTTTCCCAGCACGCCCATTCCCTGCCTCCTGTGCAGGTGCCCGGCAGCCCCAGGCTGTCACCTTTTCGAGGCAGTGGCGCTTGTCAGCACGACTCCTCCATGACTACATCTCCCTTTTGGTCATCCGGCTCTGTAAGCTGGCTGTTCATATTCTTTCACCCACGTCACCTTTTTGTGGTCTCTTGTGGGGAAAAAAAATTAAAATAGTTTACCCTAAAACTCAGAATACAGGCAGGAAATGGTCAGGTGTTGCTGAATGTACTCTGAGTGCCACTGCAGCAGTGTGTGCTACAATGAGTTGAGATTTGTTTTGGGTCCTGGTGCAAGTTTGCTTCATAAATTAAGGCAAATAGTTTACATTCCCATGGTTTTCCTTTTTATTATGAGAAGGGATTAGTAATTCTGCAAAACCTGTTAAGTTACTGGTGCTGAAAAACAATGAGACCAGTGCTGTGTAAGCAGAGAAATGAAGCATCCTTTAATAGCACAGAGCACAAATCATCACTATTTTAAATTTCATCCTAAAAACTGAGAAAAACACATGCTTATGGCTTCATAACTGATTGAAGTGGATCTGAATTTCATTCTGTGTACCCTGCTAGATGTTTACTCTGCAGGCGCTGTAGATTTCAGCTTGTATCTTCCTAATGGCTTTCACATATGTATGAGTTAGGCAGGTTTTGCTACCTGTGTGTGCCAGCTGTGGAGTGGCTCTAAAATGTAGTACAATAGGCTGAATAAAGTGACACGCCCCTGATTCACCTTGATTTATGGAATGCAGAAGGTGTGGCAAAACACAGGCCTGTAAAAGAGGGAAAAAAAACCACCTCCAGCTACTCAGGTGCTATGTCAAATTCAAGTCAAGGTCCTTGTGTGGTTTTTTTTCTCTCTTTTTGATTACACAAATTCAGCTTTGTGAATATACACATGATGGCTGATCATGTGGAGGAGGGATACATCCTTTATAAATTACTTTGTTGCATTGCCTTAAAAATATTTTTTACACGGAGTGAACTAGAACTCCAGGTGCAATATTTTGACCAATTTCATTAAGTTACAATTGAGTTCTTGTTAAAAACTTTATGTACAGATACAGACAACTTTTAAGCACTGAGGCTCTTTTGCCAGCCTACTTTTGCAGCACACTCATTCAGCTGCTCAGTCCTGAAAGGTGTGAGTAATCTCTTGTTTACCCTTGCCCACATGCTTTGAAAACCATTTGCAGTGTTCACTTACTCACGAGCCCAGCCTAATGTGTTGTGCTCAGTTTGACACATCATACAGGCAGCACAACACAGCAGCTCTGAACTCTGGGCTGGTCTAGCCAATATGGATCTAATGTGTTTAATACAGCTCTTGGTTCCATTTACAGTGTTTGCCTACAAGAAATGGGTGAGTTACATGTATACTTACATGAAGAGGAGTAAAACTGAGCTCTACTGCCTTTCTTCACCTTGATCTCTCTGTTGTATTTTAGCCCACATTTGCCTTTAGAAGCTGCAGTTCTAAGCACTGGATGCTGCCAGAGCTGTCCAGATTTACTGCTGGAGCACAATTGAGTATTTGCAGCTCAAAAAACATTAGTCAGTGCCAGAAAGAAAAGAGCAGGCAACCTCAAAATATTCTCAGGGGTTGCTAGGTTTAGTACAACGCTTAGATGAGAAACCATACCCTCTAGTGTTGTAGAGGTGAAACAATTTACTTTATTTGTATTAATTAAATTTGGGGTTAAACTTGGACTAATTTAATTTAGATTGTTCAGCCTGGAGAAGAGAAGGTTTAGGGGTGGCCTAACTGTGGCTTTCCATCACCTGAAGGGTGCCTACAAGAAAGATGGAGAGGGATTTTTTACAAGAGCATGGAGTGGCAAAACAAGGGGGAGTGGCTTCAAACTGGAAGAGAGCAAGTTTAGATTGGGTATTAGGAAAAAAAGTCTTTCTTGTGAGGGTGTTGAGGCCCTAGCACAGGTTGTCCAGAGAAGCTGTGGGTGCCCCATCCCTGGAAGTGTCCAAGGTCAGGTTGGAAGGTGCTTGGAACAACATGGGCATAGTGGAAGATGTCCCTGCCCTGTATTGCATACTTTCCTGAATAAGAAATATTTCCTGTATTCCCAATTTTATTTTTAATTTTATCCATGTGATGGAGACCTCTGTCACCATTTTTTCCCCATTTTTGCTCAGTAGTTTTTTTAAATCTGTCATTTAACCTGTAATTTACTGTGTTTTGATGCATCTTTATAAAATTGAGATGAAAAAAAATAGATGTTTCATGAAACCATAAAAAGAGCTGGGTAAGTAACAGCTGTTAAACTTTATTAGACCTTGAACTTTTAGTGCCCATTTAATCCAAAGCATTGCTTGTATATGGAGGCTGTAAAGAAAAAGGGCTCTTAACCTTTCTGTTTCTCAAACTATGTGGAAGGAGATCCCTAAGGCTGTAAGGGTGATACAGAGGACTGTAGTGCCTCTGCCTTCTTTATTTCAGTTGCCACAGCCTCCACTGCAAACAGGCTTGAAACTGGCTTGCTGAGCTTTTCAAGGGTGCTTAGTTCCAGAGATAAACAAGGTTGTTGAAATTATGCCAGATTTTAAAGGCAAACAAAAATGTTTTTCTTGGAGCTGTTAGGCAGATAAAATGTTGGCATTTCTTAGGCTCTCAGATATTCCAATGGAGTTTCTAAACATGGATTTAAAGACCAAATCAAGTAAAGCTTTACAAAATGAACTGGAAGACCAAAAATAAAGGGCTGTGAAACATTTAAATTGGGAACAATTAGGTGCTGCAGCAGGTAAAGCAGGTTTTCAAATATATGTTGACAATGACTCCTGGTATTTTTAACAACTAAAAGCTACTGATAATATGAGAATTGAGTGTCCTGTGCAAAGTGGCTTTCTATTGTTTGTCTGGTTCCAAGTGGACAAATGTTTGTCAAATGAAGACTGAAATTTATGAGTGTGTTTGCTTTAAATATGCCTTTTATGCAGCCAACAGCCAAGGAAATCTGGGTGAAGGTGAATCACCATTACTACAGTGGCGTCCTGGATTCATGAACCAGCCCCTCAAGACTGCAGAACCCAGGTCAGTTTTAGCAGAACAACAGATGGATTTCTGGATGCCTGGTTCAAGGGTGTGCTGACTCCTGTGTGAAATGTGTCATCCTGAACATTTAGAAACCACTGTCTTTTGAAATAATTCTTTGGTGTGTTTGTTTTCCTTACTGCAGTACAAATAGAATACAGATAAAGGAACAAAATGTGGGATAAAATCTTGTCCTCGTGCTTTTTATTGCAGGATTGGCAGTGGGTAGAGGATTAAGGTTGATGGACTGTGTAGAGATGGGTTGCTGCTAACAACACACTTTTTATTGCAGGATTGGCAGTGGGTAGAGGATTAAGCTTGATGGACTGTGTAGAGATGGTTTGCTGCTAACAACAGTAAAAGCTGAGGCTGGAAATGGTGCAGGAGTTTGTGGTTGACTTCCTTCAGGTATTGAGTGCAGCCAGGAGTGAAAACAAAGTGGTATGAATTTATTGCAAGTCCCTTCTAGTAGGTCTGTAAACCATGACCAGTCTGTCTCCTAGAGCCCACAGTGTAGTTTTGATGATGTCCTTGAACTACATGTTGCAAAGTTTTGGAAATTTTGAATATTTATGAAGGAAAAAAGTTGTTGGTTTTTGTTGTTGTTGTAAAAGCAACATCCTGAATGGCCAGGAGCATTCATGATTTTCTTTCAGTGCACTTAAGTGCAAATGAAGGGTCTGATCCTCTGGGATCAGATCAGATGCCTCAGTTTCTGAGAAACGGAGAACTTTGCCAGGAGCATTCATGATTTTCTTTCAGTGCACTTAAGTGCAAATGAAGGGTCTGATCCTCTGGGATGCTAAGATGCCTCAGTTTCTGAGAAACGGTAAACTTTGTCATCATTCAGTTTCAGGTTCAGCTGTTTCCAGGAACTCTGAGTGTTTTAACCATTCAGGATTTTCTTTGCATCTCTTTGTCTGGAAAAAGATACTTTAGAGCAAGCAACTGAAGGGCCTTAATTTCTTTAGTTTATGAGGAATGATTTACAGGCTCTGTGCTTAAATTGTGCAAGTAGCTTCACTGAGAACAAATCAAACTGAAGGACTCTTTTATGAAACCATTAAAATTATAGGAATATCCAACTGCAAATGACCAGAGAAATTCCTGTAAAAGCAGGTTGCTATTTCTAAACAGGGTTTTGAACCACTGAAACTATTTGTGGAACTGATGGATGAGTTGAAGTTTACAATATTATGGAATGTCTAAAGTATGTGCAAATTATTGCTTCAGTAAAGGTTTACCCAGGTAGAAATCTTGGGAATCCATACTAAATAGTGTAATGTGGGGTTTTGCCTTTGATTCTTAATCTCTGAGAATATGTGAGGTATTCTCTTTAGGGATGTGATATTCCTGTTACTCTTCATTCTTCCCACCCTTCTCTTCCGCTCTGGAGATGAGGGATAACTGACTCTAGCAATGCAGAATTTCTTTACAAGTCAGTCTTCTGCTTGTCATTTTAAAATAAGTGCAAGGTGGAGGTGCTGATTTCTGTTGGGGTTTCAGGGTGAGCTGCTGAAGTTTCAGTGGTAGCTTCAGCAGTCTGAGTGTGCCATTGCCTTTATCCTTCAGATAAATCAAGTTGCTCTAAGCAAACAACTTAAATACCAGTAAATGTCTCTGTATGTTTGAGCTCCTGAACTGAGCTCTGTGTGTCTCTGCAGAGTGAGCCAGGCAGTGATCAGGGTTCCTAGCCTCAGTTTTGATGTCCATTTGTGGGCTTCTAAATGTAGATGTATACCAGCCTTGCTGTCTAAACAGACACATCTGTTGTAGGGAGCTCTGATAACTGGGCTGTATTAAAGACCATCTTCATCTCCTTTTGATAGAATTATTTCCATCTTTTTCTATTATGTACTTTGAGGTTCTCATCACTGCCCACTGGACTGTAGAAAGAATCAGTGATTTCCTTATTCCAAGTACTGAACAGTTACAAAACTGTAACTTGTGTCTAAGTATGCTATCTGGATTTGTAGTCATGTTGATTCTGGTATGTCTTCCTTTAAAAAGAATAAAGTTGAAGTAGAATCAGAAATTCAGTCATAAAGTAAAAAACAAGTTTCTCTTGAAAATAAGGAGTTCTATAGCTCATGTTCTTTGTCCTTTCATGAACTTTTCTGCTGATGTTTTTTATGCTTCTTTGTGTTTCTGCAGAGCCAGTGACCAGCATTACCAATGGCTCACATGGGTCCAGATGGTCAGTGACACAACCTGGATTACAGAATTAGCAGAAGAAAGTATTGTGTTACTAACTTCCAAATTAACTCAACACCTTCTAGATTTGGGAGCAGAAGAATTCAGGGAATGGCTGAAATTGGTGATCTCTGGTTTGTAATCTTGCACTCTCATGGCTTTAGGGTGGGACTGTTACTCAGAGGGCTTTAGTTGTGCTGAGACCTTTTTTTTTGCTTTCCTGCCCCATACAACCTCTTCCCTCACTTCTGTACAGGTGAAAAGTCCCATTTCACTGGACACTTAATGATACTTTTCATTGCTCTTGGAGGGTAGCAGAGGAAAGAAGAACTTGGAAAACTCACAATAAAGAAACCCACATCAACTGTATTTATTTTTAAATTATACTCACCTTATACTCTTACTCCTTGTTTTACTTGTGATATTTTAAACCCTCCAGCAGGTGCTGCTGCATCCTGCAAATGTTGTCTTGGTGGAGGGAAAAAAAAAGGCATGGACTGGACTACAACTGGACTTTGTTCTTTGTTTCGTGTCATGCATATTTCTGTGTTCTTTTTTTCCCCTCAAACTGTTTGCCAGGCAAGTTATTAAGGAGAGAGTTTTTATGATCCCAGCGAGTTTAATCCTGCAAGCACTCTGCAAGAAGGGGTTGAAGATCAGTGGGAGTTGCTGATCAAAGTCATGCTGAGAGCAGGCTGAACAGACCCAGGCAGAAATACATTTGTCTTTCTACAAAATATGAAGAAATCCAAGCGTTTTCTTAGAAGTGAAAAGTAGTCCTAAAATAAGTTGAATTTCTAAAACTTACCAGCTGTTTTATTGCTTTTCTGAAGTTTCTGAAACTTCAGTAATTTAAGTTCATGATTTTAAATTGGTCTTATCATTAACCTTGGTCTTGAGTGCTAGAAGTTTGCAAGACAGATTATGCAGCATATGTTTCAGGATCTCCGAGTTAGGATTTCCAGGATTTAGTGAGGAATTGTGGCTGAGTTACATACAGCTAAGGTAAAGAGATGTGCTTTGTCCTGTTTGGTGATGGACCACTTGTGTCAGACAGGAATGTGGGGGTAGTAAGAGTTGAAATTAGGCCTTGGTAATGGGTAATGTATCCTTGAAGTACTTGAGATGCAGCAGGCCAGAAATGCCCTTGTGAGCTAAGAGATCTCATTGATCTCTGATACTTGCCCGCATCTTTGTACTGTACAATCACAGCAATTAAACTTGGTTGTGACCATGATCTTGGCACTTCTCTGGTTATCTAGGAGCCCTAAGTTTAAGTAAGATGAAATATTGCTTTGTTTTTGATATTTAACTTTAGTAGTACTCTAAACTTCCTAATATAAGAGTAATGGCAGTTAACTACAGTCATAAATCCCAGACAGGCTGCACCTGCTATCCTGCACTGTGAAACGGCTTGTGTTCCCTTCTTGTTCTGCCTGGAATGGCTTGAATTGCCAACTTTCTCTTTCACTTCTTTATTTCTTTAAGAAATCTAACCTGGCTGTGGCCTTGTAACTCAGGAAGTTACAAGGATGGGTTAGGGGAAAACACCTTTATTTTCCTTTTAACTCAACTCCAAAAGATTAAATACAACTAGTTTATAAGAACTCATGTAATAATCTATGTAATCCAGATGCAGTAAACATGGAGATCAAAAGTCTTTAGTCAATAAGGCTTGAAGTTCTCATGACTTTAATAGATTGGTGACTTTATAATAATCTGATAACTGCAGGTTTGGATCTTCCAGAAGTTTCAGCTCTGTTGAATTCAGTTGCTCTGGAATGTGTATCTGTCTCTATAAGGGCAGTTAATTCTTTGCTAAAGCTGGCAGTATTCACCCACTTTAGGTTCTGTGCAGTTTGGTGTGTCTCTTGTTCATTAGATAAAAGGAACTGCATACACAAGGTGGCAAACTAGATTTCTACAGTGTATGTCTTACAACATGGAGATACATAACTGAAATGTGTTTATAATTAATTGATGCATTATATATATGTAATCATGATTAATACTTCTTCATTGCTTTCTTTTCCTATATTCCCAGGGCAGCTCATGAGAGCTTTTACAGTTTTGGCCCTAGTTTATAGATCAGAGGAGGACAATGACAAATGTGAAATGTGTGGCCCCCAAAGTGAATGAGAGGCAGTGTTGGAAAGAGGTAAAATTTACCTCTTTCTTTATATTTTTTGTAGTTTTTTCATAAATGATCTTCAGTTGTTGATGATTTTGTAAGTAACCACTAAAATGTTGTAGATGATTGCTTGTATTATTGAGGCTGTTTTGCCTTGCTTCTCCTTGAAGTTTTTGTGAAAAAACTCACTCATATTTTGTGAAAATATGAGTGAGTGGGCGAAGTCTGCATTTCTACCTCTTTACATAGATAAGACTTCCAGTACAACTATTTTTGACTTCCTATGTAAGAAGACTTATTTTTTTTACTGTAGCTTTCTAGTACTGATAGGTTCTTCAGCTGGTTTTTGCTATACTTATCCAGGCAATATCTGGAGGAACAGTTGATTACAGCTCCTGAGATACATTTCCCAGGAGTCAGATCGACAAAGGGGTTAAAAGTGAGACAGCCTTTTACTTCGGTGGAAGTGCAGTTGTTGATTCAAGGCTCTCAGTAAATGATTGTTGGAGATCTGCCATGTGTAGCTGAGCATTCAGAAAGTACACCACAGACCCTGCTTCCTCCTGAGGAGCCTTGTCTGTCAACATCTCACTTTAATTGTAGTCTGTAAGGTACCAGCAGGCAGGCAAAGCTCACCAGCCAGCAGCCATGGAAGATCCAGTCTTCACTGACATCAATCAAAATGCTAACGACACCACTGTCTCTGAGGTTTCAGATTCTGAAGAAATTAAAGGGGGTGATATTTTTGATCACGTCCATGAAGATTCAGCATCCCCTTTTTCCATCGCTAATACCCCAGAAAACATGGATGGTAGCAAGGAGAACTCAGAAGATAGCTGTAATAATTCTGTGGCCTCCCAGCATGGAAGTGATGGAGAAGATGATTCTTCATCTCACCATGGTGCTGAAGAAGACCACCCACAGCAGCAGATGGATCTGATGAGCCCAGCTCTGGAAGATAAAGATGTAGAGGGCACAATGTTTGAGAGAAACCTGCATTTTCCTCCAGATTTCCAGTTTCGTCAAAGACAGAGCACTTTTACCAACTCTTCAACTTCCCTCAAGTTTCCCCTTAACAGTAACTTTGGAGAAACAAGCAACTTTCAGGAAGATTTGGAGATTTCTGTTTTTGTAAAGGTAAGAACTTGGATGCTCCTTTTAAACCCCAAATTAATGTGTATCCTCCAAATCAGTGAAACACAGCTACCCACTGCTTTGCTCCCAACTCTGCTGCAGGGAGCCAATCTCTTCACTTACCTCTTGCATCTTTAGGCAGAGAAAGAGGTGATTTGTGTTGTGTGGAAGTGCCTGGGATTTCTTCATTCAAGTGGAAGTAGGGTGCAGGTATTCTGATTGTTGCTGCAATTCATTTATTCTGGGAAATCTCCCTGCTGTTACAGCTAGGCTGCTACTACTTACTTGGGCTAGTTCAGCTATCCCTGCACTTCACTATCTAGTAGCTGAGAGCTCAGAAGTAATAGCTGTGAATGCTATGAAGAAAACTGAATATATAGTTTAAATAATGCTCATCCCTGAAAGAAGTTTTTCTTTCTTTCAATATTTAGATTTAGGTATTTCTGTAACAATTTAAACATGCATTTTCGTTAATTTCCAGTTAGGTATGAATTACTGAGAGGACTTTCACACCTTCTGATGCCTTATAAAGCATTATTTAGGTTTCAAAACTATAAACACCTGTGTTCTTGAATAAACACTATGATTCCCTTCATAAACACACTTATAGTTAACCTTACTCAACATTTATTAGGCTGAAACACAGGCCTGACAGTTCCTTCTTTTTAACTATATAAAAATGTTCAAGATCTTGTGTACCTTGAATAGAACAATACACCATGATTATAATGTTCTGTTATTTCAAGAGAAGCCTCATGAAGTTTGTCAGTTTTCAACATAAATAATATCATCAAAATCTGTTTCTCAGTTCCATGGGGGCTTTGGAAGCTGGAGAAGAGATTTTGTCACAACACATAATGAAAAGTGTTTTCAGCAGTCATTATTTGGTTAAATGACTCCCTGAAACAGCACCTGTCCTATTTCTGTTACTGGATCATGGTCATTACTAAAAATATTTTGGCTATAGGTCAAAGTAAGAGCTGTGACATTAGTTCTATTTTATATTTCTGCATGTAGTCCCATGTATGTGTTAAAAGTTGCAGCAATTGAGTACATTTTGTTGGTTAGCAACTACATGGTGTTAGCAACCTGTACTTGGGCTTTAAATTAATCTCTTTAATTTCCTTATTCTTTCACATTCCTCTTATTTCAAAATAGCAATGTCTTCTTTTTCTATGGATAAAATAAGAAATGTGTGCAGATGTTCCCATTCAAGCAGAGTTGTTTGTGTTAATATGCAAAAGTGAGTAGAGAGGTATTTTGAATAGAGCTGTCAAGGGACAAGGTCTGAGGAAGTCCTTTTCCTTGCTTTTGTTGTGCAGAGTAGTTGATTATCCCATAAAGGTTCTTATCAGCTACTCCAGAGAGAAAGGCAAACTGTGCTCTCTTCACTTTGGAAACGTGACTGCCTGGTGTCTTTGAGATGTCCTTGAGCCCCAAGATGTCCCTACCTGGCTGAAAGGTTGAGACATGAGGCTCTCAGGTGATCCATGCTGTGCCCAGTGGGCAGGGCACTGGGTGCTGCTGGGTAGGTGACTGAACTGAACTCCTGTTACAGTGTTTTACTCCTGAGAACATGATGATGTTTAGCTTTTGGCTTTTTGATTTTCTGTCTTTCTGGTATCAAGGTAATAAAGCAGTAATTCCATGGAGTGCAGATCCAGCTTTACTCTCTTTAGTTATCTAGATAGCAAAAGTCAGCCTGTAAAATGGAAGGTCACAGAATAATATATAACAAGAGTAGGTAAATCCCTGAGGTCTGTGGCTTCTTGCACATGGAACAAATATCTCAGTTGTGTCAATAAATATTACTCATAGATGGTTCCCTTCTCACATGGTCTCTAGTCCACCTGAGGCCAGTGTTGCTCTAAAATTGGGTTAATCTGGGTTTGCACTTTTCTGCACACACTAACAGTGACAGCAGGACCTGGTGCTGTAGGACAATAGTGATCATGACAGTTCTGCCATTATTTATTCCTCCCTTTGCTTGTAGACCTAATAAATCTCTGTGAATGACTGGAAACGTGAGTGTCAGAGGACTGAACACCAGAGAAAGTGGGGAGATTAAATGGTATCTAACTCACAGTGCAGCTGGATGGATAATGTTTACAGTAGTAAATTTCTTAGAAACAAAGAAAATGTTTACATTAACTCATTTTTCACTGATTATCAGTGCTTGGTAACTATGTCATGTCACTGGGCTATTTCAGGATGTGCCATAAGGTAAAAAAGGAATTCCCTGTGCCTTTAACAGCAGAATGCAGCGTGTAAGAACACGAATCTGTTTGTGTGAATGCAGCACGTCCAGGCTTGTCACAACCACCTTAATGCCTTTTCAATAACTCTGTCATTTATTCAAACAAAAGCCTTTGCAATTTGAACAGAAATATGACTGGCACACAGGCTGTGTCACTGAGTGCACAGGACAGCCTGACCCAATCATAGCTCCAAGGTCCAGCCTTCCCACCTGTAAACTGTATTATCCTATTGAGCAGGATCTTTGTTCTGAAGGTTTGGGTTTCTTTGAAAATTTTAACTTTTTTGTTTTCCTGAACCTTAAGTTGTTATTTAAACACCAGTCCTCCAATTTTCTTTTCAGAAGAAAATTATTGCCTTTCTGGGTTTTTTTGATGACCTGAGACTGAATGCAGATTATAGCCTCTCTGTACTCATTTGTACCATAGGAGCATGGTTCCCAAAAGAAGGAAGGTAATTCTTTACCCTAAGCAATAAACACCTTGTGTTAGGCAAAAATACCAATGTTATACTGTGGTTTAGCATCATCAGCCTGCACCTGTTGGATCACTGCACTGGAGTAACAGAGTTGTGGATGCTGGAGAGCATCTCTGGAGATCACCTTGTCCAACTCCTTGCTCAGAGCAGGATCACCTACAACAGCTTGCTCAGGGTCATGTTTGGTTTTCAATATTTCCAAAGATGAAGAAATCACAACTTCTCTGTGCAGCCGTTCTAATGTCCTACCCTCATGGTAAAACTATGTTTTAAATGGAATTTTGTGTATCTAAATTTGTGCCTCCTGTCCTTTTAGTGGATACCAGTGCTGATATTTAAGAATCACAACCTATGCATTTAGCTGTTTCTGTTTGTAATCATGGTATCCTTCTGTAAAATTTCATTAAGCTGGGAGCTGGAAAATATAGGACATTTTTGTTTTTTCCAACAAGATGTTTCCCACTCCCTCATTTGAAGTGCTGAGTCCTGCACTTGGGTCACAACAACTCCTGCAGTGCTGGAGGCTGTGAGAAAATGGGTGGAAAGCTGGAAAAGGATCTGGGGGTGCTGGTGACAGCAGCTGAACATGAGCCAGGTGTGCCCAGGTGGGCAAGAAGGCCAAAGGCACCTGGGCTGTACCAGCCATGGTGTGGCAGCAGGGCCAGGGCAGGGACTGTCCCCTGTGCTGGGCATGGCTGAGGCCACACCTCAAATCCTGGGCTCAGTTCTGGGCCCCTCATGTAATAAAATAAATTGAGGGACTGGAGCATGCCCAGAGAAGGGAAGAGAGCTGGGGAAGGGTCTGGAGCACAAGTCTGATGAGGAGCAGCTGAGGAATCTGGGGGGCTCTTGCTTTCCAAACTCCCTGGAAAGGGAGTGGGTGGGGCCAATTAGGGGTTGGTCTCTGTTCCCACTTAATGAGTGATACGATGAGAGAAAATGCCTTAAGTTTAATTTTTAGTTTTAATTTTTTTTTTCATGGAGAGGGTTGTCAGGCACTGGAACAGACTGCTCCAGGAAGTGGAATCACCATCCCTGGGCATCCAAAAACCTGGATGTGGCACTTGAGGACCTGGTTTAATGGTGAACATGGTGGTGGTGCTGGTTGACAGTTGGACTTGATCTTAAACGTCTTTTCAAACCTTACCAATTCTGTGATTTTGTGGTTCTCTGATTTCCAAGCCAGGAAAGTCTGAGGACTCCAGCTTGGTGGCACAACTGACTCTGCTAGTTCCCTACTGACTCCCCAAGCTGAGCTGAACTGTTGTGAATGATAGATCATGTTTCTCACAGGGACAGTGAGACTCATTGTGTCACTGGGAAAATGACACTTCTTCCTAATGAGCTGGCTTTTCTCTTGTTTTATGAAGCATTCTGTTGAGAAAATTCCGTTTAGGAATATGTATTAATTGGTCAGAACATGAAGTCACAGGACAAATCTAATTTTAAGCATGTGTAATTTGAAGAGAGCGGAACCACATGGATGTCCAGTCATAAGTTAGTGGTTAGACTGGTGTTTTGCTGAGCAGAGCTGAGCATTTCTTACTACACTCATCATTTAGAGAGGAAAACAGCTGTATTTGCAGTTTTGGGTTGTTAGATATTTGTCAGCATAACTGGGTGTCCAGACACCTCCTAGCAATGGAAACCAGTTTGTCTTCTGATTGACTCCAATATAGCACATGAGGCTGGTGTTCAGCAATATCTTCTGCACAAGGTTAGCAGGTAGAAAGATAAATTCAGGCTGAAGCCAGGTGGCAGCTGTAACTCTCCATACGTACACAAAATTATAGTAGCTTGTCTTTTTGTAACATTTTAGCCTTTAAAAATATTATAAATAATAAATCTAATGGAAGTAAGCAACTTTTATTTTGGTCTTACTCATAAGCTTAGAAAAAGGTTGAGTGATTCATAATCTACCTTTTAAATAGTGTTAACTGAGCAACCTGAGCAAGGAAAAGATCCAAGAACTATTTTCAGAATCTTCCAGTCTTGGCAGATTTACAGACCAAGATGCTGAAGTTGACATGTACACAGCAGGAAATGACTCATGGGGAGCCAATATCCTAATGTGATACCTGTTTTGATAATTAAAATGAAATGGTTGTTTATTCCTGCAAAAAGCTTGAGATAGGTTACAAGTACCATTAATATAGAAATACAATTTTGGAATACCAAGTGATGTGTCCTGCTCTCAGTCTTATCTAGTATACTGTCTCTAACACATGCTTCTTTGGGAACACTCAGTGATGCCCATTCAGCACCTATACTAATTAGTCTCTGTCAATGCTTAATTATTGTCCTGAGACAATATTTTCCTTTAGTAAAATTCTATTGCTCTGAATTATGCTATTTTTCTTTTTAATAGACAGACCTTTATATATATAGAAGACGCAGATCAAATTTCTTTCAGTCTTTGCTTTCTTGAACTAAACAACTCCTTCAGCTTGCCTTCAAGCTTGAGTCATCATTTCTAAATGTTGAGTGGTTTGGTGGTTGTTTGTTTGTTTGTTTGTTTTTGTTAATTTTTTTTCTTTTTTTGTGTTTTTTTGGGGGGTTTTTTTGTTTGATTTTTTGCCTTTTTTTTGGTTTTGTTTTAGGGGTCATTTTTATGACCTTTTCCAGTCTTTTTCCAGTTAATTTATATAATTCTTAGGCTCCAGTTTGGAGGTACAGGTAGTGCAAATAGCAGTGCTAATAAAAATTACTACAGCAAGCACCATTTTAATTCATAATTTATCCAACTCTCTAGTCAGAACACTTATCTGTTTTATTTTAACTTATTTTTGAATCCTTTAACATTTATATGTTTCCTCCAGCCCTGGTGTTTTCCCAATAAATGCTTCAGAAACAGTCTCACCCATTTGCAAGCAGGCGTAATTCAGTAGCACTGCACAGTTTGCAGCTGCCATTTGACTTGTAGAGCATTTGGGTTTCTCTTACTGGTGTGATCAGACTCTGATCACCCTTCACTGAAAACAGCATGGTTTGGGAGTCAGAGAACTGCTCTGACATAAATCCAGTGTGAGGGACACCCTCACCAGTGCTTTTGCCCTGCTAGCTCAGACAGTAGGGATACACCTCTAACACCTCCACAGCACTGTGCAGACCCAGCGTGGCTTTATGGCTCCCTCCTCCACCCTGTCATGTACAGCAGACTGGTAATCTCTGAAGTCTTCACATATAAACCTAATAGCTACTAACCCTTATTTCTGAGGAGGAAAACTGTGCTGTGAGTCTCTTCACAGCTGGATTTATGCCTAGCCAAAGTACTCTGTGTGTATGTGTGTGAAAAGATTGGTGACGGCCGTTCCGCTACAGATAACACCCAGTCCCCCAACTATCAGTCATGAGCAGAACGTGTGTTTCAGCAGCAGGGCAGAGCAGTTTGCTTAATCTTTTGGATACAAAGGGTAAAAGGTCTTGCTTCCAACCGTTGTTGAGTCTGTGCCTCACTCAGACACCTGTGGGAAGGTCCGTGAATCAATTTTGAGCTGGCGCTCCCGTGCCCCCCTCAGTGCGCGGCTCCAGCCACAGCGGTGTCCAGGTACAACAGCGTAGCAACAGCTTCAAAACACAGACCTAGGAAATTGTCCCTGCGCAGTGATTGCAGCAATGGCAAACACAATGTAAATAATGTAGGTCACACCGAGAGAAAATTAAAAGAGGATTTATTTAGTAATTTATTTTTCCTCATATATATTTCATCTTGTGATACCCTCTTTGATGTTCTGAAAACAAGGCTCTTATCCCAGCATGGACTCGTTTTTTTCTTTTGAAACATCTAGCACCTACAGTTTTGGAGTGAAAAATGTTTGGATTTGTGAATTGATTACTTCTTGCTGGCCTTGAAAACTTATCTGTGTAGCATTATTGTCACCTGTTAAATGGATCCTATCCAAAACAGAGCAATTTGTATTATTCCAAATGAGTTATTTTAGAAGTACCTAAAGATCAGCTCTACTGAGACTAAGATTTTACAATTGCAAAACAATGCATAATCCCTGCAGAGCAACAGGTAATGATAATATGTCAACTACTTTGGAGTCTGCAAAAGGAAAGCAACATTTCTGCTCTGCTCTTTGTTTTCTTTAGATATCAAGGGTTGGATTTGGCTCATCCAAATGAAGGTGCCTCTGTAAGCCATTAACTACACCTCTGCAGGGTGTCTAGGCTCTTTTTGCAACAAAAAGCTATCTGAACTAGCATGATGGGATGCTAATTCCTGTGGCCAAGTGCAAGCACCACCGGTAGAGGGAGGTTCCTTGATAGGTTGACTCCGTTCATCGTATGGAGCAGGACCTAATTCAGTTTTCCAGCCACGGGCATCCCCTGCTGGTTTAGATGTCTAAAGGCTTCTTTCCTGGCCTCTGGAGTGTCCCACAGATCCTGTCTCATATCTGTTTATGGATTTCCTCAGCTCTCCTTCCAAATGCTGCTGGATATTGAGGCTTGGGCAACTGCACCAAGCCATAAACTTTCACTGAAAACAATGGCCTGGTCACCTGAAGTTAAATAAACTGAATACCACCAGTGACAGTTTAAATACAAATCTTGGATGACTAGATTAGACTAGAAGTGAATTCTGGTAATGGATATCTGGAAACAAACGTTGGATTGATTAATTTCTTTTTTCAGACTATTTAATTTCCCTTTTTGTTTCAGTGTCCCCACTCAGCAACAACTGAAGTGCAATAGTGATCAAACAGTGCAATGTTGGACACTTTGCTGTTCACTTACTGTCTAAATTAACCAGAAAAAATTATCTAATACATTTTATCATCTTTCCAAGACTGAGATCCAGCACTCTTCTTTAACTTCAGTCAAATCTTATCATTTTTTTAACAGCAATACCCATATATGTGTCTTTCAACTGTATTTGTTTTAAAATTACATTTTATTTCAGACACCACAGTAGAAGAGAAAAGCTAACTGAACATACTGAATTTGAATTCCTAGATACTGCTTCAAACACAGCTTAAGATTTTAATTCGGAAAAGAAAAATTCTTTGTTTCTTTGGGTCATAAGACCCTGCATTGAAGGGAAATTTTTCCCTGTTGTGCCACTGTATTTACCAGTTAATTTAGAATTATTCAATGACTTCTCATAACTTTGTTTGTGGCTGAAAAGAGACATATAAATATTTTTATGTATTTGGGGCAATATAAAAAATATTTACCACTTTTTTTTGTGGAAAATGTTATGAACCTGTATGAAACTGCCTTCTGTAGCAGAAGAAAAGGAGGAAGTGTGTCACTCTAAAATGAGTCATTTATTTGTCATCTGAAGGTATGATTTTTATATTTAGATCTCTAGATGATCTTTTTCATATCAATTAATGAAACAATTGTAGGTGAATTTGTACTGTTGGTACGTCTCTGATAATGCAAGATGTCAGTGACATTGATGATGTTCCAATGACGTGTGCTCAGGGGTAGCTGGGAAGTGAATTTGTCACTGTACAGGTCTGGTTTCAGTACATCCAGCAGTGTTCAAAACCAGGATTTTGATTTACAAGTGAATTGATTTTCTGTTGCAGGCTTCATGCAGGTGTTAATGAAGTAAAACTCGAGAACACATCTTCTGAGAGAAAGACCGTTATCTTCCTGCTTATATGTTTATAAAAGATGAGGCACAGAAAGGTAGAAATCTGCACAATGACCAAGATGGTATCTTTGGGGATTCTAGGTAATCTGAAAAAGAAATTCATAAGACTGGATGTGATTTTTTGGGACATAAAATTGAGTATTCTGTTGCAGACAGCCTCATCATGCCATACTTCATTCACAAAGTGATCAGTCTATTTAGAAACTATTACTATTATTATTAATTATGGAAATCTGTTTCACAATGTCATTGCTCTAAAGGTTTGACACTTTAATTTCCAAATTACCTTGATTTATGTGCAGCTAAAACATCCTTGCTTTTGTGCCAGCATTGTCCATTAGTAGTCATTCATGCATTTGGCTCTTTTAAAAATCAGTTTAGGCTTAGACAACCTCAGAAGTTTTGGGGCTAAACCAGCCAATCCTTTTTGTCTCCATTTCTGCCAGTTGTCATAGTAATTCCCTTTTGCACATATTTTCTTTCTACAAAGGTGCCTTTTTTTTTTTTTCACAGCTGCATCTTCTCTCAGGCTGCTTTTGCTTTTATAGCTAAACTAAACAAGCAACAAAAAGATTCTATTAATAATCTCCTGTTTTAAGATACCTATGATTGAGTAAACAAATTCTATTTGAGGTGAAATATCTGTGTTGCTGTGCTTTGGGAGATCTCAACACTGTGTTCCTGTAATTTGAAGGCTGGTTGAGAAGCAAATGGAAGGAGTGGAAGCTTTGCATCTGAAAATATAGGTATTTAACCACTCTTCAGACCTCTGCTCACATGTATTTCTATTATTTTTGGATTCATTTTAAAATCTAATTGATTAAAAATCTGACTAGCAGAGTTGTTTTATATTTGCTCACATTTATACTTGCTCTGTAAATATGTTAATCCTTAGCTGTAACATTGATACTTTGGGTGGTCCCTCATTGCAAGATCGTCTCTGTTAGCCAGAAATGGCCAGTGAGGTGCCCAAATAATACTGGCAAGTCCTCAGTAAACAGAAATACTGGGAGAACTAATTTAATCTTATAACATTTTTATTTTTCTTAATGCCATCAGAAATTCTTCATCATTTTAATACACTTTTTTCTCACCATTTCAAATTCATTTCTCAAAGTCTAAAGTTACTACAAGGTCATATTTCCATGAAAAGTTACTAAAAGAATAAGCTAGACAAAGGTCCAGTTTTAAAAGTCTATTATACACCACGTGGCCCGTTTTGAAGAGGCACCAATCTGTCTTCCCTTTCTTTGGTGAGCTGGATTTGTAAATAATCACAGTAAGTAGTTATGGATTTGTAAATAATCACAGTAAGTAGTTTCCAGTTACACAGTACATAGTTACACAGTGACATAAAAATCACCACCTTTGTAAAAACACCACAGATTGATTTATATGTATATCTTACTGAATGATTACATCACTCATTGGACTTCATGAGGCACCTTGAATTCACTCATTTTCACCAAATATAGGCAGGATGCTTATCTGTTGAATCAGTAACTTGCTCATGCTCCTACCGCGCTTCCTTGGTGCGCTGGCGCCTTGCAGGAGCCGTATAAAGAACAGCCCAACTCCAGAGCAGCAAATTCACCCACTTGCCCCCCCGGGAGATTGCAGCGAGTGAAGTTTGGCCAGGGCAGAGTTTCTGTGCGGCTCCGGGCGCGGATTGGCCCCACACCCGCGGCTGATAACAGCTAAAAATAGCCCTGCTACAAAAACCCGGCCCGCTGCTCCGCCAGCCTGGCATTCCCTGCTGGACCGCCAGCCAGGGAGGAGAGCGTGCTCTCCAAGGCCCTGCCAGGATGTGACCAAAGAACACTCTGCTGCCTAGCTCCACTTAACAATTAACTTGTCAAGACTGCACTGTGTGACTCACGGGGATGGGAACCAAGTACATTTTATGTTAATTAAAAAAAGAAAAAAAGAGACAGACAGAAGGCCAGATTTTCCAAGCAGAGCGTGGCAGGTGGGCTGGTGGAATGTCTTTGGAAATGTGCCCTGTAGAATACTGTGTACAAGAATGTTGTACTTTTGTATATATTCACATAATCACCTGTATGGAGAGCGTACTCCATGACAATGGAGTTCTGAACACTTGGGAAAACAAATGTATTTTCATTTGACAATGGTTTGACTAAGCTGACATTGAGGAGTTCAGGAGTCTATTCTTAGCTTGCTGTTGATTCTGGGGAAATTAGGTCATTTCCTTGCATTTTTGTTCACTTTCAAGCTTTTGTTTTAGGATGTAGCCTGGGGAATCAGTGAGTTCAGTGGCTGAGTGCATTGCAAGATAAATCTTTGGGTGTCTGAAGTCCTTTGGATGAATAGAGAAGACACCAGTGTTGAAAAGCTCCCTTTTTAAAGTCTGAAAAAAGTTACTTTTACTTGAAAACAGGGTGTAAATGGGAAAAGAATTAGGAAGCATTAAAAATCAGTGTCACTATCAGCCCTATCAATAGTAAACTATTCCCACATGTATTACTTCCAGTGGCTCTGAGTCCTCCCCTGATTTTATGAAGCTTTGCACTGTGAAGTTTTTATGTGTGGATTCCCCTTCATTTTCATTACAGCATTTTTTTTTCTGGTTTACAATAATAAAGTGCAAGGCTTATAATATCTTGGGAGAGTGATAGATGACCTGGCTAACTTACTTTCAGTTTTGATTCTATATACTTAGTTGTCTAAAAAGGGCTATCAATTACCTTTTAATTTGTTGTTTGATTGCTAGATCTCTCATGGCATATAAGAGAATTGCAGAGCATGTTGGTTTGATAATTCTGTACCCTAAAGTCACCTTTTTCTGGTCAGGAGACCCAGCATGGTCAGAGATGATAGAAACTCCCCCACAGTGACATCCACCTAGTCGAGAGGCACAGCTGAGAGGAGCAAACCTCACAACACTCACAGCTTTACCCTTCTGAACTCTGCTTTTCTTCTCTGAAGGTCAATTTTCTGCATGAACCTGTAAGCAAGGCTTAACTAGAGAGTCTCTGTTTGCTGCCACCCTCTGCAGGGGAATTTAGTTTTCTCTCAACATCATGAGATAACTTTATATATATTTATTAATTAGTCTGGTATCAACTGTGACTTGCTGCTTGGCTAGAAATGGGTAGAAGTTGCTAATAGTGAATAAAGGGGTCCATATCTCATTAGAACTTTTCCAGCTGATGTAGGCCTCACAGGAAAACCTAAGTCCATTTTCTACAGAATTGCATCAGAGTTGTGTCTGAGCAGTGACACTGCAAAGACAAACTGGGCTTTGACATTTTGGTGGTCTGTGAAGTTCCTCCCAGGTATTGCAGCCAGTGGCCAAGGGTCCACACTTTTCTTATAAAAGTGATACCTGCTACGTGCTCTGTGAAAATTTGTGATTTTGGCAAGAGATGGAAATTTTTTGGAAAATCTTCCATTTAAGAGGCAAAAAAACCCCTTATGTCCTTCTAGTTAGACTGCCCAGTATTCCCATTTCTGACAGACTTAAACAAGGCACCCCTGTTATTTAGACTGTGTTCAGTGCTGAATTTCACTAAAAATTTACTGTTGGTCTTAAGCCAACCACCTTTTCAAGAATTACCACAACCATCTTTCACTTAAGAATGTGGGATATGTTCTTTGAAGTCCTAATGAGCTGGGTTTGCTGGTCACCAGCAAAAATCTGTTAATGTGATGGTTACCAGCAAAAATCTGCTAATGTAAAAGAGTATTTGCAGAAGAGAAGTTCACATCTGTGCTTAACTCACCACCTTGCTTCAATTCATCCTGGTTGTTTGCATTAACTCTGCAGTGAAAAGGGTCCTTAAGCGAAAAAAAACCCAACCAAACCTAAAATGGAGTATCACCAACTCAACTTTAGGTGCTGCAAGATGTTGAACTCTTACTTTGAAGTTCTTAGGAAGGGAAAAAAGAACAAAGAACCCACCGTTCATTTCATAACAGCTTGAGGTGATGCACTAAGGCAAGTGAGCTGGCAAACTTTGTGGAAAGTTTATCACAGAAGTACCAAAAGGTGAAATGAAAAATGAATGAAGGCAATTTATTAAGGAGAATGGAAGAGTTCTTCAGTTCACTGAGAGGCTCGAGGTCAGCCAGCTGCATTAACCCGGACTAGCAGCACTGCCACTGACCAGAGGCATCACCATTGCAGAGGTTAAACTGTGCTGCCACAGAGGGATGTAAGGATGTTGAGCCCTGCTATTTCACACTGATCCAGTGTGAGTTCATCAGGGAGCAAAAATCCAGAGGCCCTTTTCTTATGCCAAACAGTACCTACACCACAGAGGATTCTGAAACCCACAGTGCAGATCCATGCACAAAACCTGCCATGCAGGTGCTGCTGCCAGTGTGTGAACCCATGGGCACTAGCCTGAGTAATGGGTAATTTCAAACTGAGCTGCTGAAGGCTTCAACTTTTAGAAATAACGTGCATCAGAACACAGAAAGTAATTTCAGCTCTCAGCCAAATTGTTTGCTAAACAACAGTGTGAAACACAAATGTGTCCAATGAAATCAGCAGCAACTGTGCATTCTTTAAGCCTTAATTCCTGGGAGCAATTGAAGCCTAGCCTGAGATGTGCATGAGTTGTACATGCCATTTTGAACACTTTCTGTAAAAAATAATTCATAAATTAGGTTTAAAGTAGTATATTGTGTGCTGATCTTTTGTTTGGAGGGGATTTAATCCTAGTTTGCATGTTCATACTTCAAATCTTAATTGATTTAGACTTAATTTATGATAAGCATACAAAGAAGAGAACAGAAATAATCTAAAAAGGGACTCACATGATGAACTCCTGTAAAACAAGAGAGGAATAGGCATTACTTACTCTGTTGCAGACTTGGAAGTAAAATAATGTAATTTTAGTTCTATGACAGTAGTGAGTCAACAACAATGGATACATCACAATTATCTGGTACTGGTTTTTTTCACCACACTTGATAACATGGAGGATTCATTTTGAAAAGCAAGGGCTGAGGATTTCCACATTTCTCCTTTTATCAGCTGCATTATCCATATGGCTCACAGTTTGGGACAATCTGTCATGCTCTCCATTGTATCTCCTACAATACCACTTTCCAGAGCAGTCTCAGTCCTGGTTGGAAGTATCTTTTGTTTTTAATTGACATGTCAGTTTTGGAATGATAGTGAAATAAACCACTGCCCTCTAGAAGTCTCTGTACTGAATGCAGCATTA
Source organism: Passer montanus (assembly GCF_014805655.1). Lineage (NCBI taxonomy): Eukaryota > Metazoa > Chordata > Aves > Passeriformes > Passeridae > Passer > Passer montanus. Next base: position 2,192,378 of record NW_024374812.1, on the reverse strand, counting down.
GAAGATGATTTTGTACCTTTTCAGAGCCACTTCCTTACAAATGGCTACCTAGGCTCTCTCTATGTGAGCACTGAGATCATAATCCATAATGCAATCTCTCTTCACACTGAACAGCAGGTTCAGTTTTTATCTTCAGGTTCTCTCTTGAAGGTGTTAATGCTTATTAATGTTACAGCAAAGTTTGGTGCTGCATCCATTTGAAAACATAATTATATATAAAAATAATTCCATGATTTTGGACTAGAACTTTGCAAAACTCCAGTCTGAACTGATTCATTCTGCTAAAAAGAAAAGTTTTCAGCAAGATAATTTTAGAGCTAAAATAATGCTTTTTAATAAAAAGATAATGGAGAGCTGCTATAGCTCATGGCTGTGATGGATTCATAATAACTGGGGGTGGGTATGGAGGGGGTTACCTCAAACTGGCCAGTTAATGGAATGCAAAGTTTTCTGGTTTAGGCTTTCCCATCCCATCCCATCCCATCCCATCCCATCCCATCCCATTTATTGGAACAACCAGGCTGCATAACTGTTTTTGTATCTCTTGATGTCTTTTCTTCCATTACCTTGAGTGTGGGAAAATTTACAAAAAGGAACAAAATCACAGTTATTCCATCAAACCAACACATTTTGAGGTACTGTACATCTTTAGAGTCAAGGAAAAGTATCTGGTCACCGAGTGCTGGCATGAGGCTGATGAGAAGAGCTTTGTATGTCCTTGAATGTCTTGTACACTTGGGGAGGGGAACAGACCTGCTGTCTGGCCTCAGATATCTGAGACAAATCTTCTGATTTTTCTGAAATTCAGACAAGAAATTGATAGTAACAGATTGTAACTCAAAAGAAAAATAAAAATACAGGATTGATTCCTTGCAGTTGTTAACTTTTTACGTGTGTTGCATATCAAAACTACTAGCATCCAGTAAATGCAGTTGGAAATTGTCAGTAATTCAGAACTCTCTCTGGAAGAGATGTTTCCATAACCTATTCAAACTACCCTGACTGCTGCTTAGGTGTGGGGTTTTTGACAACTAAGTAGTTAAATAATTTCCTGGTAAAATCATAGCCTTGAATACCATTTACAGCATTTACTACAGCTGCACCGAGCTTTTACATCTTTTCATCACAATGAAAAATGTTGTCTGTGTCATACAAAACTTGCAATACCTGCTCTGATGGAAGGAGCTGGATGGAAGCACTGGGGGATGGATGTGCTTTGTGCTCTGATCCTTCTTGGTAACGTAGCAGTGTGCTGGAGAACTGATAGAGTTACATTCTGGATGCTTGGCCTCTGCTTCACCCCCTCAGGACAAATCTTTGCTGGAAGTGAAGCTTGGATCAGGCCTGTGAAAGCTGATAGTGCACCAGGGTTCACCTACAATAGAGTCTTACGTAGGGATGTGACTGTTCCTTTTCTGAAGCCATCCTTTTCTTTTATTAATGGGATGATGTGCTCATATTCATTTCTATATCTCATAAACCTCAAACTATAATGACTTGGCTTATGAGGAGTTCATAATTCAGTGTCTAATGTTCTTGTGTGTAACTCAAAGCCTCTGCTACTTCTGACTTGTGAGAAAATGATAGGCCAAACTAAGTGACTCATTCTTTGCAGTAAAATGAGAGTGTACTAATTATTTATCAGTACCTTACCCTTAATTTGGCTGAAGAAAGAGCTGATTTCATAATACACAAAAGAGCTGTGTAGACACTAAAAACCATTATAGTCAGAAAGGTTCCACCCAGATGTAAGTGATAAGTCAGTTTTATATGACAGAAAAGCAGTAAATGCATGAATAGATTTCTAAAGCAGTGCATATATATATATATATATATATTTCCTCCTACTCACTGCCTTGTGCAATGTTTATCCTAAATTCAGCTTCCAGAATCTCTTTTTCAAAAAATCAGCATTATGAACAAGTTATGTTGTCTGTTATGTTTGGTCTCTTCTAGGGATTCCATGGGGGGTGTTTTTGTAAAGCAGAGGGGGTTTTTTTGAGGTGGGCTGGCTTATTCTTTCCATGGATACCTCAAAGCACAGCTGGAACACCAGATGTGTGGTATTTACTCCTCAACTTCTGCAGCCTCTGAGCACCCCATATCAGGTCCTGGGGCAGGGGGTGAGGTGGAAGCAAATGGGGAAGGCACCTTCCAGTGGCAGCACTGCCTAGAACACCCTGAGCCAGGTGGGATCTGGCCTGTCCCTGCACAGTTTATATCTGGGTTAGGATGGAAATGGCTGCAGGGCACCTTTGCTCCCTTTGTATTGCAAAGTTTCCCTTCAGCTTTGCTGAGCCTCAGCACAATAATCTTCATCTGCAAACTAATTACTAATTATAACACACCACTAAGCCCAGACAGTAACTGGGAGGGAAGGATTTGAATGTTTTAACACGTTGGGTGTCTACTGAAATTGCTACATCTAGAGTTTGACTTTCAGAAGTGCAAGGCACACACAACTTCTGGAGTGAGGGATGGTACAGGCACAGGGATCAGGCTCTAAAGCCATAACTTTCTTCTACTTAAAAATTACTGCAGGATTTGTCTGACCTTTACATGTTTATCTCATTACCCTGGGCTCAGTGGAAAAAATTAGACACTTCTAGGACATATTTCTTCATTCTAAAATAGACATCTAAATAGGTCACAATTTGTAATGCATCACAACTTGTAAGTGCTGATGTTGGGAAAGCTGATTTTATTTCTACCCTTTGGTTTAGCATTAACAGCATTACCTTATTACTGTGCTCACAGCTGGCAGTATCTTCTCTTCCAGAGCCAATGGTCCTGGGATATAACTTGTTCAAACCACTTGCCTATGTCAAAACAATGTTTTCAGTGAGACTGAGGTAACCTCAGTCAACAGTCAGGATGATCCATTTCCTATTGTTACCAAGAACCTCTATTAAAGAGAAATTATGTTGCCACGAGGTGCTAGAGCTAAACAATTTTTCTGCAAATCCCAAAAGCTTATAATTGTATAGTTAATAATGCATTATTTAGGGACGCGTTTTAGAGATACGGTGATTACTCTTAAGTTTTTGGCAGACTTTTATAACTGTAATATATAATTACAATGCAATGATTCTTTCTGCCACATGTAAGTACACCTAGCCCATGTCCTTGGAAACTTGCCGGTAGGCTTAAGAATAATTGTACTCTAAATGTTTGGTAATTAATGTGCCTAGTCCAAAAATTACATGTAAAAATTTGAAATCAAAGGAGTAATAACACTTAATTTTCTTATAGTTAACCTTCTAGTAATTTGAATGAGTGCTAATTAGATCTAAAAACCATAAGCATACTTTTACAGTAATTATAATGATGATTATGTTGTAATTACAGTTGCAACAGCATAATGAGATTTACTTGTTAACCATTTCAGTCCTTCATGTAGTGCACATGAGGCAGCTGTTGTGGGAAAATTCCCATAGAACTTACCCAAAATGCCATGGCCATGGAGGTGTTGGCTGTGACTGCTCTGGAGCTGTGTCAAATGCCTACAGAGAGAACTGGAGGTCATCACAGAGGCACACAGCTAAGAGCACTTTCAGGAAAGGCGAGTGTTTGATCATGTCAAAACCCTCCCCAAAAGGCATCTCTGTGTCAGAAGGGGAAGGTAAAACTGCTCATGCCTGGCAGCTCGAGCTGCCAACAACCTGTGAGCCAGAGCTTTGGCAGTCCTGAGACAGGATCAGGGGCAGAAGTGTAGGAAGAGACTTCCCGAGGGCAGGAGGACACAAAGTCCCTCCAGGCAGGGATGGGGATGAGGAGGAGGTGCCATTGACCCCTTCACCTCTGCCTGCTGTCCCCTCCTGTGCCAACACTCCCTCCCTTCGTGCCTTTTGGCTGTGTCAGGACTTTCTATAGGTGCCACCTCATGTCAGGGCTGCTGTGTGGTGCCCTCTGAGTCACGCCAGGAATGCAGGGTGAAGGAAGGGGAGTAGGGATGACAGCAGCATGTCAGCAGCAGGCTGAGGCCCTTGGAACTGACCTCACACGCTCCACCCAGCAAATCATTGCCCTTCTGTCCCCCCTCTACACCCAGCACACCAAGGACATGCTGAGAAATAGTTATGGGACCCAAACATTCCCATTCCTCTGCTCCTGAGCTCCATCAGCAGTGGTCACATCACAGGTGATTCCCTCACCCAGTTTTGGCTTCTGTACCACTTTGTACCCCACACATGGTGAGGGTTGCTGAGGCAAAGCTCTGCTTTTCTTCCCATTCCTTGACTGATCCAACAGCAGTGCACTGGCTCTTTTTCTCTTACCTTCCTCTGCAATAACAATATTAGGACTTTGAACAGCTAGAGGCAGGACAAACACCCTTCAGAAAAGCAGAAAAAACATCACTGCTGCTTAAAGCAACGAAACCGGCCCGGCTGCAGGACTTCCTTCTTCCCTGTCCCTGGTGCTCCCAGCTGTAGAATGAGGGAGGGAACCACAGAAACGCTGAAAACAGGGAAGAGCAGAATTATTTGTTCAGAGACTGATCCTGCCGTAGGTACCAGGAGCTTGTCTCCTCCCCTATGAGTTTAACCCCACCCTCTGTTTTTTTATGCTGTGGGCTATTTTGGGCAGGCAGCGAGGGCTGCAGCTCTGACAGATGAGGATCCTGTACCAGAGCACAGCAGCACTTGTTGCTCTGAAGAACTACCGTAACAGGGACTGCTCCTCTGCTGCCTGCCTTTCTTAATTATTAATTTAATTGCCTGCAAACTTGTTTACTCCACTGCTTTCGAGCTTTATCATTACAAGTGATGTTTTAACAGCTTTGTGGGAGCGGTTCGGAAGGGAAACTCACACGCCGTGCAGTTGAAACCTCCTTTTGCCACTTAATATCAAGAGATCAGCTGGTAGCCTTGGGGGTGAAAAATGACAGACTCGGTTGCTGCTAATGGGGAAGGGAAGGACCCTGAAATCGAGCTCTTTGTGAAGGTAAGTTGCGCTGTGAACTGGACACTGGTGTGACTCTCAGATCGGCTCAGCTTCTGCCGAATAATCAAACTTTAATTTTCTGGCGCTGGGTTGAAGCGGTGCTGTGACAGCCTGTTATCTCCTGCACACACACTCACTCTGCTTTCTTCTTCGTGACATTAGAATTAGGTAATGTTGTGGAGGGAGAGGCAGAGTTCCTGTGTTTTATTGTTAATTCTCTCCTCGTGAGTTTGTTCTGTTATTCTTAGCCTGCTGCCTGCAATGTACTGTGTCCTAACTTTAGACTTGAGGCTGTAGACTTCAGGTTTTGTTCTCTGAATCCTGACTTTCTTTTCCATTTTTGGGAAGAGCTGTGGGGTACCAGGATTTGGTTCCTCAGCAGAGGCTGTCAGGTCTGAAATGCTGATGGACCATAAAACAATAAGGACTGAGATAAACTGTCAGTCTTCTGATTATTTACTGCAATACTTCCTTTTTTTTTCTTAAACTAGTAAAAACTTAATCAGTTTTTACTGTCAGTCTCCTCAGACTGAAGCTCATACTGATTTTATAGACGGATAACTGAGAGCAGAAAGCAATTTAATGAAAATATAGAAAATTTACTACAGCTTTTATGTGGCAGGGTTTCAGAATGTTTCAAGTTGTATATGACTGTTGGTCCTGGGCTGTGAAAACCTTACCATTAAAATCAGTGGCATGGTTAAAACCTGTGACACATACAACCTTATTAATAGCAAACTTCATGCAAACTCTGTCTCAGTGAAGAGCTCAGATTTTTTGATGTTCAGAGTGTTTTAAGGCCTCTACACACATTGAGGCTGAGATCCCCTATGCAAATGTAAAATCATGGAATGGCTTGTTTTGGAAGGGACCTCAAAGATCATCTTGTTCCAATCCCCCTGACACAGGCAGGGTCATCTTCCACTAGACCAGGTTGCTTAAAATCTTGTCCAGTCTGGCCTGGAACACTTGCAGGTGTTTGGTCTCTCTGAGCCTAATGCATTCCTGTAAATCCATTGGATTATTATTAATATGTGGGAGTTACCTCAGACCCTTAGCAAACAGCCCTGAATGATTAGGAAAGCAAATTCCAACCCCTCCCTTCTGTCAAGATGAGAGTAGGTAATTGCTTTGTACTCCCTGATGGATATTTTGGGCTGTAAGTTGAAATGTCAGCCACATCCATGATGTGTATACAAAGCCTCTTCACACATCTTCCAAAACCAGTCAGTTCAGGTGCAGGTGCTGTGACTGAGCCAGCAATGAGGTCTTTTTCCATAGCAAACAGATTTGACAAGAATTTCAGGTTCATAAGAGCCCAGTACATATTTTTTACAGAGAACTTAATGTACTAAAATGGACCAGCATGAGTGCATACAACCAGACACCTCACCTCTTACAAGTTGTTTCTACCAAATTATGTTTAATGGAGATGTTTATGGGCTAAAAAATAGGTTTGTGATGTTGTTTGGTACTCTGTCATCAGGCAGATGTGTGCTGGAATGGAAATCTGTAGCTGCTGATTTGTTTTAGTGCTCGCACTATTTCACTGAGGCTGACATGGATGTTTGTGATATGTGGTTCTTTGACTGCATCAGCTGTTAAAGTGAAGGTCATTGCCCAGATTCATTGTGTGAAGCTGCGGATCCATAAGATAGTGGGGAAAATGAGCACTGCATTAAACCAAGCCATGCCACCACCTGAAGATTTATAACTTCAGAAAGAACATTTTTAGTAATGTGACTTCCTGCATAATGCATATTACAGAATTGCATAGAGACTCACATAAAACTCAGAGCTGGAACAGAAGAATTAATTGGTATCTTCCTGGAGACTTTCCATTTAGGTTGAAAAATTGCAATTCTTGATGTTTTGGAAAGGTGCCATTAATTTAATTAAAAGTTTAAAAGCTTCTATAGTAAAGCATGTGACCAGAGTATTAAATTATACACTTCAGAAGTTCAAAAATAAAAAGAGAGCATCCAAAGGAGAGACAAGCTGAAAGCTGAAAAATAGGAGAATATAAGAGAATCATGAAGAGGTGCAAACTTTTCTGGAGGGTGACTGCAAAGAATAGAATATTAGTAAGGGGAGGTAAACAGGAAGGCTGATCCAGGAGACACTCTGCAAAGGAGAAGAGACTTATTCTGCCTGTTTTAAGGCAGGAAAGAACAGAAAAGTGGTAACTTCTGGAGGACCGTGAGATACTGGGGCAAGTGGCAAATGTAAATATACTGAACCACGCTTGAGGCAAGTTCTAACAGCAGGGAATGTGGGGATCAATGAGCAATTCCTCATTTCAGTTTTATAGAGATGATACTTCACCCAAGGAAAAGAGTTCTGTCCTGCATCCCTGAAGGAACACAGAAAAGCAACAATAAATCCGAAAATGTAGGGCAGTAGATGTGGCCTGGTGGAAACTGTATCTTCCACCAGCCCAAAAAAAACCAGAAAGGGCTGTTTTTCACCAGCCACCGTGTCCCCATTAAAAGCATTTTCTGTCTCAGGTTAAAAAAAAGAAAGGTGTTACACAATTGCTCTATTTCCCTTTGCTGTTTGTCAACCAGGAGAGCAGGAGCCTCAGACAGACAAGCAGGGAGTGTAACCAAAAGAGCTGCTCTGTAACCCAATGCAGGCTGGCTCGGGAGATCCTGAGCACACACACACAGCCTGGGCACCGCCAGGACACTGAGCTGCTGTGGCAGGGACAGGTTAAGTGGTTATCACACCTATTTGTTATCATCCCCATTGATTTCACTTGTTTTCTAACGGTGCCCCAGCCTGGATCTGTGAGGTATTTTTTTGTGAACAAGTGTTTGAGAGCAACACCCCCCCAAATCTGGGGCAGGACACGAGGAGAGCGATGGTGGGAGCAGGGAGGTCTGCCAGGGAGGTGGTGCTGCCTTGATCAGATGTGCAGCTTGTGTGAGCAGGCCTTTGCTGAACACTGAAACTCTGCAGCAGCAATTCCCCCTGTAAACTTGTTTGACAGGGAATTGGAGGAGGCTGGCACAGAGAAGGGTTTGATGCGTGGTGTCGCGAGACGCCGGCAGCGGCAGCAAGGGAACGTCAGGAGGTAGTGCTTGCTCTGTGCTTAACCCAGCTTGTTGTACCTCAGGCTAATTTCAATCCTCTGTGTGCTGGAGAAGCAAATTGCTTCTGTACAAATGACAATGACACCCTGCTGGAAGATATATTTAGCTTTTCCTGGCAATCTTGCACCTGTATGCATGCACGTAATGATTTGAAAAATTGAAATAGTGCTCCTATTACGTGAAGTAATACAATTAAAACCCATAAGGGAGGACCACAGGACTTTGTGGCTTCTTTCTGTTTGCAATGGAAACAGGTGTTTGGATGTACATTCCTTGCCTTTCAGGATTAGAGTAGTACCTAATATGAAGAGTTAATTTGAAGGGAGATACATTGTACCCATGGAAAACAAAACATGATGCAAAGGGAACTGCATTGCTCAGCATGCAGTCTGGAAAGCAAACAAATCCACAAGTGGACCAAAGTACATTTTATTTAAAAAATCTTCCTGCTTTAGAAACACTCTATAGTAAGGATATATCCTAACCCCTATTTCTGATAGTGAAAAGATGGTGATATCGTGGTGGTAGGAGAATGTGTGGTAAACTGGCAGGCAGCTACTTCTAGAAGGAGTCATTGTTGTGGCACTGATGGATTTATATTATGGGTATGTTCAGCAGTGTCCTGGGCTGAACCCAAATCAGGGGGACCAGTCGGTCGAGGGAGGTGATTCTGCCCCTCTACTCCACTCCTCAGAGACCCATCTGCACTGCTGCATCCACCTCTGGCTCCTCAGCAGAAGGAAGACGTGAACCCACAGGAATGAGTCAGAAGAGGGCACCAATTGGATCAGAGGGCTGGAACACCTCTGCTGTGAAAACAGCTTGGAGAAGAGAAAGCTCCAGGGAAACCTTAGAAAACCTTCCAGTACCTAAAGGGGATAGAGAGAGACCTTCCACAAGGGCAAATAGGTTAAAAGGGGATGGCTTTAAGCTAAAGGTTTATATTTAAACCTATAGCTGTATATATAAACCTATAGTTTTTTTAATATATAAACCTATAGCTTTATGTATAAAGCTATAGGTTTATATTAGATGTTAGGAAGAAATTCTGTATATAAGGATGGTGAGGTCCTGGGACAGGTTGCCTGGAGTTGTGAATCCCTGACAGTGTTCAAGACCAGGCTGGCTGGAGATCTGGGCAGCCTGGTGTTGTAGAAGGTGTCCCTGCCCTTGGCAGGAGAGTTGGAATGACATGACCTTTAAGGTCCCTTGCAGCCCAAACCATTCTAGGATTAGGTGAGCAAGAGCTTTTGCTTAAAATGTGTAAGGCTTTACTTCTCAGTGTTCACCCACAGTCACACTGAGCACCCTTCCAGGGAAAATGTGAAGGTGCTGCAAGTGTAGAAATCAAAAGAGACCTCAGAGGCCTTGCACTTCCACAGTCTCTACTTCAGACATTAAACATGTCCCCATCTTCCAGCTGACTGGGCCTGTTAGGATTGTGTCTAAAGGTGATGGCAAAATTTTGTACCAAGCTTACTGTTCTGAGTGAATGGGTCAGTCAGAGAGCCTGGCTGCCAGGACAGAGCAGTCATCAGCAGCAGGGTGCTCCACCAAAGCCCCAGGAGCTGCTGCTCTCAGGAAGGTGTTGCTGCCCTTCTTGTGAACACAATTATCCCAGAAATTATCTCAGGGAGGAGCAAGTTGGGTGGGGTTTTGTTTTGGTTTGGTTTCTTTTTTTTTTTTTTTTTGTTCTGGCTTATTTGGGGTACATTTTGTAGATTTTTTAAAAGTATTTTCTGCTTGAAAGGTGATTTCAAACCACAAATCCAAACTTGGTTTGGATTCTGGTGAAGTGTTGTCACATAGCCTTAAAGGAAGATATAAATAAAAGTGTTACACCTGTTACAAGAAATCATTCCCCACTGTTAAGGCTTTTGTGGTTTTAATATGAGAGAGCCACGCTGATAAGAAAACTGATTTCAGTTTCAGAATTTCAGGGTTATCACAACCAGTACTGGCTTTGCAATCAGGGAAGGATAACTTGGTAGGAACCTTTTAACACTTTATAACAAGACAGACTCTGCAGTGTATTTCATTCATAGACTGCCCTCAAAAAGTTTTTTTTTGTTGATGATTAGAAATCAGAATCAGACCTGGAGGGCTCTAAGTTCATTTCTGTTTCTTGAGAAGTGTGGCTATTTCCTGGGTATTATGAGCTCAGCTTGGCTTTCATACAAAATCATTCCTATGTTTAGCTAAACTTTCTAGATAAAAAGGAAATAACAAAGATAAAAAAAGCACAAGGAAGAATAATGACACTGAAACATCTGGTCCGACCTGTCTGGTGTTCCAAGACTGACCATAACATTTTTTTGTTGCCAAGCCTCTCACATTTTGAAAAGCCACAACCACCGTACAAAGCAAATGTGTACAGTGTGTGCAGTCTCTGACACCTTTCAGCTGTCACCCTGGAAGTGGTGGGAGCACAGGGTTTACTGTGTATCTTGAAATTTACATTTTGGATCGGCCAAGCAGGTGATGGGCACCATGGTTTGCGTCTCTTCAAACTGCTTTTGGTGAGGCAGTGCATAATCAGCAGCCTGAGTCTCCTCCTCCAGCATCCTGGCCTTGTGCTTTGATATTAAGGTTACAAAATTTACAAGATCTACCAGATCCTGTCTGGACACCAGGGAGGAAAATAATTTTACTAGGTTTGTTTAAACATCTGTAATTGAGTTTTGAAAGTTCCTTGCAGGGAGACTTGAGTATTTCAGTGTAGTGGTTCTGCTAAGATCTTGTCAAATCAGGAGTGATCAGAGTGACAAATCAGTAACAACTCCACTTTTGATCTGCTTAAATCAGGGAAATGCTATCTGGACTGACCATTGCTCCTCTGATTATTTTTTTTAAAATTAAGCATTTTCAATAAAATAATTTAAAAAATAGTCAGAGGAAAAACATCCGTCTTGGCAAGAATTGATTTTGCTTTAAAATTGCATCTTAAAATAGAATTCAATAAATTGCCACATAACCACCTAGCAAATGTTTTAAAATTATAAGTTGCTTGTTTTTCCTTGTGATGAAGAAAAACAATACATTAAAGAAGCTTTAGCCTGAGTTATACAACCCAGCGTCTGTGTGTCTGTGTGTCTGTGTGTCTGTTTTGTCTCTGAGCATTTGGAGGTTTTGTTTTGCATCAAGGGCCTCGTTGGTGGGAATATTAGAGACAGGCAGTAAATTGTTTCAGCAGGCCAAGTTTATAAAGTGACTTGGCAGGCATATATTCACTATCCCAGCCACCTTGAACCTAGTCTGGAATGTTAGGATTGCCTGGGAAACTGGTTCTCAAGTTAAGAAGGGATTTCCAGCTGTGTCTCCTGCCTCAGTTCATGGTCTCATCCTTAGTTTATGGTTAAAGGTGAATGATGCCCTGATCTGCCATGGTTTAGGGGTTTTCCTCTACAAACAGCTGTGACTACTTGCTTTTTATTAAATTTGATGGTATTGATATATATGGTACTTGTGATCAAAACATCTGATTAAAATGAAACATATTTAAATGCTTTGTTGAATATGCATACTTTCTATAAATGGGATCTGTTTGGATAAATAAGAATTCAGAAACATTCAGCTTGGGTCATGGCCACAAAAGCAAGTCAGTTTTGTAGTGCTGACTTCGGTGGCAGCAGAATTAGGCCTGGCTAAGTGTATTTGAGATCTTGTTTAAACTCCACTTGCTAGCTCCTTCCTTTTTTTCTGGCTTTTCTGAGCCACACAGTCAAATTGGGTAAACACTGTGTTTTAATTTAACCATGAAGAACTGGTGATACTCCTAATTATTATTGCTGGTACTTAGAATTAGCCACCAGTGTGCCCTGGATGCTCTACGTTTAGCTGCAGGTTGCTCTTTTTCCTTCTCTAGCAGCTCCCCTCCAGTCAGGCTCACAGGTTGCTGGGTCGTGGTTCAGCAATGACCATGAAGCTCCAGTGTCCTCAGGAAACTTTCGTTGGCAATACATGGCTCTGCTGAGGCTAATCCAGAACAGCAAATGTCACCGGGATCGTTTGACATAACATCCCAAAAATACACAGGGAGCTTTTCCAGGAGAGCCAGCAGGAAGTGCGTCTGCCTGTGTTCCAGGATTTAATGTTGGGATCAAATCCACCTGCCTGTGTCAAATAGGGTTTAATGCAAGGCTGTGTAAGGATTGTGTAGGAGAGCACATTGATCATCACAGTAACAATATCATGTAGTTCTTGTGTGGCTCATAATTCTTCAAAATGTGGTAGATATGAGCAAAATAATCCCATCAGTGCTGCAGAGGTAAGAGAAACATTATTTTGTTAGTAGTGTTTCCATTGTTCAGTTAGGAGCTCTGGTAGATTTTTCAAATTACTCCTTTTTAACAGAGTTAGGCAGATGTTAAAGGGCTGTGCCTTTAAGTGTTAGTTTTGTACATGAATAATAGAAGGTTTCAGTGATAAACTTTTTTTAAGATAAGGTTGACTTAAAGTCAGGGAGAATCAGTTGGGATAAGGAAGGGTTTGGTTTTGTGCTGGATTCAGTCTATAAATCTTACATGATGTAGGAAATGAGAGCTGGTACCTAAAGTGCTACAGTAGGTACTTTGTAAATAGCTTGAAGTGATTTGTTTGACACAGTAAAATTTCATGTGGCCATTTCCTTCTCCCTTTCCTTCATTGTTCCTTGTTCTCCCCATTTTTTTGCACTTCTGTGTTGCTGACATGCAGTAAAATTCATCTAGATGGGGTAGCAGGGATATATATACGTACATCTGGAGCTATGAGTTTAAAAAATCTGGTTTTTGTATATCTGAGGAATTTAATCAGCATCATGTATTCCTGGCATGATTTTTATATTAAACTTAAGACTTGGAAATTATTACAGTGGAACAGAAGTAATTCAAAGTGTATCCAGCTGTGTTTTGCAGTTCCAAAGCCAGTAATTTTATCTAATAATACCTAAGGGTGGAACTTAATCTAACTGATTGCATTTACAACATGTCATTGCTGTTTGTTACATAACTTGATTGCCAGTACACACATAAATGTAGAATGATGAGTTGATAGGATTTTTTTCTCTGATTCTCCTAAATTTAAAGATTCTTTGTAAATGAATATTATTCTGTCCCTCTCAAAAATAATTTAATGACTTATTTTTTAAAGTGTTTATGATTTTACTCTTCTGTATGTATCTATATTTTATTAATGGTGGTGTTCACTGGTTGAACTGATCTTCCATGATTTAGGACATATACTTCTTTGATTCAGTGACTCAAATGATAGCCAGAAATGTCGTGGGTACAGTGTCATAGGAGGAGATGTGCTCAGAAAAGAGATTTGATCACAAAGCCCCTGAGATGCAGTTCTCTAACCCACCACAGCAAAGCTTTGCCAAGTTAAGATGGCCCCAGTGTTGTCATAATCCAAATCAAGCTTTCTCTTTTTACTTTCCAGTCTATGAACAAATGAGCACTTCCACACATTATCTTAATAGAAAACAACAGCTGAACTCCAATCATTCAAACCCTCTGATTTTTATTATTTTTTCTAATCAAACTGTGAAAAGGTCCTGCAATGTGAATATTACATGTTAAGCTCAGTAATATTTCCAGGTTTTGACCCAAATTCTTCACAGGATTTCTTTACTTTTGTGCTTTTCTGCCTCCTTGAGTCACCCAAGGCTCTCCTCACCTTGATAAAATGCTGATACCAGTCCTTCTCTGGTGCCAGCTTTGTGCACATCTGTTGCATCTTCTCTGCTTTTCCTGCTTGTTCTCACACACAAACAGACTCATAAATTTTTACCAGTCTTGTAATTCCCATGATTTCCATGCTGGTCCCCAAAGCAGCCTGGTTACTTCTTAAGAGGTATTGTATATCTGGAGCTCAAGGGCTTCTCCAATTTTTTGCACCTGATTTCCAAAAGACATTAAAATAGCTCCATTTTATGTATTTTTGGCAACCCTTCATACAACTGAAATAAAGCACTAATTGAAATGCATTTCAGGAGGGCTGTGTTGTATTAATGCCTCTGTAGGACAGCAGGAGTTGAAACTGCCCCTGCTATAGCTAATCTGGTATAAAGGACATTCTATTAAGGAAGATAAAAGTGCTCAGATAGTGACAATTTGTTCTTCTAAATCCTCATCTTGATAGATGCTAATTTGGTGTGGAGTGCAGATGACAGCAGCCCATGGCATTCACCTGTATGTGCTTGCTGCAAAAGATAATTAAAATGCTCAAGGCCTAATATTCGAGGCTGAAACTGATTTTCATTTACTTTACATTCTATAAAACTTGCAAGGATATTATATGGGAGTAGAAAGTTCCCCCTCCTCTCCTTTATTATATAAATCCTGCTGTAAAGAAGCAATTTCTTAACTATTTCTGTTGCTTCTCTTGCATTTCATAGAAACATAGAATGGTTTGAGTTGAAAGGGACCTTAATGATCATGTAATTCCCACTCCCCTGCCACGGGCAAGTACACCTTCTACAATACCAGCTTGCTCAGAGCCTCATCCAGCCTAACCTTTAATACTTTCAGGAATGAAGCATCCACAACTTCTCTGAGCAATTTTTTTGTTTCTTCTGGTCTGAGAAAAACATCTGACTCAGGTCACTGTTCACCAGTATCTCAGGTATTAAAACCTGTTCATGATTCTGGGAATGGGTTTCATGCACAGAGGAAATTTGCTTGATTTACGTATGGCTTTAGTTACTGTTTCTCTTAACCAAGAAGATGCTAAAGCAGACATAGTATTTTTTATAACTTCTGCTGCAGATAAGGACATAAGTGTAATGTTTTACTTCTTGGAGAAGGGCTCATCAACTCTAAAGAGACTGTTTTTTTGTTTCTTCTGGTCTGAGAAAAACATCTGACTCAGGTCACTGTTCACCAGTATCTCAGGTATTAAAACCTGTTCATGATTCTGGGAATGGGTTTCATGCACAGAGGAAATTTGCTTGATTTACGTATGGCTTTAGTTACTGTTTCTCTTAACCAAGAAGATGCTAAAGCAGACATAGTATTTTTATAACTTCTGCTGTAGATAAGGACATAAGTGTAATGCTTTACTTCTTGGAGAAGGGATCATCACCTCTAAAGAAACTGCTGCTGCAGACTCCCAGTGGAGTTCTAAGTATGAGGAGCTAATCCTTGTGTGCTCCATCTCAGAAATCTGACAGCTGAGTTCAGCAAGTGTCTGTATTCAGAAAAGACTGTTTAGCATCAGTTTTAAATGTTCAGAAGATCAATTTTTTTGTGAGTTTTTTTTTTTTTTTTTTTAATTCTTGGTAGTAAAACACAGGGTGATACTAGAAATTCTCCAAACTTCCTAGATGCTGATGGTAATTCAGCATCCTTAGATCCCAGTTCTGCTAAGGAGGCTGTGCAGGCTGGTCTGTGCTTTGGCAGCCACCTCTGAACATGACTCTCTTTGCAAAATCCATTCCCTGAGGTAAAAAATAAATAGAGATGCCTTTTTATAGCATTTCCAAAGCATTGTACAGTCATGGTCAGTACTTTACAGGTGCAGAAGCTGAGAAGTCATTGCCTTGTGCAAGGAGGGCCAGCAAGAACTTCACCTTGGTCCTGTGCTCTGTCCTTTAGTCAATAGCTCTTGTGTCCTTTGTGTTTTGTTCAGCACTTAGCATGACTGATTCAGTGTTCCTGTGCCACTCAGGCTCAGTAATTCACAGTAAATAGCCCAATAATAAACACACAAATCATACTAATCACAGCTATGCATTTTTACTTTCTCTTTTTGCCACTGCTATTAGTAGGGTGGGGTCAATGTTTAGATTATCTTTTGACCAGCTATTTTAAATAACACACAGTGTTTGTGTGTGTTAGGACATTGTAAGAGAAGTAGAAAAGAATATTTTTAAGGCTTAAAAATTGCTTAAGATTGCCATCCTGAAGGCAGCCTTTCTCCTTTAATTAAAAGAGCAAACATCACTTGACTGCAATATTAAATATATCTGCAGGGTCTTTTTAATACAGTGGTAAGAGGTATAAGAAGACAGAGAATCACAGAATGGTTTGAGTTGGGATGGACTTACAGACTGTCTATTTCTAGTCCCTTTGCCATGGACAGGGACACCTTCCACTAGACCAGGTTGCTCCAAGCCCCATCCAACCTGGCCTTGATCCCTTCCAGGGATGGGGAATTCACATCTTCTCTGTGCAACACATTAATAGTTGAGGTCAAATGTAGTCAGAGTAGGAGTAGGCTTAATAGTAATTGTAAAGGTGATTACCTATTGGAATGAATCACCAAAGAAGTCGTGCCCTGTCTGCCTGTGCTTCAGACCAAGACTAGATATGCTGTAGTGAAGCACACATAGCAAGGGACAAGAAAGGAATAAACACACCAGAAAGTCTGCAAACCAGCTGGGCATTACTATGAAGGAGGTTTTGACAAAACAGAACAGAGCTTGGTTGAAGCACAGAAGGAATCTTTGCTTTCTGTGTCTCTGAATGGCAGCACTAATTTGGTTGAGGTTAGTCTGACAGAAATGATGCTGAGAGGCTGCTTACGTGTCCTGGGTGTGATAATGGAATGTGATTAGTTCAGGTGCTGGGTAAATATGGGATTGCTTATCTTACCTGCCTATCAAACCTGGTTACGAAAGGGCCAGACTTTGAAAGGGCCTCCAAAGGCTGAGCTGATGATTGCTGTGCCAGTACAGGTCAGACCTTGAAGATGAGACGAGGAAGAGCTAAACTGGGAGATGCAAGAGTGGAATTCCCTTTCTGCCTGTCATTGTCTAAGTCATTCCACAGCTCTGTGCCTTGGCTTCATTCCCTATGAAACGTTTGCCCCAACACCCATTTTCATATCTGTGTAGTCCAGTAGCATGTCCAGATAAAATTTCCCCTCTTTTCCCTTTACTGAGTGACTGTAAAAGCTACCCAATCATGGTGGATTAACTCCTGACAAAATACTGAATTAATTTTCAGGTTGAGCTGGTGCTTCTCTCTATGGATTGCCAACTTGTCCTCTTCATGACATTCTAACACCCAAATAAACCCCCTGAACCTTGACATCCAGGGCATGTAGCTGTTGTTCTGCCTGCTGCTGCTTGTCTGTACCTGTGTATTGTCCCAAACAAGTGGAAATCAGAGAAACCAGCCCCGATGGATCATTGCTATTGTTGCTGGTGTTTTTCTAGATTGTGACTCAATTTGTGTGGGTCAACAGGCACGTTGTGTTACTGCTTTCCTTTTGCTTTTAGCTGCTGAATGGGCAACTTCAAACAGATGCAAATGCATATCATGGGGGGAAATTATTTTCTTTCATTGCCCTGTCTTTTGTGACGAGCCATTGCTGCTGATTCAGTGTGCAACTGGAGACCTGTTTTGCTTGTTTATTTTATTTACTGTATTTTTTTAAAAAGCTCTTCCTGAATGAAGAGGGATTGAATCATGGAATATTCTTGCAGGTTCTAGGTTCTCTCGGAATGGCAGTTTTAGTTGTTTTTCTGTGCCTAGTTCTTTTAAATGCCCAGGACATGCCAAGAGGATTCAGCGCAACAATGCCCTTCATTATTAAGTCTATTTTCAGTCTTCAATTAGAATTTGGTTCATTAATTGACTTTTCATTCTAAGTGTTAATTCATCCATGCAGTTTGACAAGGAACTCTATTTTCTTTCTTGTACCGAAATGAGCTAAATTTGAATTTTTGTTTTTGTTTTCTTTTTTTACAACAATATCTCCGAGTCTCACAATTAAGCTCTAGATCCAGTCCTAGGACTGGGTCTTGCTTGAGGTTCAAAAATGATATTTCCTCTGCATTAAGCCCTCTGTCCTCAGCCTGGTCCAAGAGGGAGCCACAAGTTGCTCCTCGGGGTGCACGAGTGTAATCTTCTATTACATACTTCAATTCCATATTTGCAAATCTTCCATTACATGTTTCTCTAAACACTCTGTAAGTCTTCTTGCTGTTCAGTCTCTGCTAAAGGCAGGTGAATGTGGGTGAGGGAAGACTTGTTTCAGGGTGGGGAGTATTCCCTGCCCATCCTGGCTCGTTGGCGCCAGCAGCCCTCTGACCTGTGCTTGGGGGAACACCTTGTTCTCTTACTGAGCAGAATCTCTGCTCGATGGCCTCATGATTCAGAGTTTATCTCAAAACAGATGATTCAACAATAATAATGTTTCTTAGAAATGCTGACTGTGGACAGCTCCTCAGGTCCAACCTTGAAGAGGTGGGGAAGGATGTGGCCAAGATGGGAACTTTGGAGAGGTTATATAACTTTTATAGAAAGTTATATATTTTTTTATAAAGTTATATAAATATTATAATCTTCATAAAGTTATAATTAGTCCCATGACATCTCTTTCACTTTGGGCACCAAGGACTATTAATTTTTTAACTTATTAAAAACTATTTGAATATTTATTTAACATTTATTTTAAGCCATATCCAGAATCTTTGAAAGTGAGTGCAGCATTAGTACTAATCACCTTGTGCCATTCTGCCAGAAAGAGAGATTTTGCACTAACAGATGTTTAGCTTTTCACTGGAAGTGTGAAATTATAGGATTTCTCTTGTTATTTTTTGAAGACCACCCGGGTGTGCTTGACATTTTACAATAATAGGGGGAGGGAAAAAAAAAATCTCCATTTTAGAGAGAATTGTAAGTAAAGATTTAAAAAAAAATAGCTTATTTTTCAGATCTTATTCAGGTATTTGAGGGAATTAGGCCCAGCTGTGCACAAATATATAGAAAATGTTCAGAAATTCTCTTGCCAAATCCTGGTTTCTCAATTACCTGATTAACCTGGATTGTCTCCAGAGAAGGTGGCACCTTCTTGTGAACTTAACAATAAATGGATGAGGAGATTTAGAGAGCATGACCCTTGTGTCACACTCCATTTCCACCATATCACAAAGGATTTGTTTAATTTGAATAAAGCAGCTGGGTGACAATGGCAGAGAAGCAGAGTGGAGAGCCAGAGAAAGGGATGGGAGGTGGGGACAGATCTCAGGGCTGCTGTCACCAAATCAGTGGTGAAGCCAGGGAATGGGGAATGTGGCTGAAAGGTGAGTGGCATGAAATGAAATGGAGTAAAATCAACAAAGTTATTATTTTCTTGTGGGGGGAAGAGTGCAAGCAAGAGATACTTTGGGAAGAACTCTTCTGACTGCTTCTGAGAAAGCTGTGGGAGGACAGAACAGGCTGGAGAAGAGTTCTGCTGTACAGCCATGCTGGAGTCACTGCTGGTCCTTTTGGAGGGTGCTCCACTTGGGGCACGAGGGACTTAGGAGTGATAAAAATAAAAAAAAAATTATATTTGGAATTAACAACATCAGCAAAGATCCCAGAAACAAAAGGACAGTAAGAAGTGAAGAGATGCTAAGGAAAGTGCAATTGATTATTTTGATTAATAGTATTGAATTAAACTTAATTAAGCCTTGGGTTTGGGTTTGGTTGCTTTTGTTTTTCATGCTGTGTAAGAGGATAAAATGAAATCAGAGGAAATTCACTCTAAGCTTCAGGTAAAAATTTGTCTTGAGAAAATGATCAAAACCATTTCTTTTTAAAGCATTTCAAACTGGCCCAAACAGTACAGGTAAAGGAATTTAAGAAATCATCTTGTACTGGGATACTGAGCAAACAAGAAATGTGTTCCACATTTCTCTCTTTGATCTGTTCTTTTCTATTTGCAATATTTATCATACATTAAATTTAGAAGTCCATAGTGCAAAAAAATATTTCTAAATTCTACTTTTACTAGTACATAGTGTTATTCAAAATTTCTCAGTAGCTTTTGGAAAGCACCCTGCTTATTTTCTCCATCATTTGATATTGAACACACAAATTGTTTTGCTTTTAGGTGGGTACCAAGGAACATTTACTTGCTGTTTGTGTGTATGTCTTAGACTCTTGCTTTCACTGCAGGTATTTTCACTTATAAACTCAGGACTTGTTCTCTGTTTCTTGTTTAAGAAAATATTCAGAGGGAGTGGCATCAGAAAAGACTCTTGTGGTGCAACACCCCTCTAATGGCTAAATGTGACTGCATGTCTGTGTAGATGATCAGATGAATGAATACAGCAAGGAACAAAAGATGAAAAGTAAAAAAAATCTCCTCAATACTAAACTCAGTAATTATTTCTCTGTGAGTAGCTGGAAACCAGACAATTTATTTATAAGGCATTTTAATTCTCAGGGCATTAAGGCTTGGTCCAAATACCAGTTATATTGTATTGACAATTAGTTTATTGGAGTGATTTTGGGTTGTGCTTGGAAGCCACACGTCATGCAAACATCAAACCAAAGACTGCTTTGGGCCTGTGGTTTGCTGGTGCTTTGCAGCACAGTTTGATCTGCCTTCAGTGGAAGTCAGAAACACCCATCACATCTTGGGATGGAGCTGCCCCTGCTCTCTGCAGGGCTGTGAACTTTGGAGATGAAAAAGGAGAGAGGAAGGCCCAGTTCTGCCCACTCTGGGACACCTCCTGAGGGCTGCAAATTGCTCTTTTAACCCATTCAGTATTTTTATGATGTTAATAAGGTAAAAAACGAGACCCTCAGGACACTTTATGGGATCAGCTGATATGGTAAATGCCCTTATCAGCAACAGCCACCATCCAGACCTTTATTTGCAGTGCCTGCAAGTGACTCTCTTTCCTAAGACTGCAAATAAAGTAATGGAATTTCAATAAATAATTCAGCCCTGGATCTTATTTCAGGTTCAGCGTTGACTTTCAGCACCTGGCTGCTGTTATTATTTGTTAGTTTGATATGCTGCTTAGAGGCATGGAAATTTGGCTGCTATTCACCAACATTTGCAGGATATGCTGTGTGGCCAGATTAATACCCCTGGCTCAGAGATTTTTAACAGACATCCAAATTCCAGATGTGGCAGGTTTAATTCTTACAAGAAAAAATGCATGCAGGATTCTGGTGCTGTAATGGGAACTCTGCACAGATCTTGTTTTGGAGAAACACCTGATTTGCACCTGATCTCCCCTAGAAACAGGAATCATTTGGCTAGAATTTGCATTGCCTATGACACCTGTTGGCACTGATCTATCTCTCATTTTATTTTCTGCGGCTTCCTCAGGGGGAAATGATTTTTTTTTTTTGGGTATATAATTAGCTCTCAGGATATAGAATCATCACTATCTGAAAGTATTAAAATTGGTGCTTTGTGAATAGCTAGATAAGAGTTATTCACAAATTCTTCCTTCAGGGCACATGTGGTTTTAATCATTTATTAGGAAGAAACTAGTGAATCCAAAGTATGACTCTGCTTTCACTGAAGTCAGTGGAAAATGTAGTGGGAATATTTTGTGTGAATACTGACGGTAATGGAATTAAATAAGGTACATTATCACTGAATCATAGAATATTTTGAGTTGGAAGGGACATTTTAAAGGTCATAGAGTTTGATTCTCCTCCAGTAATCAGGAGCATCTTTAACTAGATCAGTTTGCTGAGAGCCTTGTCCAGCCTGACCTTGAACGTTTCCAGGGATGGGGCATCCACCACCTACTCCATTGGAATATAACCCATTAATGGATGTGACACCTAAAGCAAAAAATCCTAATGAGATCCTGCAGGCTTAAGCTTCCAAAATGAAGGAGCTGCGTTATGGGTATGCAGAGCTGAACAGGCACTGGTGTCAAAATCTTGCAGGACAAGATCCTTCCAGTACCTAAAGGGAGACAATGAGAAAGATGGAGAGAAAATATTTACAAGACCCTGCAGTAACAGGACAAGGGGAAATGGCATCAAACTGAAAGGAAACAGGTCTAGATTGGATATTAGGAAGAAACTCTTCCCAGTGAGGGTGGTGAGGCCCGAGCACAGATTGCCCAGACAAGCTTGGCTTTCCCATCCCTGGAAGTGTCCAAGGCTGGGGTGGATGGGGCTTGGAGCAGCCTGATCTGGTGGAAAGTGTCCCTGTCCATGGCAGAGGGGTTGGAAATAGATGATCTTTAAGGTCCCTTCCAACCCAAACCACTATGATTATAAGTTTGTTTGACTTAAAAAAAATGGATTTGTGACTTTCTTGTTCAAAGCCCTTACTTCTTCCCATGAGATACTCCATTGTATCCAAAACAACAAAAACCAGCATCTCTATTGAATTTTACTAAAATCGTGAGAGTTTTCTAAATACTGCTGTGTCCTGACTCCCCAAATCCTGTCACTAGGGTTCCTTCCAGTGCTTGAACCCACGTGCATAAATGCAACTGATAGATAAGAAAAAAAAGATTGCACGTATAACTGATGTGACAAGTCAGGTACCTTTTGGATTGGCTGCCCCATCCCTGGAAGTGTCCAAGGCTGGGGTGGATGGGGCTTGGAGCAACCTGGTCTGGTGGAAAGTGTCCCTGTCCATGGCAGAGGGGTTGGAAATAGATGATCTTTAAGGTCCCTTCCAACCCAAACCACTATAATTCTGTTTGCCTTAAAAAAAATGGCTTTATGACTTTCTTGTTCAAAGCCCTTACTTCTTCCCATGAGATACTCCATTGTATCCAAAACAACAAAAACCAGCATCTCTATTGAATTTTACTAAAATCGTGAGAGTTTTCTAAATACTGCTGTGTCCTGACTCCCCAAATCCTGTCACTAGGGTTCCTTCCAGTGCTTGAACCCACGTGCATAAATGCAACTGATAGATAAGAAAAAAAAGATTGCACCATGTATAACTGATGTGACAAGTCAGGTACCTTTTGGAAAACCCAGAAAAGGGACGTTGACTTCCTCGGGAGCAGGAGCTGCTCCCTGCAATGCAAGCAGGCAACGCTAGAGGGGATTTTACTACCACTCTATGTGTGGCCTGTGCCTCTCCCAAAAACCCTTCCAAAACATATGTTATAGTTCAGCCACAAGATGTTGGCTACAGGCTGAGCAAAATCTATATTTGTATGATGCAAAAGGTCAGGAAAGATTATGATAATTGTTCCCTCTGGCCATGAAACCTCTGAGTGAAATTCTGGTACTGTCAAAGTCACGGGCAAATTTGCCATTGACTTCACTGGGGCCAGATTTCATCCTGTGCAGGTCAGAGGGAGGCAAAAGTCTGTGCCACCAAGCATCCAGCACCTGCAGCAGGAGCAGCTTTATTGTCAAAGTCACTAATATATACTGTTAAAAAGGATTTTAAAAACATTCTGTTCCCCCTCTATGCTCTGCAGCAGGATGAAATAAATCAAGACCAGTTTTACCAGCTTCTTTTGGTTTCTTCAAAGCCTCCACTAGATGCAGATTACACAATCTCCTTAGAAAGCCTGCTTTGTGTTTCGTTAGGCCTATAATTACACTCATTTTTTCCCCTCCTAAATCTTTATTGTTGCAAATTGAGCAAAATACTTAATCCCATCCTCTGTGGGCATGAACAACAATGGATCATCATCCTCTTTGTGAAGCATTCTTATGCATGCTTGAGGAGACTGTTATGTTGTAGTAGAGCAACATGTGTACATCTCATTAACTTGTTGCTGTTTCCTGTAGAGGCACAGACTGATGATTCACATTGTGATTTACGTAAAACCTCCTTCACTTTTCCCTCACCAGCTATTCCCCATCCTGCATTTTGTACATCACATTTTGTTTTTCTCACATCTTACACCTTGAAGTTTATTTTGCTGAATTTCATTTAAGTGATTTCAGCCACTTTGTTCCAACTTCTTAGCATCACTTTGAGTCTGCTTCTCTCCTGGGAAATCCCAGTAACCTCTCTGTGCTTGTTGTTGGCAGGAAATTTTGTAAGGTTCTCTCTGTTCCTTCCTCCATTTTGCTAATGGAAACATTAAGTATGACTCATCTTGTCACAGACCTTTATGGTACCTCTATTTGTTATGTGTTTATGTGCTAACAGAAAACTCGGTTATTGCTGCTCCATAAGTATTTTTTCCACTACTTGTACAAGCACTTTGCAGAGGTTTCATACAGGTCTAGTTTCCCTATTTTGTTAATGAAAATGTGGTCTGGATCTGATGCCATAAGCCTTACAGAGGTCAGCTCTATGTACCTGCTTCTTCTTTCCTACCCAAAGTGCTGGGAAACCTGGCAGAGAACAAAATTTACTTGGGTTATTTCATGTTATTTGTTCCTGATATGTCCATATTGTCTTTTCTTATCAACTTTAGATTTCCACATTCACTTGTGAGTTACTGTTACTCATTTGTTCTGACATCTTTCTATATGTTAAACTTATATATCTGACATTTCTAGAGTTATTTTCTTGTTCCTGTGATGTCTCTCTCACAGTGAATTGTTGATGAGTCCCCAAAAAGCAAAGCTTTTAAAAGCTGTTTTCTGAGGTTGCATCCACTGGCTGATGTGGGTACCCAGGATCCTGTTCCAGGGTCCTGGTGAATCGTGGGAGCACAATTGCTTTATTAAATTGGAAAAGGCTCAGAAAGAAGTGTAAAGGATGATTGTTGCTTGTCCCTCAAGCCAAGAATGAAACACCTGTATTTTCAATCCACTGTGTTCTGAAACATAGGAGCTTTGTGTCTGATCTGCTATCAAGAGTTATGATGAGAAAGCGGTGAATCGTGGGAGCACAATTGCTTTATTAAATTGGAAAAGGCTCAGGAAGAAGTGTAAAGGATGATTGTTCCTTGTCCCTCAAGCCAAGAATTAAACACCTGTAATCTTCAGTCCACTGTGTTCTGAAACACAGGAACTTTGTGTCTAATCTGCTATCAAGAATTATGATGAGAGAGGCAATTTTTGGTTATGAAGAATTTCAAGATTTTGCTCTAAATTGTGCTAGGTCTAAAAAACAAGAGTTATGATGAGAAAGCGCAATTTAGAGCAAAATCTTGAAATTCTTCATAACCGAAAAATTGCCAAAGTCTAAAAACCTCATTTTAAAACATTCACAGCATTACTGAACAGAGGCTGTGGTGGGTTTTGTGTGAGGAGAGAAACTGCAATAGTAATTTTAAAAGGAAATTTTGTCTGCTGGGTGGGCTGCTGGGCAGCCAAGAGCCCTGTGAGTCCTGCTGAGCTGCATGTTGTGACCTCTGAGCTTTGTGTGGTCCCAGCACCTTTCCTGTCCTTGGGGGCTGGCCAAAGACCACAACTCCAGGTGTATTCCCCAAGGTGATATGGCCAAAGCTTTCATGAATCTCCATCAGGTATTTGTCACATTCCAAGTGAGCTCCTCAAAGAATATTCTTCCAAATCTCCAATGGAGATTTTATTTTTAAGCACTCTGAATTTTTTGTGTAGTTGCTCAAGAAACTCACAGTTAGTGATACTTTCCTCTTACTGAGGCTATTAAAATCAGCTTTTCATTTTGGGTTGCTTGTGGCATGATTTGCCAAGTGTAGAGAGTTGATACTTGTGAGAAGTCAGCTGCCTCCAAATTGTCTCACAAGATCTAAAACTGTTAGCCACTCTGAAAATGTCAGCCTGCATTTAGCACCCATCCTTTAGCTTGTGTTTTGCTGACATTAAAAGAATATAAATACATGCTCTGTGTGATTTCTTTCTACAGTACTGCTGGTGTTCTTAGTGACTCTCACTCTTTTGGGGGCTTTTCCCTTATACATCACCCTCTGAAAGTAAGTCTCGGTGTTTAGAAGTTCCTCACAGCAGAGCAAGCTGGAATATGGTCTCTTGGAAAAAGAAAATTTTGGTACCAAACTTTATGCATATGTATATTTATATATTTGGTGTCGGAAGTTTTGTAATAGTTCCCACTACTTCTGATTATCTAATATTAAATTCTCATTAGGTTGGCCACATGCAAAGTGAAGTAACAGATCTACAAATACAAATAATGTCATGTTCCAGGGTGTCAGACTAGTCTGTGCTCTTCTAGTCTATTGATATTTGTCAAGTCATGGAACTTTAGAAGAAAGCAGAGGAGGTGATGGAATAGCACAGAAACCTTTCCATGGGATCAGACCATTCAGCCATGCCTAGTCTGTAGCTTTATAAATCTAAACTGCACATGACTGATTGGAGTCCTCAGACATCACAAGGTTTATTTCAGAGCAAAAATTATTTCATGCAAGAGCAAATGCAGTGGCCAGTGGCTCCAACAAAGCCCTTGAGGAAACTGAGACCTATTTGTGCAGGTTGATCCCTGTGCATGCAGCTGCTGTGCTGCCAGGACCTCAGCTGATAAATCTGGCAGATAAATCTGGTCTTTAGCTGTGAATATCCTAACCCACCAAGAAAGGATTCTCTGGAAGAAGCCAACCTATAGGACTGATCCCTTCCTGCCCATGCTGCCCCTCATGTAGATATAAAAAGTTGAAAAATCATGATTTACCAAACTTCTAAATAATATTTGTCATGTCCTAACTGCATGATGCCTATGGGGTCTCCAACCTGCAATTCCATCCCCAGAAAGTCCTGAACGTCTCAAGAGTACAAATGCATCTCTTCCAAAGCTGCAGAGATGTGAGAGTGCAGTGGCAGCTCCTTGGAGATGCTCAGCCCTGCTGTGCTGCTCAGCTGCTTGGAACCCAGTGTGAGAAGCCAGCTCCCCTCAAACTGGCCAGCAGCACAGACCAGTCCAGCTTATGTGCACCTAAAATATATGCCTGTATGTAATGCCAAACTTGGACAGCGTTTTGGCTGGCTTTTGGGGAGCTGGCTAAAGAGTCTCACCACTTCCTTTTTGTTTTCTTACTACCCTGACAGCCCTTCAGGCAAGTGCTCTATTTTTATTTGACATACACGCACATGGTCCATTTCCATGTGTGTGCTTAGGGATATATTCCTGCTCTATCTTGCCCTCCTTTGGAAAGCTGCTGCCCACAGCTTCTCCTAGCAAAATTAAATCTCAGGAAAAGTCCAATGAAGCTGAAATGTTGCACAGCAAATTTATTATTGTTTTCATTGGTCCGTGTTCAGGAAAGTTCTTAAGTATGTGCTTAAGTCCTATTGAAATCAACAGGACTTAAGAACATGCTTAAAGTCAAGCATATACTTCCTCTGAATTGGGATGTATTTCAGCACATGCTTAAATGCTTTCCTAAATCAGAGCCACAGTCAACAAGTGTCCTGTGATACACAGGGCTTGTGAGACAAGATTTACTTCTTACCTAAGACCTACCAGTGCTGCTCTATGAATGTACAGTTCTTAGCTTGCCTCTTGGTTGGTGGCACTCCAGAAAGCTCACTGGCTTTTGCATTTGGATGAGAAGTTGAGAAGGAAAAAAAAAATACAAGAAAATGGAAAAAAAAATAACCCTTACTAAAGCAATACCTTGGCATGTCTGATCTCATGTTGCAACCCATGTTTTTTTCCCTACAATGGAGATTTGTGCTATTGTGTGTGTGGTATAATTACTAAGACAGATTTTTTTTTCTTAATTGCACAATAAATAGGATATTTCCTGGCCTGCTTTGCATTTCCAATAGGATTTTCACTTCCCTTTTGGGTTCTGAGTGTAAGGAGAGTAAGTGTCAAAAGGCAGGAGCTTTCCCAGTTTTAAAACAGAGAGGATGTAACCATGTGTAATGTGAGCCTTGAGTTTGATTGTAGGGATGATGAAATCAAATCCCTCCTAAATCGTTACTGGGAAACATTTAGGTGAATTAGTCTGCTTATTTTTGTTAACTTGTTAAATCCTTTTGGAAAAAAAAAAGTGTTTTAATGTAATAAAAAATATCTCCTTGCTTTACCCCACAGTCTAACAGACCCCTGGACCACGTACAGAGTGACCTCAATACAGTGAAAAATGAAAGGAGAAGGAGGATAGATAAACCCAAATACATTATTTGCCTGGAAAAACCACAGTGCTTTGCCATATGCAATTCTTTCCAGTGCTGCCATTTTTAGCTAGATGCTTAGTCATTATTAATGATGGTGTATTTCTCTGAAGTTCTGTATTTTGGGAAAAACTGGAACTTGTCTTTTTTTTCCTCCCTTAAGGTTAGTTAAAATAATATACAGTTGTCTGTGTGTATTGCATGTACCAGTTGGTGTATTTTTTGGAATATGTGAGGAAATTTATTCCAGTTATTTAATTTATAGCAAAGTATTAGCTTGAACTTGAGAAGAGCTCCTTGTTCACATTGTTCAGCTGTGCTGCGCAGTGGTTGGAGGCTTTTGATACTCCATGACTTCACAAAAATACTTGACACAAGTTCATAAAATCACTGGAACTATTTTTTCTCCCTCCTGAAACCACCTAAATTTTGTTAATTGCTAATGAGTTCATGCAGCTCCCACGCATGCACACAAATGTTTGTAAGGTTTAATTAATTCACTAAAAATAGCTGAACTGTTTAAGGAGGAGCACCTTATAATTAATAAAGGAGAACATTTTGTTCATTCTTGCCATTACTCAGATAGAGGGAAGCAGCTGCTCTTACTGGAGGCTTTTCCTGATGTGATTACACTGAGTTCCACCCAGGGCAGGACCTTGCATCACTTGGTGTGAAGGACAGAAACAGCTGGAGACTAAGTAGAAAAGCATACTTTTTTGAGTAGGTAAACTAATAAATTATGTTTGTGGGAAGCAATGGGAGCAGAAAGTGCTGTTTCCAAGATGGAGAAACTAAGTCTCTAGAAATTCTGCCTCCACAAACTCCAGACTTTTTTATTGCTGGGGACCACATTCATCCCAGTTAAAACTAAGACACTCAGTGGATTCAGTCAAAAATGGACAGATTCATCTTTCAGATGTGCATCTTGGCCTTGCTCACACAGGAGACCTTCCTTTGGGCACTTCAGCTAGACTTCAGTGGGGTGAGTAGTGATTGGCCAAAAGGTCTCACCCAACAAATCCTCAAATCTTTTATAATTTTCCACAGTCACTATGGGAATTTGCCTTTTCAGGTGAGGCTCTTCTCAGCTGGGAGTGCACTTTAACAACTCCATCTCCTTTATCCTAGTGCCCACAAAGCCTCAAACTGTCCCTAGCTGCAGTCTTTTATTCAGAATTGTCAGACTGTCCTTAGCTGCAATCATTGTATCAGAAATATCCAATATTAGTGGTAGAGAGAGTGCATATGTCACCAACTTGCTCCATTTTATAAGTGCTTCATCACTTTTACTGTGTTTCAGGGAAGCTGCATGAGAAAGCTTTTGTGAAAAACAGCAGGGATAAATGGTGGTTCTCCAGCTTGTCAATTGTATGTTCTTTTCTTTCCATCCACTGCTTGAGTTCTTGATCTTGATGAAGGTATTATTTAATTCCTGCCTTTCTGAGCCCTTACTCTTGGACAAATAGGTAACAGATTTTTATTTAGGCACTACTGGGGTGCTTTAAGAAAGCTTTTTTTCTTTGAAGTTGAGAGTGACTAAGCCTGGGAAGTTTACTTTCTCATCTCCTCCTGGTAGTTAATAGACTTCACAAGGGATCTCAAAACACTCTGATAAGCCTTTGAAGTTGTTACCTACTAAGGTTTTGCTCTTTCTGCGTGCTGAATGTTGAATTACTGACTGCTGTTAGAGGCAATGAGAAAGGACTCACAAAACCGACAGAGCCTTGCCTATAATTTCCACAGAAAAAGAGCTGAAAATAATAGATAAATTGTGTTGCTGGGGAGATTTTGATTCTGTTCCCTCTTCTGTCACCAGTTTGCCTTGTGATTTGTGGTAGCATTTTCAGTTATGCCAGTCACACGAGATCAAAACCCATGAGTCAGTCTCCACCCAAATCATGAGCCTGGCTTCCAGATCCCAGAGCTTTGAACAGAGATCATACTGTACTTTTTCTTTAGTTTATCTTTTGTTTTTGGAATTTCCTCTGCCTATTCCCAATGTGTCTCTGGCAATAAATGTTTCCTATTGCTTTGGAAGTGTTGAGAAGGAATTTTGACCATTTGGGACTACTGGAGGCCTCATTTGACCTACACAATTAATTTTATTTTTGATCACCAAGTCAGTCTTATTTCTTCCAGATTTCACATCTTCTTCATTTTCCCTATGACTTCTACATCCCTTAGCCCCACACAACCCATCACTTTTGTTTTTCCCTTGTCATTATCATTCTTCCAGGCACATGGTGTAACTCTTGGGGATGTCCTTTGCTGAGTTAGACTCAGGGATTCTTGTGGGTCCCTTCCAATTTAGTAGATTCTGTGATTTGGTGGTTCAGCTGATTCTGTGATTCAGCTGATTCTAAGATTGTGTGATTCAGTTACTTTGTCCCTTCTTTAGTCCTCTGGTCTGGAGATGGTTTTTCACCATTCCCTTGAAGGACAGAGAACATATAAGAAGATACAGGTCTGGATAAACCTTAATCTTTGCATGAGAATAAACAAATGGAGAGAGCAGGGAAATTGTGTTCCTGTGTCTTTCCTGAAAAAGATGAAATTGTGATTTATGCCTAAGATGGTGAAAAAATCAAGAAGTTTGGTGTCATATTGCTGTTTTCTCCCATAATGTTTGCCTCTTTTCAGGAAGGGTCAGAAGTCCAAAGCTCCTGGCAAAGGTTTAACAACAAAAATCCAAATCAGAAAATGGAACTTTGCAGTAATTATGGCATTCATATGGTGGTCCCTGGTATTCCCATGGTGACATTATTGCTGTTGCCATGATATTTGCAGAACAGAGCTAATGATTAAACTAATGAAATTTTGTAAAACCAGGCTTCTCAGACCTCAGGTAGATGGAAATGCATCCTTTCTTACTCATCCTCATGCTCTACCACTCTTTCGCCCACATTGTTTGTTGATCCTTGCATATGCCATGTGCCAGACATATTGCAGATCCATAATTTCAAGCAAAACTGCAACCACACTGTTGCCCCCTATATCCAAGTACCTCTAGAGTCTGAGTGCTTGAAACTGAATCTGAACCCGGATCAAATCTCTTTACACAGCCCTGAACTTCATGTCAGGTTGTCTCCAAGCCTTGAATTCACACTCTCCCCATAGTTTGGTGACAGGAAATGGGGAATTTGTTTTTAAAACCAGAACTGTCAGATGTCTTGCATTCAAGACATGAGAAAGACTCTTGATGTTCACAAGAACATCTTTTGGCTGAACATTTCACAGGCAAGACCTGAATTTGTACCAACTGGACATGTCTCAAAATGTTTTAGTTGTGCTGGGGATGTTCCACAGAGCTGCACTAATTAGAAGGGATTCATTCTTTAAGACAGAGAAATGCTACCTCACAGTTTGAATATTAATAAGAGAAAATTTATGACAGCCAACAGAGTAATATAATATTTGTAATTATAATAAATAATATTGTCTCCAAAGGAAAAGGGCATTTATCTGCTTAGCTCTTTCATCAGCCATTTTCGGACACACACTGTGCTTAAAATACAGTTATGCAATCCATGTGGGTCAACAGCGGAAGGTTGGTTGCTTCACCAGGATTATAAGAATCTTTTAAACACAATGGTACCACAAATTAAAATGGAAATCTATCAAAACAATTATCATCCTGAAAGCTTTGGCCACAAGCATGATTATTGTAGAAGGATGTTGTCCTTGGCTCAGTTCAGCTGGTGTTATTTGTATCCCTCTATGGCTCAAAGTTAGAATTTGCATGGCTAAGGACCATAAATTTTTGGAGGAAAAAATAGGCTGTTCCTCAATGCTAACACTAGCAGTTTTGTGTTGTTGTGTAGTGGTTTGTAGGCAATTCATTAGATACTAGAGATAGGAACAGACTGAATGTGGTGGCTGAAGCCTGCCTTGAACCTTGGAAGGATTCAGATGGAGATCTCTGTCTGGACCTAGCTGTTTGTGTCTGAGGCAGTTGTTGATGTGGACAAGAATGAGTCAGTGTCCAGAGTTTTTGGGTTTAACTCTAAAGTACGTGTTTTCCATAGTAAAACAGTGAAGCAGATATTGAGCTGATATAAACTGCAGCCTATAGACTTAAATAAAGCAGAAATCATGTCCTGAGTGCATCCACCCTGTCCATGAGACAGGCAGTCCTGTAGGGATGCGAGCAGTTAAAGAACACCCTGGGTGTTGCTTGCCATCAGCAAGGGACACATCTGCTTAGAGATGTCCTCAGGAGAGGCTCCATGTAGCATCCTTGAGCTCCTGACAAAAGTTGAATTCTGCAGCAACATCATTCTTGTGTTGATGATAAACTGTATTAAATAACAAGCACTGCTGGTTATTTTTAAAATGCTCATTTTTCATTCATGATCCAGTTTTCCATCTTGCGGGAGGTAAATGAGTAACAAATCTGAAATCCATTTTCCTTTCCCCCTTCCAGGCTGGTATAGATGGAGAAAGTATTGGGAACTGCCCATTCTCCCAGCGTCTCTTCATGATCCTGTGGCTCAAAGGAGTTGTGTTCAATGTCACCACTGTTGATCTGAAAAGGTAAAAATTGTTCTGTTTAATTGAAAATAGGTGTATGACCCAGTGTTTGCACTATAGAAAGACCCCCTCCAAGTTAAATCAGATTTTTATCTGGCCTAGAGAGCCTGTGGTGCACAACAAAATAGTTGGGATTCAGGTTTGGCTGTTGTTTTTATTTTTTTCTCACTTGTGGAATGTTTTTATATTAAACAGGGTGCTTGGGGTAGTTTCAAAGTCTTCCAACCACAAATTACTGGAGAGGGAAAAAAAAAAAGGCAGACTGATTTTGTAGGAACTATAAATATCTGTGCAACTACCCGACCATAAAGATTAGTGATTTCATGACTTTTTCTCTGCTTGCAGAAAGCCAGCTGACCTGCACAATCTGGCTCCTGGGACCCACCCACCTTTCCTGACATTTAATGGAGAAGTCAAGACAGATGTTAACAAGATTGAGGAATTCTTGGAAGAGATTCTTGCACCTCCAAAGTAAGACCTTCGGCTATTTTTTTCAGTCAATATTCCATTTCCTAGGAATGAAAGATGTCCTAAGAAGAGTTCCTAAAAAGCACTGCTTCCTACAACCTTTACTTACAGGAGTAATATTTATTTATGAAACTTGCTGGCTTCAGTGAGATGACTTCCATGTGTGAAGGTTACTTATGTGACTAATAACTGCAGAATGTTTTCTCTGTACACATTTCTGGATGCCCTTGTATGCAGAATTAAGGAGACCAGTACTAAAAAAAAAAATGTAGGGGTCTGGTGGCCACATTTTGCAAAGCTAAAAATAACTTGGAATAGATGCTGAGAATTGCCACACAAAATATCTGTGCCAGGAAAAGCATTTTACAGTGAAAAACTAGAGGTTTCTGAGCTGTATGGTGTGTTAGGAAGGTTGGAAGGGAAGCTGATTACAGAGGACGAGAGGCTCGGGAGGCAGAAAAGTGCTCATTATTCTAGTCAAGAAATGACAAGAGCCCATAACTGGAAGTTATAACTAAACTAATTCAGATTAGGAATAAGGCCCATATTTTTTTTAGTATGAAAAAGCTACCAAAGAAAGGTTTAGATTTACCAGATATGCCTTACTAAGTTAAACATTTTGGACTTAATACAAGGATAATGGAAAAAATAAATAGTTGGCTTGTGAGTTGGACCTAGAATCTATGAATCCATCAAATTTGGCTTGGTTCCTTATGGAGCATTTTACCTCCAAGCGAATCAGCAGCTACAGGCCAGTCCTGAGGCAAGAGATCAGGCATTTAAATATTCTATACTCTGCTCCAAGACCACTGAAGTCAGTAGGAGTCATTAGTTTGTGTTTATCTTTCAAATCAATATATTCCTTTTCACCAAACGTCTGTAAAAAGTGATGCAGTGACTGGAACATTTATGTTCCTTCACCTGGTTAATCCTAAAACCCTTTGCTATTCCATCCTGGAGTACATTTTCAGAGTAGAGGATTAGACATGACTGCCATTCATAATGGAGGGATCTGGCTGCCAAACTCCCCTGTACCTTTCTGGAAATTTTTGTTTCCTTCTCAATTATGGCCGATTTTGGATTGTGGTTACATAAAGCATGAGTGCAATTGCCTTTGTCTTGACACCATCCCTGTGTAGCTCCCCACATGCCTGCCTCGACAGACAGATAATAGATAGGGTTAAGAGGGTCTTGCCAGGCTGTTGTTTTGAGATAATGAGTGTTAATTACAGTTCTTCACACTGGAGGTTTTTCTCTCTTGTTGTAAATTATATTTGTAGCCATGGCTGTGATGCTGGTAACAAGGTGTTGCTCTCCCCACTGCTTTTGCCTGTTCAGGTACCCCAAGCTGGCTGCTAAGCACCGGGAATCAAACACTGCTGGAATTGATATCTTTTCCAAATTTTCTGCATACATCAAAAACACCAAGCAGCAGGATAATGCTGGTGAGTATGACCATTGCCAAGTGTGCCAGGGAGTTTGTGTGCTTAGAAGTGGGAGAATTTTGCCATTTTCTCATCATTTTTTGTAAACTCTGTTCAGATGACATCAGGCACTGCTGCTGATCAGCTCCAGGTGGTTGGTTAGGTGGAGTCAACTCACATGCCCACAGCTGAATTAACTACATCTGTAGTAGTAATTCAAAAAGTAAAAGAGCCAGTGTTTGGTAGCCTCTTTACCAACAGCCACGGCATGACTCCTGTCCAGGCAGCACAATTTCCTCACCAGAACAGGATCCCCAACTGCTTACTGGAAGAGACTGGTGGCCTGTGCTACCTCCTCCCCTGGCCCAGCACTGCTTAGAGGAGTGTGTGTTGGCTGGTCCCAAACCTGTGAGAGCAACTCATGCTTTATTGGATGTTGCCATCAGGTTCTTGGCCCCCTTATCTTTTGATTATGCTATGCTGTTACAGCAAATTTGCTCATATATATCGAGACATTCCATATAAAATAATTAAAAGACAGACGTGTATTTAAGAAATGTAATTGCACTCTGTAAGCTCCAGATTTTCCTTCACATTTGTTTATGAAAAGAAAGAGTCACCCAGAAGCCAGATGCCATTCATATTTATATGCATCCCACAGTGTCTTCTTAATGAAATTGCTGTTCTCCACATTCTTTTCCCCTCAGACAGGAAAAACTCCAGCGAGTCTGAGCTCCTGTTGCTCCATAAAGCTGTGGATTTACACATCCCTATCCCTTGAGATGATCTAGTACAATATTTGCAGTCATTCACTGATGTACCTCCTCCCTTGTATTACTGCTTTCACAGAGACATAAGGCTTGTTGAATACCATGGGCTTATATCCCATCATTCAGAAAACACTAAATTTTGCAGGTTCCAGCTCTGCCACACACTTCATCTGTGCAATTATATTTCATTGCCCGGGGCTGACCCATGAGATAAAAGTGGGTAAATGATGATTTATGTCAGATAACAATCTCCTCTGTAATATTTTGGTGTTGTTAACAGAAGGAAATAATTATAGTGCTTTGCTTCTCAGTGATGCTAAAAACTTGGGGGTTTTTTGTCTAATGCTAATGGGATGCTCAGCTGATCTTTATAGGAAGTTGTAAAAGGAAGATAAATTAAGAGTTAGACTAAATATGTGTAATAATGAATGTAAAATATCCTGGCCATTTACAAGGAAGTTTTATGGTCTGCTGTGCAACTACAAATCTTCAGCTGTGCTACCCCACATGCACAGTCCCAACTCTTGCTTCCCAGTGACTGCAGTATTCAAATCCCTGGGCTCACAGGGGCTGGCATCTCCAGCCAGGAATAAATGGTCATCCTAGAGGTGTCTGCATCTGGCCACAAGCAGAGCTGGAATTCAAGGTCTGATGTCCACTGTGGTGAGATAAGGAATCTAACCTGACAAAGCACTCCACATTTTCAGAAGCTGGAGTATGATTAAAGAGAGCTTTCCCTAGTTCTGCATAACAAGCTCTTGGTTTAGGTACTCTTCTAAATGACAATTAACCACACCAAAGTTTTTGAGACAAGAGCTGTTAAGCTGCAGGAGAGACACAATCTTTGCTCCCTGCAAACATCCTCACTCCATTTTTGTTACCTGGTTCCTGCTCCTGTCTTACCCAGACACTGCAGTCTCTGAATGTACTGATGTTCAACTTTCCTCTTCAAAGTAGAGAAAAGCTTTTAGCTTAATTTTATTATAGCTGGAGTGCTGCACTGCAAGGGGAATAAAGCAGACATGGGTAGAGCAGAACTAGATCCTTCTATCTATAACTATGTTCTTTCTGTCAATGAAGTAAGGTCCCTGGGACTGTCAGTGCAGACCTCAATTTCAGCAGAGTAATTGACTGTCAGTTTTCAAGGGCTAGGGAAGAATAGTTTCTCCCCAATCCCAGGGATGTTTTATTCACCTTCTGTCTGGTTCATCTGAACAACAGCAGTTTTTCTGAAGGCTGATTTGGATGGAGGAGAATGAGTTAGTCAAAAAGTAGTTGTCTTACATTTCTTGAGCAGTAAAAAGACTTGAGCATTTCTTGAGCAGTAAAAAGAGGAAAGGAGAGCAACACTGTGTACAGATTTCATAATAAATATATTTATTTTTTATTTGTATTTAATAAATTTTTGTAAAATTGCAACACTGATTCAAAAGGGATCTGGGGCTCTAGTTCTCATCTGATGCATATAATTTTACAGCAGGTCTTCCTGCATTATTTAAAATAATAGAACAGAATCATAGAATCTCAAAAGACCTGGAGTTTGGAAATTGGGAATCTGGAAAAGACCTTGAAATCATCAAGTCCAGCCTTTGATCACAACCCTGTCAATTAAACCATAGCACTGAGTGCCACATCCAGTCACTTCTTGAATACTTCCAGGGATGGTGACTCCAGCACCTCCCTGGAAAGCCCATTCCAATGCTTAACAACCCTCTCACTGACTAAATTCTTGATGTCCAGCCTGGCCTTCCCCTAGTACAGCTTGAGGCTTTCTATTTAAGTAAATAGTTTTTATATTGTATTAATATTATGGTTCATTATATTTATACGTTAAATAAATTTTATACATTCATTTTAATGTATTTTAATATTATGTTGGTATGGTACTATACTTCTATTTCTATTTCTATTTCTATTTCTATTTCTATTTCTATTTCTATTTCTATTTCTATTTCTATTTCTATTTCTATTTCTATTTCTTTATATTTATATTTATATTATTTTTCCTATATAACAGCAGAAGTAGTTGTATATACTTCTGTGACCAAAAAAAATAAATTATAAACATAAAATATAATTACTTAGGTGAAGTCCCTTTTCCTGTCTCCACATGAGCAGGTGAGACCCAAAAAGAACAGAGATTGCTGCTTGTGATTATCATAAATGTTTCTATAGCTCCCAGCTCTGAGACAGAGGTTATATGTGTCTCATAGTCATGCTCTATATCTGTTCCTGGCTCCAGCTGATTCCAGTGCTCAGGTTAATCTGGAAAGCCACACCAGTGACTGGAACATCAGTTGCATGTGATCAAAACACAAATAGAAGAAGAGTTGTTAGTAAATTAAAAATAGATTATAGAACCCAGATTGCTATATGAACAATAGTTTTCATTTCTTTTAATTGGCAATAGAGGCCCGGGGGCAGGACAGCAAGGTGGCTAAAGCACCAAACATCAAGTTGCTTAAATTATGTTCTCTTAACTCAGGAGTCAGGGAAGTGAATTCAATAATGTGTGGGATATCGGGCTGGGAATTTGTGGTATCAGCCTGTCTCTGCTGTGACAAGTGTGGGTTAGGTGTCATTACGTGTGACCATTCCTTGCAGGGCACCGGTTTAGGGGAGGTCCCGTGGTGTGTGCGATGTGAGCTCTCACCCCAGCCTGGGGCTGGGGAAAAGTGACACAAAGTGGTTGGGATAATTAATGATATTTGTGCAGCAGGAGGGTACTGGATGTGAGAATTGATGGGAATCTGGTGCACACTGAAGAGAAGTCCAAGCTGCTGTCCCTCTTAGCAGAGTTTGCAGGCAGGGCCATGGAGAAATGTCACATTTCAGGTGATGCTGCTGCTGGCCGTGTCACTGTGGTATTTCCTATTCTGGGATGGCACTGCTAGCACGGCCTTTACATAGATAAATGATTTTTTTTTCCCCTTGATAGTGGAAAAGTCGGTGAGGACAACAAGAGGTGGTTGGTAAATCCTTGTTTTAGTGTGTGTCTGAGTCCTGTACGTGAATAAACAGATGCAAGGATACATTTGTAGGTCTGTTTCTGAGATTGTGACACCCTCTGCTGGCAAATATATGAATGTATAAAGCAGCTCTGCACAAGCAGCTTTACAGTCAGGGCGGAAACATCCCCTTACCAAAACAGGATTCTTTCTGTCAAGACAGTTTCCTCTTACAAATGTAACATTGTCAAAAGAGAAATTTTTCATAGTAATCTATCAATTTTGACAAAGTTTTCATGGAAAAAAAATATGTTTTTTCTGGATGAGTTAAATTTACTTTGAAGCAAAAATGCTTTAGCATTACAGAGAAAAATAGTGATTTTTTTTCTGGATTCATGCAGTACTTCATCAGCCACACACCGTTATGTTTTATGCCTGGCACAGAAGCAGGTGATAACCTTCTCCTGTAAGTCTACATGGCAATATGTTATTGATCATGATTCATTTACTTACCAAAGGTATTTGGCAGCAAGGCTGCCGTGATTTAATAGTTCCCTGAATTTCTGATTCTTTTTTTCCATCTTTGTTTTCCTAACTTTTCTGTCTTATAATATAAAAATGTTGAAAGTTTTGGAACAGGCTGGCGAGGGCTGTAAGCCCAGAAGCAAACATGCTCATGCCATATCAAAGTCCCACCACTTTTAAGCTTCTTGAAAGGGAAGGAATTGATTCCAGATTCTCAGGATGTGGCAAGCTGTGTTTAAAGAAAGTGTGTGCATTTATTATTTCAAGTCAGTTCAATCAGAACTTGATTCCTTCCACCCCCTGTGCCACTTGATAATTTTATAACAGGCCTGTTTGAAGGAGTCATCTCCTCATTGTGGGATTAGATCTGTGTTTCTGCAGCACCACCAGATTATTCAGTTCTCTGGCTGTTGTCACCAGGCTTCACCCCTTGTGCCTGAAATGGCCAGGGCTCATTCACACATAGACAGGAGTCCTTGGGAGGGTTCAGTGCAGTAGTCTTGAAAATTATTTCCTGGGCACTCTTGCTCAAGTTTTCATGGCCAGTTTGAGAGTTTTTAATTGCTTAGTGATTGTTTAGTATCAAGAAGGAAGTCTTGTCTGAGCACAGGAAAGTAAACTGAGGTCTTGTGTGTTTATTTTGGTTCCTCTGGTTGATGCTGGGCAAGTCACTCATGCTCTGTACGGTCACCAGGGAAGCAACAATTTATGTATTCATTGGAGGAGGATGAAATCTAATTAATTGGAATGCTGTGTACACAGTCAGCATCCTGCTTGTTATTTTTACTTACGAGACTGTGTGCTGCAAACCAAGGGGACAACCTGGGGTAACCACCCATTAACTGTCCCGCCTAAAATTGTGAGTTCTTTGGCTCGCAGAATGAGCCCTTTGATTTCATGTAGGAGTTTAAAAAGTTGTTCTTGAATAGAGTTCTTAGGGGGCACCAGCTCCAGTGTGGGTGGGCGCATTCATTAGTGGTACGGAAGGATATTTCACTGTACAGCTCCTCAGAAGGCGCTGAGCTGGGAGACCACCAACATGATTTCGTGCAGAGGAATTTCCAGCCGTCTGACCAGAGGACTCTGCTTGTCTGGTTTGGATTTACATCAAGAGGCCAAAAATAAAAGCGCATTTAAATCATTAACTCGCATGTGATTAAGTGCTGTTCACCTCTTTCAGTAGCTCCATCACACTTTGTGGTTTGGTGCGTGAGGTGGGAAATGTCTCTCTCAGTGTGCTCTGTGTGTACACGTGCACTAGAAATGCACACACACATACAGGCCTGGAATTGAAACTGCCCTACAGAAGTTTTACACTGTGGAGTTACTCCTGCTAAGCAGAGGGTCAGACCCATAGGACAGGTATGTGCACAGGCTGAATTGTGCACACTGATCCTTCCCAGAAGCCATCACATGCCTCTTGTCACAAGCAGAAAATCTGTTCACTCCAAACCCAGCTTAGAATATTCACAGTAATACCAGCTGCATGGTCAGACCTTCTGTGGCACCTGAGCCAGGGGTAGGAGCTTCTTGATGTGCTGGGGCAGCCTGGGACAGCCTGACAAGCATGGTGTGGTCTGGCTCCAGCAGCAGGAGAGCAAAACATCTCCCCAGAGCATCTCCACCTATGGTGGGGAAGGGCAGGGAGTCACCCCTTTTCCTTCCAGCCTGGCTTCTCTCAGCCAAAGGGATCATAACACAGCTGTTACTGTGATATGGCTTCTCCTGAGTCTTTGGTCCTTCTGATCTG
Organism: Passer montanus; assembly: GCF_014805655.1. Taxonomy (NCBI): domain Eukaryota; kingdom Metazoa; phylum Chordata; class Aves; order Passeriformes; family Passeridae; genus Passer; species Passer montanus. Next base: position 2,152,254 of record NW_024374812.1, on the reverse strand, counting down.
TTCCATGCCTGGAGGCTTCACCCTGTGTCCAGCAAAATTCCTGGCAAAGCTGCTCTTGAGTTTGCCAGAGCAAGTTGAAAAATCCGTTTGAATGTTCTTGTATTGATGGAAAGTTTCCTGTGACAGGGATCTTGGATCAGACTCTAATTTGGGACCAACATTACGGTTTGTGATTTTTGAACAGATTTTCAAGGTGCCATATAAATATATAGGTAAAAATATAAATATGTGTGTGATGTCTGTGTATCAACTTGCCATTATGGTTTTTTATTCTTTCTCTTTAGTTGAAGAATTTCCATTTTCCGCTACAAACCCCACATCGGTCCAAGGCCCAGAACAAGGCACAATTTGTCCTGTGGTGTGACAGTGACAGTACCAAGTTTTCTCTGTCATACAACCAGGAAAGACTAGAAAGAGCTTTTAAAATTGTTTTAGAGAAAAGGACTTGCTTAGTGATGGAACTTGTCAGGATGACAGTTCTTCTAGTGGAAGGTGTCTCTGTCCCTGGCAGGGAGGTTGGAAATAGATGACTTTTAACGTCCCTTCCAACTCAGGCCATCCCATTATTCCATGCTGATTCCATGATTCTTTAATTTTGGCCTTTTGAAGCACAAAAAAAAGAAAAAAAAAAAGCTATTTCAGAACGTTTTAAACAAGTTTTTATTACTCCCCATGAGCTGAATAATGTTGGGCTCATGGTAGCTAAAGTGCTTGGCAGCTTTACAAAACCAGCCCTAATATAAAAAATACCCAGTCTTTAAAACATATGTAAAATAGCTTTTCTGCAACATTTGTGGCACATAAAGTACCAAATACATGTTGGTGAGTGTGATATAAAGCTTTTATTGCCATTCATTTGGGATGACCCACATAACTCACTCATGATATGCTAATAAAACTGTTCACTCTGTCTCCTTATAAAAACACACATATAAAGATCACTAAAATTGTGGTGTAGCTTTGTGCTAACTTGTTAAGAAGTGCTGCAAGTTGCATTTATCACCTGTCCCAAATTGCTTTATCTACTTTCTGCCCAGTAATCAAAGTCTGAAATGCCCAGGAACAGCAGTTTGTGAAATAAATTTTCTTGAGAAATAACTTTTTTGAAAGTTCTCAAAATCATGCTGGCTGGAGGCCCAGAGCCATCAATATTCTGTCTCGTACCAGTGACAGCTTAAAGGACCAATATCTTTTGACCTTCCAAAAGTGAGAACTGAAATGTTATGTCATTAAAAGGAAGAGGTTTTCAGTTTTCTAAAATGATAACACACCATCACCTTAATCTGAGAAATATATACCTTACAAGGGAATATTTCTGAATTTTCCATCTTCTAATACCTTGCTAATTGAGGAACAAAGATTTCCTGGTGGAAATGTGAAAAACATTATTTGAAAACAACACAAAAGGAACATTTTCTGTAAGTCCAGATGTGATCAGACTGCAGGCTCTCCAAGGCAGGGACTTGGTAAGCCTGGTTAACAGTCTTAGATGCAGCCATTTTGGGAATAGTAAATATTTGCATTAAATTTACTAGCAGACCAAATTTTCTGACATGTCTGTGCTGAAGCAACTTTGAAGACATAGCATACCACAGGGAGGAGGAGAGAGAGAAAAAAAAGAAAGAATGTATTTATTTATATAATTTAAAGTTACAGAACATGCTGAAGTCAACAAGGTTAATGACATGATGAAATTAAGGCACTTTCTCAAGCCTTTGCTGAATCAGGGCCTGTATGCACGGCCAGGCCTAGAGTAAAACACTTGCAATGGGAACAGCAATTGGCAGACGCTCTCCTTTAAGAGGGAATTATTTCCCCTGTGTGTTGGAATATTCCTCCAAGTGCTGCTGGCTTTACTGGGATGCTTTGTTCTGTTTCCCAGCCGAGCTCCCATGCTCGCACACAGGAGCAGTAGCACAGCTGGAAGTGGATTAGAGCAATCTGGCAGCAGCAGTCCTGGGAGGAATTAAGAGCCTTGCTGCTGGAATGGGAGGCCTAAATTGCATTATTATTTAGAATTGAGTTTTAACTTCATTGCTCTATGGTTTGGCCCTGGTGGATGACTCTCTTTGTTGTGATAGACTTGGTGTATCTTAAGTGTGTTCCCCACAGCAAAGACTTAGGTGAAGTTATGGCCTTGCTTAGTTCAGTGTCCAAAACTTATATAACCAAATGTTGGGGTTTAAACACCCAACTGGTCTTGATGTCCTGACAGGATTGTTCACAGGTTTGCATTTAGCCATTGCAAGGTATCACATGGTAGATAGCCAGTGACTGGCTCCTGGAAGTCAGTTTGCAAAACTGTTGATGACTTCAAAGGGAAAAGAATTGGCCCAGGTTTTGTTTTTCATTAAGCAGATTTTAAAAGATTTTTTTTTCAATTATTATTTGTTTAATGCATGCAAATGTTCTCCATAAAATAACAGGGAAAAGAATAGTGAGACGTAAATGAAAATCAATGTTACTCAGTTTCTTTATTAGATATATCTTAAGTCACTGACTTTCAGCTTGAAAATACTGCTAGAAATGAGGTGACAAAATGGGAATTAGAGAAATAGTTCTTGTAAAAATATCCTGGTTTTTCTGATTGCAGAAAAAAGTAACCTGAATTTCATGGACTTTGAGGCCAGAAGGATCTTTGTGTTATTTACTATCATCTCCTACAAAACACATCCCAGTGAGTTTTGCCCATTAAGCAAACATGTTAATGTTCCATCCTTAAAATTATTTGGTTTGATTGAGCAGGGAACAGGAGAAACTGAAATGTCCTTGGTCCACTGAAGTGTCTTTGGGGCTTTTTATCCAGTCCTTGAGCACTATTTTACTGTTTTCTTTTGACCTTTTGCTGGAATTCCCAGTGCCTTTTTCATTTTTTTAACTGGGGACACCAGAACTGGAAAAAATGTTTTTAATACTTGACTCAACAGTTCAGTTGCAACAGAGGCAATGTGACCTCCCTACTAATTCTTGGATTGTTTTCATACATCCAGACTTAATTATAACTGATTTTGCTTCTGCTCCTTTCAGGGAGGTTGAGGTATAATCACAATGATCCCTAAGTCATTTCAAGGGGCTTGAAACAAAAAAAAATCTCAAAAGCAGAGAAACAATGGGAAGGAAAGAATTAAGATGTGACTCATTTGCAAATCTCGTCGTCTCATGGCTTTTTGTGTCTCAGTAACGATTTTTGAACAGAAAAATTCTGGAAAATTGAACACAGAAAATTCTGGAAACACTAAATCCATTTGAGACTGAGATTTTTCCAAGTGAACGAAGGGGTTTGGGAACTTAATAGCTTTAAAATTTCATCCTCAGGTGCTGCTAGCTAGGCATTGCTTTGTCTGCCTCTCATGTGTCTTCATCGATGCTGGAATTAAAAAACATAGTTGAAAACAGTGGAATGCAATTGGGATTATCCTGGTGTAAACAGAAGCAGACTTTATTCTTCTACATGCCTGGAATTGGAAGAAATTAGTATTAAAGATTCAAGCACCATCAGCCTGTACAGGAACAAATTTCTTCACTTAAGTCTTGGAACACAAGGGGTCCCCAGAGCACTGCTGCTAAAGCCCAGCTGCACTCGCTACCAGAATCTCACTTTTCTCTTATTTGAACGCAGATACATGAAGTTACTTTTCCTTTGTTAGTCCCAGAAATGCCTTATTTGCTCTTCAGTAGCAAAACAAGAGTTTAAACTCTGAGTGAACACACTTAAACACCGAGATAGCAGTAGGATAACCTCATACTATAAAATATGCGTTTAAATTTTGCAGGGCTTTATTTTTTTTTTCCAAATTCCTGATGCAAATCAGCTGCTGCTGTCTGCAGTTGCTTTAGGGACACCTGCACAAGACTAACATGGCAGAGGTCAGGATTAGGCCCTTGGGGACGTGCCCTAGAAATGATGCTTGTCACTTACGTGCTGCTACAGGGTCACGATGATTTGTGAAACGCAGGTTCGGTGCTGTTCTTCCTGGGGCACTTGTAGGCCAGTAGTTTTACATTCACTTGCTTCCTGCCCTCAGGGTCATTGGACTCCTAAGAGACTTGGGAGTGAAGCTTTTCTTTGGTGTCATTTGAACACCTGGCTTTTCTTCTTAAAAAACAGCATTTGAAGGGGCTCTGACAGCATTCTTCATGATAATGTTACAAGTATTCCATTTATTTCTTGCCTCCATTGTAACAATGGATAAGAAAAGGGAGGGAGGAAACCTGAGTTTTCTGTAAAAAAATAGAAACAAGTCAAAACAATCTTTCTAGATATTTGAAAAACATGTCTAACTTACTATTTAAGGTGTTATTGATTCACCTGCTTTGCTAGGTTTAATTTGGGACTAGGACAGATGGTATCACAAAAATAGAAAGATGCCAAGATGCCTGTTCTTTTTGTAATATTTACTGTTTATCGTGTCTAACCTGAAACATGTTTCCACAGCTTGTGCATTATTGCTTTACTAATGTAAAGTTTATGGCCAAAGAGTAGTTTTATTTTTATATTGGATATAGGACATGGCAAAGCAAATGATTTAAATTATTTTTATAAGGCCATATAGAAAACTTGAGAAGAAGAAACTCAAGTCTCCTAAATCCAGGTAGCCTCTTAATCCTTGGATCATTGCTCTCTGTTTTAGGAAAATGTGCTGGGAATTGAGCTTTCAGTCTTTCTCATTCCTTCTGTGGAGGTTTTGAGACATGTCTGTCAAAATATCCCATACTTTTTGGGTGAAGCTCTAATCAATCAATCAATCAATCCACATTATCAGTCTGCAGATGGGTGAGAAGGGAAAAGAGATGATAAGGTTGGGATCATTTCACTTAATTCTGTCTAAAAGTTATATATTAGTCATTCAAAAGTCCTACTTCTGATCAATGGAGAGAGACATTTCTAAAGGGCATTTTGATTTTTCTTAAAGTTGGGAGAATTTCCTTTGGAGATGCCTTTCTTTTATTGCTACCTTGAACAATTAGGTCAGAATAATTACCTAACAATTAGAAATCAGGCAAGGGAAATCTTACCCATAAGCAAATCAACAGATTTTTGATGTGTCCAGGTTTCTGAGGGTGCTTGGGGTATCCCTCAGCTGTGTCAGCTCCATCTTCCTCTGAGTTCTGGAGGAAGTGTTCCTGGGGCTTAGCACCTCCATTTCTCTCACTGCAAATACACAGAACAACATATATGTCCCTACATGTATGGAAAATGTGTCCCTGTTTATGCCTGCCTCAGACCATGTCTGAAAGGTGATTTATGACCAGACTTCTGTGTCTGTTTCCATGTGTGCCCCTGTGTTTTTGTGACTCACCCCATTCCTGGTGTTTGCTCACCCCAGCACTGACTGGGAGTAAAAAATCCCTTTTCAAGTCCCAGCTCTGACTTGCCTGGAGGATGAACATGAGCCCCTGTCCCCTAAAACAACCCCAAACCAGGAAAGAGCGGATTTGAGGAATAAGAGACACTAATTTATTTCTGTTCTGTGTGTATAAGGTATTTGTTGATTCATTAAGTGGGCAGAGACACAGAGATCACAGCTTTTTCACATGGCTGTGTGGGCATTCACCTTTATTGTGGGAACATGCACAAGTCTCTTTTCCAGTGAATATTGAATTATTTATCTGGAGTGGAACATCTTTAATAGGAGAGCTGAATCACCCCAGAAACTCCCTTTGGCCCAGACTTAGGCATCTAAATGCCTTGGATGCATGGGAGCACACAACCTTCATCCTCCTCTGCATTTCCAATGGCTCTCCCAGTGACCTCCCACTCATTTGCTGCTCAGAGCTGGGGATTTTATGAGGCAGAAACATGCCTGGAAAGGATGCTGCAATGCTCAAATAGGCAATGTATTTGCCCTGTGGGGAGTAAACCCTAATATTTAAGTAACTTTAAAAAAAATTGGAGGTATTATCCTAGATCACTTGGGTGAACTGTGAAATTATATTCAAAGAGTAGTATTCGTCTCGCCTGACTTCACCTCCCTGAAAGTGAGGTGTCTAGTCTGAGCTAGTCTTTTAGGTTTCATCTGTAATTCATGCAGCAAGAAGGGCATGTGCACAGTGAGTCACTCTGGTCTGAATCAGGTGTCTCAGGCAGTTGGATGGAATTGCCCTCTGGAGATGCTCAGTCCCTCTGAGCAGAGAGGGAACCTACAGAACCAGCTTAGACAAGGCACCCGACTCTTAAAGGGCTGAACAGAAGAAGTCAAGGGGCACCAGATCTCGAGGGTTTTATTGAAATCACAGGGGGGAAGATAAACTGTTCAATATGAAGTGCAGAGTCACGTGTATTGCAGTCACAGCTCCTCCATGGAGAATTAATCTATACAGATTAAAGTTACAATACTCTGTTGAGCCAGCCTGGAAAAAAGAAAATACAAACCAAAAAAAAAAAGGACAGGATGGAAAAAGAGAGTGAAAATATGAATCTTTAATTTTTAATCAGACTGTCAGACTAGTGGAATGATATTATTTTCTTACCTTAAATTGCTGTTTCTTAGCTTGTTCCTTTCTCCTACCAGAAAACAGTATTCGGTCTCATATAATATCAAACTGTGAATCTGGAAGTGATCAGGAAAGGTGGTTTGTTTTTTTAAAGGAAAAATAAATCTCAGATGGTTTGATTGAGACTGTGAATATTTATGTACTGTTCCCCCTTTTCCCTCATTGGTATTTCACCAAGTTCATTTGCGTGTGTTACAGGATAAATCTTACAGGAGGGCAGTGGAAGAAAGCAGTAAAAAGGGAAAACATCAATCAGTGAGGTAGCAGCAGGAATCATTCATTTTTGTACATGGATCATGGTTTGTTGTACTTGCCTGGGCTTGACAATTAAGAGCCTTGCAGTTGTGCTGAGATCAGCCTCAGGTAGTTGGCTACAAAAAGACAAGATGTTGCTGGGCTTCAGTCAGTTTGAAGCCTTGTTGTCACAGGGATAATCACTCAGAAAGAGCGCCACGCATATTTGTCCTTGACTTGGAGAAAATGTTTTGTGACAAAAGGTTTATTTAATAAAAATGCCATGGGTGGTGTGAGTAACCTGATTTATTGGCAAATGTGGGTGGAATTTTGTGAATAATAACCTGCTTTGGAAAGTAAAAGTATTTTCTGTTAAACTGTTTGAAGCAGAAGATTATTCTCCTTATAATTTGGAAATGATATGTTAATTTTGAAGATTGTCACCATTTAAAAAGTGATGCAAAAATTATTGGATGTCTAGGCAAGACTTACTTAACCAAACATCCCCAAATATGACTTCCTTGTTTTTGTGTTTGTTTAAAAATCTTGCTTTTTTTTTTTTTTGCAGCTTGTTTAAAAAATTAACTGTTTTTGCTCCCTTTTCACATAAGTCAAATAGTTTTTATGTTCAGTTTGCTTAAAAATCTGTTGTTCTTAGTACTGTGATTGTGCCCTCTATGCTTTGAAACTTTTTCCATAATAACTATCAAGTGAAATCCTTATCCTGCAAGAGGTTCCACACAAGCACATAAAAAAGGAGTCATCTCACCTAATTTTAGCTATTTTAAATTTAGGTAGCCAGTCTGCCTATGACAGAGACTGAGAGAGATAGAGAAAGTGAGATTGAGGCTTCTCTGGTGGTAATTCAGCTTTTCCTAGGCTACTATTTTAGGATGGAATGATTTGCCTTGCAGTGGCTCGTTCAGGCCACAGAGATTGGTGTTTATGTGCTTTGTCTGCTTTGCTATTTCTCCTTGTCCCAACATTAAACAAGGAAGGAAATATTTGGAGTTCAAGGAAGGGGAAAAAGCGTCCTCGCCTGACCTCTGCAAATGCTGTGGGTGTGGGCAGTCTGAATCAGTTTTACTTTTTCCAAACCATTTTTCTTTTACTACTTTCTAGTTACTTTCCATTTTGCTTCAGCCTTATTTGACCCACAGAAAACAGAGATGGAAACGACCGGTACGCTGGAAGTTTTATGGCTGGTATTATTTCAGGGGTCAGATTAACTGATTAAAATAGTCCCTTTTGGCTTTAAAAGCTTCTGGAGAAATCCTAATCCCACTGAAGTCAACAGCAAAACTTCCATGAGCTTCAGGATGGCCAGAATTTCACCCTGGGTACCTATTAATGAATCTTTGTCATCTGGCCCTCTGCTTGACTTGCAGGATTGCTCCATGCATTACATTTTCCAATGTTTTGTTCAGATGCAATATAAGTACTTCAAGGCACAAGGGTTTCTCTCCATCCCCTGGAAATAGTTGCACAGGCTAATAGTTTAAGGAAGTTTTTGCTTGAAGAGTTGAGTAACAGAGCCAAAGTCTGTTCTTGGTTGGACTGGAGTAAATATGGAATAGCTTGTTGACAATGCAGTTACTCCTCTTTTATGTCAGTGTAACCAACAGCACAGTTTTGCCCATTATTAACTTTTGTTACATTATTTGTATTTCTGTGCATGTCAGAATTTGTTAATCTCATTGTTCAACATCAAGTAACCTTCTGCTGAAAACAGAACGTCAATGTGAATTAGGTATCATCAGCTAAATTGAACCTCACCCTGTGCATTTGACAGATGGTAATACATTCATTAAGTGTTCTGTGGTTGCTTTGAGGTTGGAAAGTGCTATTTTTCTGGCTTCTAACTTAGAATTCTTAAGTAAAGTTGTTTAAAATCCTAGTTTTGAAGGGAGAAGAAAAATCACAAAAAGCTTGCGAGGTTTTTTTTACTAATATTATTGTTTATTACTGGTGGGATGACAGGGCAGGACTGTCATTGCTAGAAGTTGTCTTTGGCTGCATAAGTAGTCCAGAATGAAGTAGAAAAGGCTGAGAGAGAGATGGTTCCACCATGGATTTTGTCTATACATGGGTAGAATTTCTTGGAATTCAAGGTTATATTAGATATATCCCAGTGAAGGCAATATGATGCTGGTGCCTTGGTGCTTGGTGATTCCAGTGTCCAGAAAAATGGTTTCAGACATTTCAGCTGTCACATGGATAAGCTGATGACAGGGCTCCTCTCTGAGAGCTGATCACATTTGGGATCTCTAAGTTCCTACTGAAAGTCTGCAGGGTGGGGAAGCAGTTGGAGGTAGAAATTTCAAAAGCAGCACAGAGCCACAGCCTGGCTCTGCTTGGTGTTGTAATATTGAATCCTCCACCCCGAGATTACCAAGACAATGCAAGGGTGTGATTAGACGCTTCAGGAGAAGTTCTCCCCACAGCTCATTTAGGGGTCACCAAAACCAAGTGTAGAAGAGAAAACTCCACTGAACAGAGAGGAAGCTCTCACGGTGTTTAATTCAAACCTATTCTTTTAATTTTACTCACTTCAGGGAAGATTAATCCCACCCATTAGCTGTTATCAGCAAAGCTATTTAGTTCTTTAATGATGTTTCCCAGAGGACAAGTTGCCAAGGGAATTAGGTGCTTAGCCACTTCTGAAATTCACTGTGGGTGGTTCTCTCACAAATGGGGAATTAGTAACTTTTTAGATCTTTTTAAATGTCTTCATCCAGTCTGGTGCTGATTGGTGTTCACATGGCCCCTGCCTTGGTGAGTGCATCCTGTCCCCTGTGTTCTCAGTGGAGACAATGTAGAGAGTCATCCAGCTTTTCATTAAACAGCCATAGTGGGGGAAGTTTGGAATTAAGTCCAAGTTTAAGGAATTAATTCAAGCTGAGGACTCTTTCCTCAGGAAGAGTCTCAGAACATTCAGAGCTGTAGGCTATTCTGAAGAGGTCATTTCCTGGTCTCCACTCACAATTTTTCACCTTTGACATAATGCTTAAATGTCTACCAGGCAAGAGGGAAAATTAGATTCTTTTACACATCCTCCTGCTTTGAGTGGGGATTTCCCTGAGTACCTTCTCAAAGAACATAAGATTTCAAATCCAACAGATAGATCTGAATGTGTTAGGGCACCTAGAAAGTAGCATTTGCAGCATGGATATTTGCATATAGATTTCAAAAAAATGCCTTGGAAATCATCAACAGGCTTTAAAAATCTGACCCTGTGCACGTAAAATCCATTTGATGTAGCAAATTTTGGATTGTAATTCTCTTAGTTTTTAATTTTTTTTTTCACTAATTGGAAGGAGAGCAGTTCTCTCTTATTCACTATTTTCCTATTTTCCAGGCTGTTCTGAGAACTTTACTAGGATCTGAGATCTAGTTTACTATGAAGAGTTTTGATTAAAAAAATGGGGTCATTGGTGTCACAAGTAGTTGTTCAGTTCTTGCCTGTCAGGATATAAGATGGTCCTGACTCTGTGGTGATTTCAATGTGAGGTGTCAGCATCCTGTGGGCTCCAGCAGAGCCTGTGAATTAGGTCACAGATGTATTGAGCCCTGAACATACACACTTATTTCTGGCCTAAAGCTGCCGTATGCAAGAGCCAACTATGAATTCAGACAGTTGTTTTTCTTGCTGTCACAAACAGGCTGCACTCCAGGCATTGTTTTTGGGACAGCCATGACGCACTTTGATAGAGCAATGAGGGCAAAAAAAACCCCCAAAACCTAATAAGTTCCAGAAGAGTTACATAAACACACCTCACCTGCTGCTGCTGTCTCTGTGCACACACCTGACTGACCCCATGGGCTAGCACAAAGCATCAAACACCCTCCTGACACTGGAATATTGCTCAGATGACTTGGAGAACCAAAATCCTACTGGGTGAAGGGAATACTGGAAAGTGGTCAGTGTTGAGCCAGTTCTGTAAAACCCAGATGAACAAAACTGCATGAAATCACAGGAATTCCAGTTCACTGTCTCTACATGAGCACAGTGTAAGAGGACACAGTCTGAGGCTGACCAAGAGAAGCAGAACTCACTATTCAACAGGTATTACAGGTCAAACCAAAAAGAGATTGCTAAATCCTTTGAGTGCTGCCACACTCCACAGTTCCTACCCTCCCGTGGAAGTTGTGAGGCAGGACAGCTGCAGGCAATTAAAGGCACCACAGCATCTGACAGCAGAATGTCAGTGTCAAAATTCAATTTGAATTGATTAAATGAAGGATGGCAACACTTTTGTTTTATGGATGGCAGCACTTCAGTCGCTTTAGATGCTCTGCTTTCAGAAATAAAATTCCTTCCCTCCCTGCTATGTTTGTGGGGGTGTTTTCAGTTGGATCACAGTAATTTCTTCAGTCAATCAATTAAGCCAGGGTTTGCCACTGTGTCTCAGAGTCAGCCACAAAAGAGCTGGTATGGTTCCCTGGTGCTGGGCCAAGAGACTTCAGTGGGAGCAAGGCATCAAGCGGCTTAATCTGACTTCCACTGCTGGCACAGGTTTAATGGATGTTAGGGCAGCAGGGAAATCATGTTCTGTGGCATTCAGCTCCTGCTCTCTCAGTAGCCCTGGATGTGCTGCCTTTCTCTCTGTGCCAAAAGCACAGGGGCAGCTGACAACAGAGCCTGTGGAGTTACCTGTGCCAGCAAGGCTCTCTGTGAAGGGTGATTGCTGCAGCCCTTTTGAGTGTCTGTCGTGGTCCATGAATATATTTAGGACCATAGAATCAAAAAAGGTTTGGGTTGGAAAAGACCTTAAAGACCATCTAGTTGCAAACCCCCTGCTGTGGACACCTCCCACTATCCCAGGTTGCTCCAAGCCCTGTCCACCCTGGCCTTGAGCACTGCCAGGGATGGGGCCACAGTTTCTCTGGGCAGCTGTAAAGAATTTATTGCATATAATTAACTAAATTTCCCCTATTTCATTGGTCCTTGTACTTACCTCCGTAGGCCTTGTAGTGCTATACCACCTGAGTAACTCTCTCCTAGGTTCAGTGGCAGTAAGTTACTCAGAGATATAAGATTTTACAGTATTAGGCCATTAATACTGACTCCAGGCCACATCTGCAGCAGGTATAAATCACTGCAGGTAATTTTCACCAGCTGAAATTCTGGCCTTAAGCCCGTGAGTCATGTTGTTATTTTTTCACATTGTAAATTCTTGCTGTTTCTTATTTATGTTGCTTTAGCACTTTGGGGCACTTGTGGGGGACCAGGACTCCATCATGCTTTTCACCCTTCAGACAGAAACACCGAAGACCCTTCTTTGCCCTGAGTGTTTGCAGTTTGGGTAATGCACAAACCTGCAGAGAGTTATCCAGCTTTTTGTAAGTGCAAATTGCACTTGCAATTGCAAGCAAGCTTTTCTATTGTCCTGACAATGAAGCATAAAAACACAAATTCCTTATCTGGGTGAAAAATTTGCACTCTGCTGTAGAGATTTAGATGGCATTTGAACACTGGAATTTGTTGGAGCCAGCAGCAGTGTGGGACATGATCTTCAGTAACTGAACTAAGAGGTCTGGAGTCTCCATTGTGAGACTATTTGAGATCTCTCAAAAAGAGTGTTTGCACCCAGGCTGAACCAGAGTTAAATAGGAATTTTAACACTGGCTAATATCTCATCTCGTTTGTAGCATATCTTTCAGCTCTATGGAGCTCTGGTTAGCATCTTTGGAATTACTGCTATTGCCCTTAATTACTCTGCAAGGGTGTTGAAAGAAGTAAAATTAAGACTTGATAGAGCTGAAGTAATGCTAGAAAATTCTGCTTCATTGCAGTCCTGTGCAGCTGGTTAGAAAAATGAAGTAGGGTTCCGGTTCCTGTGTCATGGCTTTCAACAGACCAGAAGAAATATCATAGGCAGTATGGGGTTTTTTTGTGTATCATCTTGACAAGCTGTTTTTTCTTTCTGTGATCTCTTTTACTGCTTTTTGTTGTTTGTCAGGAGAAGACATGGTACAGCAAGGTCCCTGTGTCCCTTTTCTCCCTGCAGGATGAGCTTTATCCTCAGGCAGATGTAATTTGCTGGGCTACTTTGCCATTGGATTGTGTTGGCTTTGGATCACAAATTAACAACGAATAAATTGGTTCTTGGCTTTTTTCCTAGACACTACCATAGCCATTGATAATAAGCATTTATAAACAATTCCTACCCTGCCCTAATCACTTATTCTTGGCTTTTTTTTTTTGGCAAAGCACTTGAAAGGGGCTTAGTGAAGGCTCTGAAGAAGCTGGATGACTACCTGAGAACTCCCCTGCCAGAGGAGATTGATGCAGACAGCACTGAAGAGGAAAAAGTGTCTAAACGCAAGTTTCTGGATGGAGATGACCTGACACTTGCTGACTGCAACCTTCTGCCCAAACTCCACGTTGTCAAGGTAAAAGATGTTGTGAGATGGTGAAAGAAGCCTTAACTGACATGATGTGCCTTGCTCTGACAGCTGAGTGCAAAGCTAACATGTATTTCAGCAGAGAGTTCTTCAGGCCTAGAAGAACAGTTTGAAACACAGTTTTGCTCTTCAGTGTTTCCTACAGGTTAAATAAAGGAACTTGATACTTAGTTCATGGGAAAACTGTCCCATCACTTATTAGTGGTCAAGACAGTACTGAGTTCTAGATGTCTTGTTTCTTTATTTTTACCCTGCTGCAAGTAGCAGCAGTCTTTTGTATTAATTAGTTCCTAATGCCCTTAAGAAACATGTCAAAACTTTAGTCAGTTCCCACCCATTTGTAACTTAAGAGCAGCAGTCCATCTCTTTGGGGAATTTTTATTCCATCTGGTATTTCACACGGAGAAGTTAACAAATCAAAGTCATTGCCAAGGTCTGGGATTTAAGATGTACTATGGTTGCTGGTATAATGCAAATCATGTACATCATCTTGACTTCTAAATGTTGCATTTATTTAATTTATCAGATGACATGTTGCTTTAGAATAACGCAAGTACCTGGCAGACCTTGGCAAGCGAGTGAGCTAGGAATTAAAGCCAAGTCATGCATCTAATTTGGCTCTGTGAGCCAAAACATAAACTGAGCCTGGGAGCTGACTGCACACATGCAAAAAGAAAAAAAATTAAAAAAGCACATAAGTCACCAGGTAAGAAATGTGATAATATCCTCACAGGTTTAGCACTTATTCTGGCTCGTCTTCATTGGCAACATTGGAGTCAGACAATGCAAAATGAATGTGTGGCCCCTCACTGGTTCTTGTCTCCTAGGGATGAAATGAAAGATGTAAAAAGAGAATTAAAATTTTTCTCAGACAAGCATAGCCATAGGATATTGCCTGAAAAGCATTTAACAGATAGAAGAAAAGGGTGAATTATTTTTTCATTTGATGGAAGATGTGTGCTGGAAATTTAAAAAATGTTGACTTAAGTTGCCCAGCAGGTTTTATCTTCCCCATATGCGTGTGAAGCTCATGGAAGGCAAGAATGCTTAATTAAATGCAGTTTAGGACAGGATTTGGACTTGCATATACCAAGTGAATCCTGGTAATAGAAACAAATCACAGTCGTTTCTGAGCACATGACTGTCCTAAGAAATCTGAGATGGAAAACAGCTCTACCATGTGCTTTAAAAATAAAGGGGAACTCTGTGGCACATATGTATGTAATTTATGCCCAGGAACAATTTTATACTGTCAGAAAAATTAGAGATTGGAAGCACTCATTAAATTAGCTAATCCATCCTTTCCTATCAGATAGTTCACTCTGTCACCACAAGCTTATTCTATATGGTATATTCCTAAAGGGAAACTGAAATATCCCAATTCAGCAAGGTACTTAACCAACTAACTAGCTTTAAGTGCAGATTAATCCCATTGACTTCAATGGGACTGTACAGGTGCTTAAAATTAAGTATGCACTTAACTGTTTTCCTGAATAAGGGCCTGAGTGTTTTTAGAAATCAAAAATTTGCCTTGATAGACAATTTCCTAGTCTAACAAGTCTTGAAATAACCATTTTCTCTCTCAGTTTATCCCAATGCTCCTGTTTCTAATATATGCTAAATCATCTTGGTTTCCTAATCATGGTGCCCATACCACCCTGAATTTTTAGTTTTCATGAACACGGATCCAGCCTTCCAACAGCTGTAGGTGGTTATATCCTCTGACACCACTTACCAGGCAAAATATATTGCATATATTAAAAATATAATACCATATATAAAAATAATGTTAAATATAATAATTAATATAAAAACATGTTATAATCATTACTAATGCATTTCTTTTAAATCTGTCTTGCTCTTTATAATTCAGCCTCTTCTTATGTGGTGTCTCAGCTTTAAGTGATGTACTCAAGACTTGTCAAAAAAAACCCCAAACCCCCAATATGGTAAAATCAATGCACTTCAAGTACCATAAAAGTTGAAATTTGGTAACAGTAGCCAGGTTGTAGCTTTAGAGTATCCTTAGGCCAAGCAGCAGCCCTGCATGATAGGGGACAACCAGCAGTCACTTCTCAGGCTTTTCTGTGATAAATCACTGATTCTCCAAACATTCCCCTCATTTGCTCTTAATTATATGACAGAGGAGAGCAAGAAGCTCCCTAAGAATGAGATGCATCCCCTGTGAGATGGATTTTTTCAGGTGCTTTATCTTTGCTTTAGATTGTTGCAAAGAAATACCGCAACTTCGAGTTCCCGGCGGAGATGACGGGGCTGTGGCGGTACCTGAAGAACGCGTACAGCAGGGATGAGTTCACCAACACCTGTGCAGCAGACAAGGAAATCGAGCAAGCCTATGCAGACGTGGCCAAGAGGCTCAGCAAGTCCTAACTGCCCCCAGCCATGGCTCAGTATCCCCTTTTACAGACTCTGCTCCTTGTTGCCTTAAGATATTCTTTGTCGTTATGCTGTCTGGTTGGCATCTTTATGACTTCACATGTTCCAAGTGTATTGGGCAGGGACAAATCTGCCTCTCCCTGGACAAAAGGGAAGGCAGCTGTAGTGGGAGGGGTGGGAAATGGGGGTGGGCACCCTTTGAAGTCTAACCCAAGATCTAGCTCAACTAGTATTATTTGCAATCAGTATTGGAAATGAGTCCGCTTGACTAGTTTCTTGTTCTGTGTTGGGGGTACATAATGACCTGCATCCTTTAGAGTTTTAAAAATAGCTGAAATTTCAGGTAAGAGAGTTAGGAACACATAGAACTGATTCCTGTCTAGGTTATTTCAAGGACGCTTTTTCCTTCAGTTCTATTAAGATCCTTGAGGCATGAACAAAATTCAGGAGAGAGAGAGGGGAAAAATAAGACTTTGACCCTAAAGCAGAAATGCTCTTAGCAGTTATATTTAAATAAACTCTCTGAATGCATCTTCTGTCTTAGCAGGCCCAGGAGTTTATAGGGTATTTATTTTTAACTTGGCGCAAGAGGGGGAAGCCTGAGTGAATATGTCAGACTTGCAGATGCTACTCTGCATAAAATTTGCATGGTGTTGTTGGATCGAAATGTTTAAAGCAAGAGAGTGAAAGAGCAATTGAGCAGGCAGCCCTTGGAAGAGCAGTCCTGTGCCAAAATGCCCAGTGGATCTGCTGGTTGGTAGAGACAGACACACACAGCAATAACAGGGGCAGCAGATTGACTCCAGCACCCACAGAGGGAATTGGCACAGCAAAGCAAACCACGCAGGATATTGTCGTCTTGACTGTATGGTTGCCAGTTCCTTTTTAATTGCTATCTTGGGAAACTTGGATCAGCAGCAGGAAGCTGTCGCTGCACACGGATTCCAGGCAGGGGAAACGCTTTCCTCGTCTTGGGCTCCAGATGGGTCACTCTCAATGCTCATCATCTCAGCCCAGGAGGAATTTGCTGTGAGAGCCTCAAAGAGGGCAGGCTGGCACAGCAAGAGGCATGTTTCCAGCCAGGAATTCAGCAAGTGTGCTAGCAGAAATCCATGCATGGTGCCTCAATCCCACTCATCCAGGCCTTACCCATCCGGGTTCCACAATTCTGAATTAGGCATTTTTTCCTAAAAGAGATTATTTCGCTCTGTCTGCAGTGCCTGCCTGGCACATCTGCTTTACACTGGTGATTATTTGCACATTTCTTCAGCAAATTCAGAATGACAGCTCTTCCACTTGAAACTCGTGTGCTCCAGTACGTACAGGAGAGCACATGGTTTGTGGGTTTCAGTTTGTGGAGGGATTTACTGCTGTTTTTAAAGATAAAATAAAGCTGAGCTGTAACCTGTTGTGGCTCCCCTTCTGGTCAGAGCTGCTAAAACTGCACTCATTTGAGGGGAACCCCAACCCCACAGGTGAGCTGTGACCAAGCAGACTTGTCTGCAGCCAGAGAGCTGGAAAAGTGGAACAACATCGAAAGCCAGGCTCTGCCGTGTGATGCTGATGACAATCTGAAACCATCCTCTTGCTTTAGTGGGATAATTCCACTTTTCACACTAACCCAGCTGGGAGCAGAATGTTGCTTGCTGACTGAAGGGAGTTTGTGGTTGACTATTGTTTCACATGCAATGGTCAATTTGTTCTGAACTTTCAAAACCTTGGAAGAAAATCCATGAACTCCCAAGTCTTCTCCTAGAATGGGCTATTTTAGCAGTGGCTAGACTGGAGGGCAAAGGCTTGCACTGCTTAAAATATTGCTGAGAAATCAGCTGGCTCAGAGAACACTAATAGCAGCCAGAAAAATCTGATGAGATTAGAAGTATCTGCACAAGCACATGTGGCTTGTTAAAAACATTTCTTCATGAATTGGAATTATTGTGATATTATTGTCTTTTCTTTTTTTTTATTTAATTCTGGAAATTATTTATTTATTTATTTATCTTAATTGACTTGATCCTTTCTTTCTGTCTTTCTGGTTTTTGTTTTCAGTCAACACTTGGGTCAGGATGGCTCAGTCAGTCTGGGAAAGTGTTATTAGCAAAGCTCTGCAAGTTTGTTCCTAGAGAAAAGTCTTCTGTCTGATCAATGGTCCTGGGGATTTTTTACTCTCAGTATGATCCTGTCAATCAACAAAAACTACATTTTTCTCATTTGCCTTTTCCCAGGTTTGCAATTCAGTCAGTAACTTTCCTTATTCACAGTTTCTGTAAATATTTGAATAAAAGACACAGACACAGATGCAGATTCTTGCTGTCTGCTTATTATATTTATGTCCTAAAAGAAGACTGTCCAAATATGCAGCAGATCTCAGGCAGGTGAACCAGGATCTGCCCTGATTTTCATCTCAGAATCTTCTCCATTTTGCTAAATCTCATAGTTCTGACATTCTCTTATATATTTTTCTCTATTCTTCATAGAAGAGGGCCAAATCACAATCAGCTCATTTCAGTGACCTCAAATTGTATCTATTTTTTAGAAAAAAAGTGTTTAAAAATGGTTGGGCTCATATCAAAAAGAAAATTGTCTATAAATGCAATGAGCGTTTTCTGAGATGATTTTCATGTTCTTAAAAACTTTTTAAGATTTCATAATAAAATCTAAAAGTCTCCAGGCTAATTTCCTTTTAATAAATTGCAAAAAAAAAATCCTTAAATATATTCGCTTTTCATACGGTATTCCAAAATATCTAGATAAAATATAATGATGGATATGAGAAATTAGAGGAAAATTGAGCAATTTTCAGCCAAGGTGCCAGTTCTGTCTGAATTCAAGTCTCACTCTGAATCCTAACTTTGCATTTTGCTCAAAACTCTATTATAGGTTGATCCAAGATCATGGACAGGTTCAGGCATTCCCTGACCTTTGTTTGGGTTTGAAATCCAAGCTCATGTTTTCAGATGTGTAACTTTCACTCACCTTTGTGCTTCTTGGCTTTATCCATTGCCAGAAGCAGGAAATACTGGAAATCCTGCTTAGAAATGTGTTTTGCTAAGATTTTGAGCTCAGTTCTCAAGGCTCAGGATCCATCACCAATGAGATTGTAAAGGGCTCCAGACTCTTTTAGGCAGAGTATTTTTGGTGACCTTCCATTGTATTTAGAATTATAAGTAATAAATATTAATCATACAGGATTGTATATCTACATTGGCAAGGCAGCATTTCTGAAAAGAATCTAAGTGACAAGACAGACATTGCAGATTTACAATAACTTTGTTCATAAATTTTTTTCTAAGATGTAAAGAAAGACATAGTGCAGGGAGGGAAGAAGCCAACAATGTGGATTTAATAATCTACATTTCAGAAATGCAGACCAAATGTCTGTGAAGATGTCCATTTCATCCAAACATTTCTTAGATATTTATTTCAAAGCTCCCTGCTCACTCAACCCAACACTCCATTCATACTGGAACGAATATTGATTTTTCTTCTATTAGCACTGCTATGGGAGTTCTTGAGGATCCCATAGATTAGTTACCCTTATTCTCTGTTAGAACTCTTTGAATTGCCAAGAGGTCATTTTTCAGCACAGGTAGGACTAAAGAGTATGTCTTTAAAGTCTATTTAAACCAGGGTTTCTAAGAAGCATTTTTTCCTATAGAAATCACATAATGATACTGCTTTATCAGGTCTGGTGTGGAATATAGAGCTGCAGGTTACTCCTCTAGTTGCATCAGCTGAAAGGCGACTGCCAGGGTGAATGACAATCTACAGCACAAAAAAAATAGACAACTTTGTTTCCTACAAGGAAGTTCAGCTGAATTGCACATACTATTTATTTTAAATATATATTTATTTTATTTTAACCCCTAAGCACCTTTCTCCCTCTCTTGTCTGTGCTCAAATTTAGCTCCAAGTTAGCCATAACCATTTCCTCAGTGATAAGTAGCAGGATTCTTGTGGATGGGCACAGGTGAAACTAAGTTTTAGTGTAGCCCTTCTGTCTGGTGGGATGAAACCCCCTGTCTGCACCACCTGAGTTTGGCTAATTAGCCGAGTCAAAAGTATTGCAAAAATTTAGCCAGTGGAAATCACAATCCTGTAAAACCAGAAGCACATGGAAGCATTATTAAAAAAATAAATAAAAAATTGGTGTTTTAATGAAAAAAATAATCCCTAGGTCCTGTGTCCTCCTTCATGTGTATTCTTTTAAGCATCAGGAAATTTGCCTTTGTTCATTACTTTTCTAAATGTATTCATTTTTCTTGAATCGTTTTTGATATTAAGAACTATTTTTCCAATAAGATTTTTACCTCTCTGTTGAATCTTTCATCTCTTCATTAATTTTGATGTCTGCAATGACTTAGTAATTCCAGAGGAGGCAGGAAAGCTGTGAGGTTTATACTTGTTGAGAAGTTGAAGGAGGTAATGATTTTTTTTTTTTTTTTGAGAAAAGAACATTAAAATAATTTCTAAAATTGTGTCTTTTCATCTGGGATCCTTTAAGCAAGAGTTAAGTAACTGTTTAGTCTGGACTTTGAATTTCAGCACAGACAGGAGCAAGGCAGCATGTTGAAGGTGGCTTTGCCTGGGGGTTTCTCTCAGGTAGTAGACAGGTTCCCTCTGAGTCACAGATTTCCCATTTGCTCCTTTCAGGAGGGCTGTGCTGGCTTGGACACTGAACTGGGACAGCCCACTCAGTGCTCAGCAGTGAAAAGAGGAGTCCTGGTCCCTTTTCTCCCCTTCCAGCTCACGTGCAGGGAAAGCAGAGAGCGTTAAGCTGCTTTATTTCCTTGTCCCACAGTCCAACAAGACTCGGCCCCAGAAAAGCCCACAAACCCCATCCAGTTCTGTTTGCCAAAACTTGAAATGTCTATTTTTTAACACGTGACATAAAAACCTGAAGAATCCCGTGTGACCCCTCAGGCATTCCCCAGGCAGGACTCACAGCCTCTCAGAGGCCAAAGCACAATCATCCTATTCCCCAGTTGCCCCAGCTCATTCTCCTTTCACCATTCACTGGAGGGATGCTAATGCTGAAAGCACTCCCAAGGATGCCTTTGCACGTGGTGGGTTTGAGCTGTGCTCATGGGCTGAGCAGCTCTGAGTGCTGGCATTGTCACAGCTCAGCGGGTCAGCCTCCACTGCCAAGGGGACCCACCACCCTCTGGAGGAGCCAAAACTGCTCCACCAGTGCTGGTGCAGCCGCGATGAAGGGTTTGAGGGCCACCTTTCCTCCAGCCTGCCTCCCTGGCTGAAGTGTTAGAGCTCAGCTGGAGCCAGGATCCAGCACTAATGAGCATTTCTAGCTTGCAGCATGTGAATAGGGACTACTGATGTGTTTAATGTTAAACATGTGCTTGCCTGCCTGCCTGCCTGGAGAGGGGCCTAAAAGCCATGACAGAAAAGCCTATATTAATGAAGGGCATTATTATTCTCTTCCCTTTGAAATCTGGTGGCAGAATTCCCAGTGGGGGAATTCCCAATAGGAATTCCCAGCAAAGCCAAAGGTGGCATAAGCATGAAGATGTTTCGAGTGCAGAGAGAACAGCGAGCACTCAGGCAGAAAAGAGAGGTATCAAGGTTCTTAGTGCAGAAGAAGGACACCAGGTGGTAACTGCAGGGACATGAGCAGTGCTGCCAGGCTCTGGGCTGGTCCCAGGGGCGTTCAGAGTGGAGCAGGGCCCAGGCTGTGCTGGCAGAGTAATGCCAAGGCATGTTCTGCTGTATCTCCAGCCACACTCCCTGTGCTGGTATCCCACAGCACAACGATGCCTCCATTGTGTCTGCCTCACTCTTATTATGAAGTGGCTTGTCTAAAGAGAACTAAGAAGGGTGGGGAATTTTTTTTTTTTATGTATACATGGAGTAAAAACAATCCAAATATGCTTTAATGGTTCTCAACATGATACTGTCAATTCTCACCACAGGGTGGAATTTGTTGGTGGAAATTAAATTAAATTAAATTAAAACAGAAAAGCTTGGCTATTGCTAATGGGTACTACTGGGAGCCCTAAAAGCAGTTTGCAGTGTAGAACCATAACAGGAGTGAACATCATTTAATTCCCAGAATTGCTTGGGTTTCACAGGGTCATTTTGGCCTATTCTGCTGCACTGCTGAGAAGTTGCTCTTTCCCTGTCTCTCTAGGTCTATAAACTCTGAAG
This sequence comes from Passer montanus, assembly GCF_014805655.1. NCBI lineage: Eukaryota > Metazoa > Chordata > Aves > Passeriformes > Passeridae > Passer > Passer montanus. Next base: position 2,130,558 of record NW_024374812.1, on the reverse strand, counting down.
AATTTGGGAAATGGCTACGGGCACCAAATTAGTCTTTTTCACTCCTTTTTTTCCCCTCCTTCATTAAATTAACTACTTTAGTTTGGAAGTTAGCAATAAGTAAGTAGAATTTGCAAACAGCAGATTTCTCTACTCTTTCATTAAGAAAGTTTTTAAGAGTTTTCAGGAAATGAGAGGTTATCTCCAGTTTTGGGAATAAACTGTGATATAAAATACAAATGCAAGTGGGATTCTGATTAAATTACTGAAGAAGAAAGATTGCAGGTTTTTTTAAGGAGCATGCTTAGGAGTAAATGAACAGAATATTACAGATACTGCAATACAGGTTCCAGTTCTAGTTTCTGCTTTGGGTTATTGGGGTTTGTGTTTGTTTGGTTTTTTTTGTTGTTGTTTTTAAATTACCTATTGTACAACATAAAAACTATACATACATGTAGACATAGATCTATATATATATTCAGAGTATTTATCTGCATTATTTAATAATGCTGTGAAGTTTGTTGGGATAGAAAGTGGCATAAGGAGGAAAACTTACACTTTTGAAACAGCGCTATTATTTCTGTGTCTTTGATTTGGTTCCCACTGGAATAAACAAGAACCACACCATTAGTTGTGTGGAAGTAGAATCTCAACTTCACAGACCCCGAAAGTCTGGCAGTCCCTTGGAGGGCAAGGTAATTTGGTATTTAGCAATCCGAGCCTTGCAGTGGGCGCAGCGTGTTTGAAGGCATTCAGAGCCGTCCTTGGGTGAGGGAGTGATGCTTGCAAAGGACCCCAGTGAATCCCCTGCTGTTTTAAAATGAGATTAAGCCATCATGAGATGTGGACTGGCTAACCCCAAACCAGACACGTTCGCCTGCAGCGCAGCCGCTAAATTGGTCTGACATCAGGAACCACAGTGAAGGAGCTTGGCCTCAGAAGTGAGTCAAAGCAGCATCTTTGTCACCAGTCATTTTCTATTTATAATGACACAGATCTATTTTATAATCACGGGGAGGCACAACAGGAGTGCGCTTTGTTCTGCCTAAATCGCGTTTCTCGTGCGGGTGCGTTTAAACACAGCCCTTGGCCCCTTGCCCCACACCACACACACCCAGGGCAGGCACTTCTGGCACAACAATGCACACCCTGTCGTGCTTGAATGCTCAAAGCCTCCAGTGCTGGAGCAATAAACTCCTGCTAAATGGCTTAAAAATGTTCCCTTAAGTGCACCGAGCTGCCCCACTTCTCATTTCCAATGCTGTCGTGTTTCTGAGCCTGGTGTTTCAAAGAAACCAGGAGTATGTTGTGTTATTTAGTGATGGAAATTGCTGGGCATTATTGACTGTAAGAATTTGGGATGAAAAACCCCGCTCCCCAACCCAACCCAACCCTCTTTCCTGGTGCAAACCTGACAGCTTTTACTTCTGACTGTGTTCTCAGAAGTAATGAACAAATTCCCAACAGCTGCTTGGTTTGGTTCCTGGAGAATGGGTTCTCATCTGTGCAAGCCCTCAGAGCTATGATGGTAACCCCCCTTTGCTCACTTTTGTCCTTAATTTTTTTTTTAAATTAATGTCCTGCTGTGTATTTCCTAGAAAGTTATGATTTTGTTATCAATAGATTTTTTTTTTTTGTAACCCGTTTTCAGTTCTAAAGCCTGAAGATCAAAACCAAGTTGCATAGTAAGGTTTGGGGGTGAGCAGAAGTGCTTTTTTCCCCTCCAAAACCTACTAGTTTTCAAATCCTGACTCGTTTGGAGCACAATTCTGGTTACTTTGAGGAGGTCTGAGGTTGAAAGAGAGTAAGGGGAGCCCAAAGAGAGAGGATAGCAGGAACCAGTCTGGAAGTCTTAATAGATATTTGGACAAGTTTCATATCAGTGTGTGAGCAACCTGTGCCCCAGTGGACCCACAATTGCTTGGACCTGCACTGATATTCAAAGGCAAAATTTGGGCAGTGAACCATGACATGATGATCAGACATGACACCTCTTCAGGGCATCATACAGGCAAAAAAGAGCTCATTTGAAAGGACACTTAAGATTTTAGGTACTGGTCAAGACCTGAATTCACGTGACTGGATTTTCTCCTCCAAAATGTCATTAATTCCAGAAATGGGTAATGGCTTCAGGGCTCCCACCTGAAGTGCTGGGCTAAAAGCAAGATCTGAAACTCATGTGGAGAAATGAGGAATTACCTTTAAACTCAGACCTGGTAAGCTTAAAAGGAAAGTAATTTATGTGTAAACAACTATTTTATAGTGTCTGACAGTGAAAAGTAACTGTATATCCAGAGGTCTCCATCAGATAAGAAAGCAAGCCAGGATCCCTTTGTGTACTTGTGTTTTTCAGTCAAGGAACATCCTCTCTTAATGTGCAATTTTAGATTAGAGTGCAACCTCTTCCAGTAGGAACTGTATTTTTTCTCTGCATGTGCAGCTCTTTACATGACAAGACCCTGATTAGGGCCTTTGTGTGCTGCTCTAACCCTCATAATCTGTAATAATAGGAAAATATAATTAAAATGTCATTGCAGTTCAGGTTTAATATTATGATTGTGAGACTCTGTCAACTGTGAATAAAATACTGTCCTTTTTGTATAATAGGTAGTATATTTTATTATTGAAGAAAGAGTTAAATTTAATTTTTAAACACAAAAAAGTATCTGCTCATTGTTTCATTTTAAGCTTTTGAATATATAAGCAAATACTTCTTTTGTATCCTTCAAATGAGTATGTGTTAAATGAAGAAACCAACCTTCCTGAATTGGAGCTGTTTATAATTATATTCCAAGAGTGATTAACACCTTATAATTTGAATAAAAGTGGTTTATTTTCTCATTGGGTTATTGCGGAACTTTGTTTAATTTTGTTAATCTTTTTTTTTTTTTTTTTAAACAGGGAACTTTTCTTTGCCTGCAAAAAACCAAATGTGTGCTCAGAGCTTGAATACAGCTATAGTCATCCCTTACTCTAAGATTGGGATATGAGAACTGGTGGGGTTATAATATACATCTATAAAATAATGGGGGGGTTAAATGGCAGATGATCATTCACTATTTCTCATATCAGATATTATGTGCTCCTAATGAAATAATCAAGCAGCAAGTTTAAAGCAGTCAGAAAAAAAAGCCTTTTTACACAGTGTGTAATTAAACTTTGGAGCCCTTTACTGGATGATCCTGTTCAGATCAAAAGGAGTCTGGGGTTCAACCTACTGAATAATAGATCCATAAGTGTTGTTAAATACAAAACTTAGGAAGCAATGTCCAAGTCAAGCAGTCCTGAAATACCAGGGCTGAGAGAAAGTCCATGAGGAAGAAGGTTTCCATTTGCCTCATGTCTTATATTGTTTCTGCTGTGAAAGAAATTGTGAGAGATTAGACACAGCCACAGGAGGGCTGGGTGCCTTGGCTCCAGGGTGTCCTTTCTGGGATTACAATGCACAAATGTGAAGTACTGGAAATTGAATTCCAGCACAGAACTTTGAATTTAGCTTCCCCAAAGCAAACCAGTTCCAGAGGTGCTTTAGATACAGAAGCTCAGAATCCCTCTCATAGCAAATGAGAGGGAATCACATTCCATCTGAAACAACAAGAGTTCATCATCCAACAGCTGCAGCTGGAGAGGAACAAGCAAGATTTCTCTGAATTTACATATCAGCTTCTCTTCTGGTCCCAAACATTGTACCCAATGGGTCACATCTCTCTAGTCCTGCATTGCTCTGGTACCACTTCTCTTTTGCTGTGGTGTGTGATATAAAAATGGGCACCTGTTTCAAATTCTCCAGACTCAAGGTGGTAAGTGCCAGCCGAATGTTTCTGCTCAAACTAGTGCTGAAATACCACTTCACTTGTCCAGCACTGTACAAATCCAGGGCCTTAGTTGATTTCCTTTGGACTGAGTCCTAAATGTGCAAACACCCAGGTGCACCTTCATAGCAGATGTGATCTTTCCCTTTCTCTCCAGTCGTGGAAGCATGAAAGAAAACCAGGGAATCTGAAAAACTCACCATCAGACGTATCAAAGAATTAATTACTACTCTATTTTTGTTTAATTTGTAGCCAGTCCTGAATGGAAGCTCAGCTTTTCTCTTCAGTCACTCAGCTGCTGAGGGCTGCCATGCACTGCTGTGGCTGATGGGGGACACTGCTGTAAAAACACACACCTTGCACAGCTCCATCGTGTCACTGTCATGCCAGAACCACAGATATGAGACTGCTCCATCCTGATGAGTATCTCTGACAGTGGTCAGTACTGAATAATTCACACAGGGCTGCCAGGAGCCCCAGCCCTTGAGGTCTGACCTACTGACCATACACAAAAAGTGTTTGACACTGGTGGTTTTGTAGTTTATTTAATTAGAAATTATTTCCTATAACTCTGTTCCCTCTCATTGTACAAACAAACCTAACACAGGTCTCAGGCTCTCTGGACACTGTCCTGGGTGATGTTTGACAGTAGTAAAACTGAGTGCATCAGATCCATTAGGCACTGTGTAAAATAAGTGGTTTCTGTGCATAAGTGATTGTGATTGCAGATCTGAATGATGAAAAATGGGGTGAGTAACAACCTGGATCACTTATGACTTTTCCTGTCTTTTTTTTATCATTCCTTATGCATTTGCTCTGAGCAAAGCCAAAGCTTTCCCCTTTCCACAGCAATGTCTCACTACTGCTGGTCATTTTTTTGGTCATTCAGACTCTGAAAATTCACTTCTACCCAGGTAATCGCTCTCTCTGTCGGGGATTTGCACTGCTGTCTCTTCCTGCTTGCTATGTAAAAAATAGAGCCCTTGATGGGCTCCACGGAGCTGCTGGCACCTCTTCCTTCAGCGATGGGGTGGGGGGAAGCTTTGTCAAGGAGGGTTTAGTTTGGGTTTTCTTTTTTATCTGACTACCTGACGTAACACTCCACACGTCCTGCTCGACATGCAGCAATCAGTCCAGTCTGCGCCAGGCAAGAGTTTAGACATTTCAGGTGTCATCCATCCTTCATATCTCATGCATGCCTTTCCTTTCATGAGCCCAGCAGATGCCTTTAATTGCCAGCCTTTGCTTCTTGGCTTTCCAAGGAGCAGCAGAGGAACTATGGAGTCCCTCTGGCGAAGGATGAAACGAAGGGGCCCAGCAGTGTTATGACATTTTCTTGCACTGAATTGGCTTTGGGAAGAATGGCCTCTTTCCTTCTGTTAGATAAGCACAGAAATCTTAAGCAGATGCTTGCAAAACATCAAACAAATATATACTTTAAAAAAAATAAATATAGGCTATACCCACATGCCCCACAATCTGGCCAATATTCAGCCACCGCTGACAGGATCTAGCCTTTCTCTGGAGGAGCCTGGAGGAAAAGGAAAACCCACAGTCTGGTCACTCCTCAGCAGGACTGGAATTGGCTCCTCCACCATCCCAGAAGCCAGCATGGCCATGCCAGTGGCTGGTGGCCAATTTCCAACCCGCCCTGTTGTTCAGCAGCTAGAGGGAAACAAAACCCTTCTCTCTTGGGTGTTGTGTGTACACCCCAGGGACTTTAATCTCTTTGAGTTTCCCCCTAAATCAGCATTGCAGAATGCAAAGGGAAATTTAATGCCATAGGGAAGAAGGTGCAGCAGTTTGAATAGTCTAAACTGCCAAAAACAAGAAGAAAGGGTGTTTTCTTTAGCGTATACGTAAGCCTTGTAACCCTTACGCTCCTGAATTTTAGAGCAGAGATAACAGAGGGGTTTTCTTCTGATTCCCTTGCACTGAAAGCCACAGTGTGAGAAAGAACTTATTGCAAGAAGTCCCCCTTCCCTCAATCCTTTGTTAAAACAACATTAAAGAACATTATTGGTGCCAAGGGAAAGACTTTGAAGAACCTGCTGGAGTTCAGGTCACCCGTGTAATCCTCATCCAACTGCTGGTGTGGATGGGTTGTGGTACCAGCTTTCATCAGCTCCTGCACCACATCCTGCACAGCTCCTGCCCCGTCAGTGCCCCGAATGGGTGATGCAATTTGTTTTCTTGGCACAGAGTGGTGCTGGGACTTCTTTATTCCTTACTGCTCAGCCTGTTAGGAAACTCTCTAAAACAGTCACAGTATCATGTGCTTTCTGCAGCAGCATTGTTTGTGACTGCTTCACAAACATTCACCAGATCACTTCCTCTGTCCCCAAGGGGCACAGGATGGTGTTTCACAGTGTGGGGAAGCAAGATTGAAAACTTCAGAGATGAGTTTTCACTTCAGATACTCTGTTTCACCTATTAAAGATGTGATTTTCACACTGTGCTGTGATTTCAGGGAACTGCTGTACCAATAAACTCAATGTACTGGGATCATTCCCCATCTCTGGAGCAAACTGGCACAAACTGGCTCCTGTCCATACTGGTTTACCCTCCTCTACTGAATAGCTGCCTGCAAATGGCTCGTTAGAAACACCCCCTGGACAAATGAGCTTCCAGCTGATTTCAGAGGTTAATTTGGGAGCATACTAGATGGCCTGAGCCAAGATACACATGCATATTTATGTATTTATATATAAAAATGTATAAATTTTTATATATATCCACTAAGTACTAGAGGCAGGTATTTGGGTTACAGTTCCACGTGCAGCTGTGGCTGCTCAGAAGTTCTTACCCCTCAGCTGTTGCCTCAGGTCCCAGTGCCACCATGGAGCTTGCATATGAAAAGTAGCAAATTTGGGGCAGATGAGCAGTGTTTGATCTTTCCTGACTCTGGAGTGACTTTGCAATATTTTGCTGTAGTTGTGCTTTGTAAAATGCTTTGTGCATGTATGCACACCTATCCATACGTGCACATACACACATGTGCAGTGACATCCTTCCCTCTGAGCAGAATTTTAGTTCTGAGTTTATCATCCTTAATGACAGCAGAAAATCAGTGCAGCTGGGATTTGAGCCACCCCAGGACCAGCTGGCTTTGGCACCACATCTCTGCTGAATCCCAAGTCCTCAGAAGGTTATTTATCACACCACAGCCAGAGTTGTGCTGCCTGCCTGCCTGCTCTGCTGGGAATATTCCCCATCCCTTGCCACTGCCATGATTCCCCAGGGAGAACCCCAAGATGCTGGAGCCAGTTGGATGCCTTGCTGCAACCAGCACTCATATTTATGGTGTATGGGGTAAAATCTTTATTCATAAAGCAGCAGCTTTAGCTTTTCATTGTCAGCGTGGATGTTGAACTAATCAGAAAGGGGAGCAGGGGAAGGGTGGGGACAGGAAAAGAGGAGTTTGTGGGAACATAACAATGTTAAAGAAAAAAACTCTGCTTGCTGTCAGTTAAGTCTCTCCATTAGTTACCTCTACTATTATGGATTCATTTTAAGATCCAGACTTCAATATACATAACTTTAAATCACTAACATCCTTCATGGCTCTGTGATTTGCTGGTTCCATATGTAGCCTCTTGGCCCATTGTGTTGGCACAGGTTCAACTCTTGTTCTTCCTTTGGGTTACGGTTTCCTTGCTTTGATGGGGGGGTCAGGAGGGGAAGAAGAGGGAGAGAGCAAGAAAGGGATGGTGAGACAGAAGGCAAGTGATGGTGGAGAGGGAAGGGATGGAAGGAAAGGAGAGGAGCAAAAAGAAACGTAAAAATAATACAAAGAGAAATACCTTAAAATAAATCAGAAGTAAAGCAGAGTAGAAAGAGCAGAAAGAGAAAAACAATGAGAGGTGTTGCCATGAGCAGCTGTCCCCACCTTGCTTCTTGTGGCAGTGCTGGGATGCTGTGGAGTGGGAGGAGAGGGCTGATGCAGCCTTTCCTGAGCTCCTGGAGTGGCAATGCCAGCCTGCCCCTCGTCCCAGTGCCAGGCTGCCCCTTGTCCCCTTGCAAGCAGGCTCAAGTCTCTGCCTGAACTTCATAATTAAGCTCACTGAGATTTTGCCTAGGGTCTGGGCTGACAGCTGTATTGAATTTTGGTTTGTAGTGTGATTTATCAGGGCCGTCGATGGGCGTTTGGATGATTTAGTGCTGCAAAAATACCTTGGAATGCAACGCACAGCAATATCTGCATTATTAATAACAATAATAATAAAGATAAATGTCCCTCCTCAGAGCTTTCGATGGCTGTGCCACTCAATTTAACATTTTAACAGTGGCATGTGGCCTCTCCATGGCACCTGGTAGCGTCTGATGGATTTGAGCAGGCAAAGAAAAGGTTATTTGTCAAACACTCAGCCTCAACTGTACAGTATTTTTGAAAGCTCCAGGTCAGAGCAGCCTGAGCTGCATTCCTGTCCCTGACATCCAGCGAGACTGAACTTTGTCATGTTATTAAGCTGTCAGCAGTGCTGGGGCGTTATTTGGATTTCTGGTGGGAACTCCTTGCACATGCTTGGGGTGCTCTAGTGGGATTATATCAACACCATTGTAAAACACACACAAATGAGCTGTGTTGTAATTACCACATGAAGACCTCACTTGGCTGGGTTAATCAGCAGAGAATGGAAATACCAGATAAACACAAATGGCCCACCAGGATGTTTATTCCAGTGGCAACAATGCCATTGTTTCCTAGGAGACCAGCCTCATTCCAGGGCTCCTCTGGCAGCCAAACCACTGATTGCTCATCTGTGCCATGGAGGAACAAAATGGAGCTCTGATCCATCCTCTCCACCAGCACCTGACAGACCAGCAGCACCAGGGCTCGGAAGAGTAGAGGGACCACAGTATCTACAGGTATTATAAATATCTGTGATACTTTTTGATTAAAATACAAGTTTTGCACCAGTTTCACCCAAAGATCTGCTTTGCACGAGAGTCCTGTGCCCATCAGGTAGAACAGAGGGTGCTTTATCTCCACCCCTCCCCATGATGCTCTCTGAAGTGGAAGGGGCAATTATGGCTTTATCAGTTCCAGCTGCCTGTCAGGAAGGGAAGGCTTGGGAACAGCAGCTGTCTGGGGTGGCTTGTTTTCTTGGTCACCATTCAACAAATCATATTTTGATGTACTTTTACAATTTGCTTTTTTTGGGAGAGATACAACCTGCATGAAACTGACTGCATTTCCCAGTGCCACGAGTCACAGTGGCCAGGTGGGACCTCGTGGCACCAACCACCCCGGGCAGTGCAGGGGGCAGAGATCCTCCTTCACAAACACTCCTCTCTCTGCCCAGTACATTGGTCCTGTTTTACTTACAGAGGCCCCGGGGACTGCAACCAACACCATGGAGGTTGGCTTGCTAAGCAAATACTGAGCTGCTGGAAAATGTCCTTGTCCCAGGGATTTGCTACAACTTCCACAACTCTCTCCATGGTTAAGGGGTTGCCTGAGCACTCCTTAATTCAGTGGTGGTGTTTATCCAGAGTAGTTTGGATGAGCAGTGAGAACCTGCCTGGGTCTGTCAGGAGGTGATGGCAGAGCATTTGGTTAATCCCCTCCTCTGAAAAAACTACAGGGAAGCATAAGGGATGGTGACAAATCATCAATAGGTAATGCCAGCAAGCTTTGAAAAAGGTTTTCCACTCAGCCTGACATGCTGTCATAGTAATAGCAATAAAAGAATGAAAATATATCACACTATATGCAAATAATATAGTAAGTTGTTGAAGCCATCATGCTACTCACATGAATTTGCAATCTAAATGAAATGAAGATTTCATTCCAAATGAAAGGAAGATTTCATACTGGAGCCTCCATTTGCAGAGAGAGGATTGTCCAGAGATGTTCAGTCATCACTCAAACAGTCAAGTTAATTGTTTGTCTCCCAGACACTGTATGAAGAGCAGGACAATCACTCCCTTCCCATTCCTGGCTCACAGGAGAGTTTTCTCCTGCACAGAAAGGAAGAAGAGAGGAGGAAGTGGTGGCTGTGGCAAGGCAAACCTAGGGACAGTGGGTTAGGAATACATAGAGCCAAAGAGAATGATGTTTCCTTAGGGTCTTTTTGCCATTTGCTGGTTCTACAGGAAAAAATAGCCAGACCATCTGAAACCAACTCTGAAACCCTCCTCTCTGAGTCTCCAAGTGCTCCATTATTTCTGGGAACATGTAGGACACCAGAGACTGAATAAACATGATAATCTCATTACCATTTCTTCCTTCCTGCTGTTTGCCCCATCTCCCTGTGCCATGTTCCCTTTTAGTTCTTGACCTCCCATCTCATGCAGAGGGTTGAGATCCACCATGCATTGGGGCTAAATAATGCAATTGATAAATAATATTGACGAAGAAGCCCTTATGGCTTTGGTGCCACCACCCCTGCAGCAGCCTGTGGAGGTTTCCCAGCCAGCCACTGAGCATCATGCAGGCATTTGCTCAATCCCCCAGTGGGGTGGGAGGGAGAATTGGAAGGGTAAAAGTGAGCCAACTTGTGGGTTAAGAAAAAGACAGTTTAATTATTATAGCAAAACCCATGAACACAAACAAAACAAACCAAGGGATCCATCAACCACTTCCCATGGGCAGCAGGTGTTCAGCCACCCCAGGGAAAGCCGGGCTCCATCACATGTAACAGTGACTTCAGAAGACAAATGCCATCATTCCAAACATCCTCTCTTCCTTCTTTCTTCTGAAACAGGATACCTTATGATCTGGGCTATCCCTTGGGTCAGCTGGGGTCAGCTGTTCCAGCTGTGTCCTCTCACAACTCCTTGTGCACCCCCAGTCTCCTCACTGGTGGGATGGGGTGAGGAGCAAAAAAGGCCTTGGTGTTGTCTAAGCCCTGCCCAGCAATAACAAAAACAACCCCCTGTTGTCAGCACTGTTTCCAGCACAAACCCAAAACAAAGCCCCATCCCAGCTACTGTGAAGAAAATTATCTCTGTCCCAGCCCAAACCAACACACAGCCAAAGGGATGGACATCACAGGTCTGCTCCTCTCCTGCTTTTGTCCACTCTGTAACAAGGCCAGGGAAATCCTGATGTCTTCCCTGAGCGTGGTTCACCACCAGCAGAGACCTAGTCAGGAACCTCCCGTGACTTGAGCTCCCAGGGGAACAGCTAAATGCTGTCATCACTTCCCAAAAATTTGAATGCATAGCTCATAGACCTTCTGTGTGTGTCTCTCAGTTAAAGCATCTTCTGAGCAATGTGTATCCCAGATGAAAAATATTTTTCACCCCAAAGGAAATTCTTATTAAAAAACGTAATCCTGTCAAAATTTTCCAAATAAAATTTTTGGTTTGGATCCACATGCAAAACCCCACCAAAACAGTTAATCTTCATTTACAGCCAGGATAGCAAAGTTAAATATCTCATTGAAATTCAGCATTTGGAAATTAAATTACATTTTTACGCGAAATAGCATCTCAAAATGAATTGTTCTTTCCAGGGCACCAAAATGGGCTATGTTTGGCTGATAGTCATTGCCACCTGCTTGGGGACTGGGTGAACATCTTCATTTGTGTCTCAGCAATAGTGTGTCCACCAGGACCAGGAAAGTGACTGTCCCTCGGTGCTGTGAGACCACACCTTGGATCCTGGGTTCAGCTTGGGGCAACTCATGACCAGAAAGATGTTGAGGGGCTGGAGCAGGTCCAGGGAAGGGAATGGAGCTGGGGAAGGGTCTGGAGCACAGGTCTGATGAGGAGCAGCTGGTGGGGTTCAGCCTGGAGAAGAGAGGGCTCAGGGGGAACCTTCTTGCTCTCCATAGCCATGTGAAAAGAGATTGCGGAGGTGGGTGTTGGTCTCTTCACCCAAATAACAAGCAAGAAGATAAGGGGAAATGGAAAGTTGTTTCAGGGGCAGTTTAGATTGGATATTAGGAAAATTTGCCTCACAGAACGGGTTGTGAAACATTGGAACAGGCTTCCCAGGGCAGTGGTGGAATAACCATTCCTGGAGGTATTAAAAGTTGTATGGATGTGTCACTTGGGGACATGGTAGTGGTGGCCTTGGCAGTGTTGGGTTAGTGGTTGGACTCGATGACCTGTGAGGTCTTTTCCAACACAAACACTTATTCTATGACTCTGTGGTAAATTATCACTGTTTTGGTCTCAGAGGGGTGGGCACAGGTAGCCCATAGCTTTGTTTTGCAGGTGATCAAAGCTGGCCAAATGCAGCTCTGATCACATCCTTTGTTTCTTTGACTCCCACCTGAAAAAATGCATGAGCACACACTTATCCATAAATCCATGATTGAAGTCAAAGAGTTACATGGTCTGTTGAGCTGGGATAGAGTTTAACGTGTGCTTGAAGAGGTGCTCATTTGGTTTACTGAGTGGGAGCATTTCCACAGGATTTAGAATTTCATATAAATGAAAAAAAAAAAAAAAAGACAAGATCACGTAAAAGGTCAGTGTCACTGGACAGGAGTGACACAGCATGTTCAGATAACTTCATCTTCTGACCAGCACTGATCAGCACCTTCAAAAGTACTTTATTTAAAGTGCCCACAGCTAGGTGCTAAAAATTAGTGAAAAATAAATAATTTGGGATATTTGAAACATAAAATACTTAGACAACAGAATTTTGAGTAATGAGGAGCCATGTGGTGATGAATTGTTCACTATGTAGTCCATGTTTTCCATGTGGCTTTATGAAATGTCTTAAGCAAGAAAATAAGAATGTAAATACATTTGCTCCCAGTATGCTTGAGAGTTGCATGTTTCACATCCTGCAGTACCAAGATTGCTTGTTTGGTGCTTGCTTTCTCTTTGCCATCACTCACAATCTTTGCAGCTTCAGAAGGAAAGATGTCCCATATTGTTTTCCTCATAGCTACAAAACCAAAAAATTTCAGAGAAAATGTGGAGCTCACTCTAAAAGAGGGTTAAAAGTGTTCCCCCACAAAAGAGAAAGTATTGTGACATTTGAAAGATTATTCTGCCTGGGACTCAAGGTTTTTACCAGTGATCTGCATCTGTAGCCTTTCCCAAAATACTCTGTCATCAAATGATTCAATGTCATCATCAAAGAATTTTTGGCTACTGACTTTCCTTTAATAACGGTTGAGAAGTTTAATGAAAGGTCTGCAGAGATTTCTTCCTAAATTGGATGAAATCCTGCATTTTTTCTTTTTTCTTTTTCTTTTTGGTAATATTTCTGCTCAGAGAAAATTATAGCCTCTGGTGCCAGTGATGTGCTCTGTATGTTTTGTTTATTACAGTGGTTTTAACTGGAACCATGGGTGAGGGAGTATCATTATAAAATTCTTGATACCCCTCATGTATTTGTGCAAGCATAGCTGTGGGCACTGAGGCAGCGGTGCAGATGCCAGTTCCAAAGCATTCCCTCCTTGTTTTAAAAATGTGGTGCATGCCCAGATGCTCTCTAGGCAGGGAGGAACCCAGCTCCTGGCTCAGACTGGACGCTGACCCTGCGTGTCCAGCCCCTCCTGGGTGAAGCTGGGTTTCTGCAGCTGGGCCGTGGCTTGGTGGTGGTACCCAGTGGTCAACCCCTTCCTGGTGTTTGCCATCAGGAGCATCCTGAGGAGCTGTGTGGCTTCTCACAGAGGGGCAGCCTGGAGTGGTACAAACCAGGAGCTGCTGCATTTTGTAGTAAAAAACCTCTTGGCTGTGTGGGTTACACACATGCAGTGGCTGAGAGGAGCAGGTGGTTAGCCAGCTTTGTGAATAGCAAGTGTTGGGTCTCAGAGAGCTGCAAATTGATGCCATGCCTGCAGAACCAGTGAAGATGAGCTCTGAAAATAAGGCCTGCTGGTCCTTTCTTTGCAATTCTCTGTATTTCTTTATTTACTACTTTCTAGCACTGAATTGCTTCTGACTCCCTGTAGGACAGCAAGAGGTGACAGCTGTGGATGAGATAAACAAGAAACTGTTTGAAATGCAAAGGCCTGGGTTTCCTAAAGGTCCAGGAGCTGAACTTCTTGCCATTTGGTGTCTACAGGCTGGGACAGATTTTCCAATTAATTCAGCCAGCAGCACTGGATGTCTCCCATCACGACAGTGGTATCCCACTCTGCAAAAAACTTCAATCAGAAAGAGTTAAACTGTCTTAGAAACTTTGCACCCATGAATCACCAGTCTACTAATTTATTTGTAGTACTTTTTATCAAGCCCTGGAATAGCCTGGCTAGGGAAGGGGTGAAGTCACCAGCCCTGGCGGGGTTTAAAAGACATGTAGGTGTGGTGCTCATAGAGGTGGTTTGGCAGGGCTGGGTTAATGGTTGGATTTAATGATCTTAGAGGTCTTTTCCAACGTGAATGATTCTATGAATCATGAGAATCACTTAGTTAAGGGAGATGTGGAAGGGGAGGGGAACTGAGGTTTTTATTTATCTTTAGGAACTACCATATTAGTAAGGGCTGTGTGTGGTCTCTGCAGAGCCCAGCATGCCTTGGTGTGACCCTGTTGAGATGAGGGCTCACACCAAAACCCTGGGGTGAGCTTGTCCTCATCTAACATTGGCTACCTCAGACCAAGGTGTATCTGCCATCAGTGAGGTGAGATGAGCACCCCCACAAAGCTCTTGGCCTTTCTTGTTGTAGACACATCCCCCTAGGAAGGGAGGCTCTGTTCTTTTCCAGAGGACCATCTCAGACTAGACATTTAGCTTTATGATGTATGGAGTCAAGTGAGAGTTATCTCAGGTGCACACAAATGGGGGCAGGGGTGGCCTGAGCTGAAGTACTGGGCTCGCAGGCTTTGCTGGACTGGGCAGTCAGCAGCTGTGACAGCCAAACCCCAGGAGTATCTGTGCTTCCACTGACTGAAACACCCCTCTGAAAGGCACAAATTCTGCTCCTGTCCCCCAACACCTCCTCTCACTGCAGTGCCATAGGCCAGTGATTAGGAGATAACTGAGAACACATTTGTCCCTCCAGTGGCAGAGGCAGCTGCCAGCAAAATGTGAAGAGCAGGAAGCAAACTGGGCAAGAGCTGTAGACATTCCCCACTGGAGCCTGGAGAAAAGCTCTTATTGATATCTCTGCAAATCAGGGCTGAGCCAGATGAAAGCTGTGAAGAGAGAGCTCTCTGTTCTGTGAGGTTGTGTTGGTCTACAACCAAGAAGGGGAATAGTCTGTAGTCTGCAAGAGCCTCCTGGGCAGCACCAAGAAAAATTTTTCTTTCATCAGCACAACTGGAATTAATATGGACTAGTTCTAGTGCAGGAAAAGAAATAAATTCACTCTGTAAATTTTCCCTTTTCTCTCCTTCCCCCACACCCTGAAAATGTACATGAAAAATAAGTCCTGAGCTCTGAACTCAAGAAATGACAACTTATGGTGCACAGGCTGGGAGTGTTTGGGCAATGGTTATATGACAAGTTTGTCTGATACAAGGAGGAGATGGGGAGATGGAACAAAACTCTCATGAAGGAAACAATAAAAGATTGGTCACTCAACCCTGGGATAAATAGAAAACAAATTAGTGAGTAAATACCTTGTTGACTCAAAGCATCCTTTTAGGAAGTGTTCTGAAAGCAAAATGTGGATGGAGCCCACAGTGTCTTGAGAAGCAGTAGTGGGTTTGATCCATATTTTTATGCTGTTGGTGCTATTGGTGAGGGTTTTTTTGTTTGTTTCTTGTTTTGATTTTGTTTGTTTTGTTTAATTTGTTTATTTTTTTAATGAAAGATGCAGTGTCTTCACCTATTTTGACAGATTAGCCAGTGCCAGGGAGCTTTTCATGTGCAGCCCCTTTGTTGTCTCTGCTGTTGAATTGCCTGGCTTTTCCCCAACATGCTCCTGGCCTGATCCCAGCAGGGCCCAGTTGTGAGCTGGGAGCTGACAGAGAGCTCAGACTGGTCCCAGTAGCTGTTCAGATGCAGCTTCCCTCTTTTGGGGAGAATTTAACAGTGTGAACATGGACATCCAGGGAACATTTCTCCCATGTTTATGTACTAGTACTGGTGCCATCAGTGTGTTTGTGCTCAAAATAAAATATTTAACCATATATTCATCACAAAAAACTATTGGCAGATTTTTGTTGATGGTGGTGTGGGAATCCATGGGACAGCCAAGCACCAGGGTCCTGCAGTCCTGCACCTTCCCTTGGGTAGCTCCACTCCATATCCAATGTCTGTGTGAGCTGAGCTACCACAGTAAAATGGCAGGAAATGGCTAATTTCCACACTTTTTGTTGGATGTATCTTTTGTTACTTTAATTATCTGAATTTTTTGAGAGAAAAAAACCAGCAAAGAAAGCCTGGGACAAGAGCTACAAGGCTGGGGGTCAAGGAGAGGGGTCAGGGATCCAGCACAGGAGGGATTTCCAAGGGGCTCAGTGGTCCTTGAGCCTGGGCCATCAGTACCCCATTGCTGCTGGTGGGATCGCACACACAGGCTTGCACACCTTCCTCCCCTGGTACTTGCCATCCAAGAGGTTCCTTTTGTTGTGTTTTGGCTCTTCTCTTCCCTCTCACAACTTAGATAATATTCCCTTCCCCCTGCTGTTCTCTGTTGTGCCTTTGCCTGTGTTTTCACAGGGAATGTTGTATTCCATGAGTGTTCAGTCTTGCACGTCTGTTGTTCATGCCAAGTATGAGCCATTCTGTATCAGGAACAGTCATTTAGTGGGCAGGAAGTAGTCAAAAATATTAATTAATAGTAAATACTGGCATTTGGCAGTGAGTTTTCAAAATCTTTGGAAACATAAAATTCATAGCAACAGCCTCAGACTCACTCCCATGAAGAAACCAAGTTCTCCTAAATTAAAAAAAAACCAAAAAACTATTCTAAGGTTGCATCCTATGTATTTGAAGGGATTTTCTGCTCCAAAAGACCAATTATATAAAAAAAAAAACAAAGGTAGGAAAATTCCTATTGTCAGCTGTCTCATAGCCATTTTTTTATCACAGTAAGGATGGGGAAAGATAAGCACTTTCCATGACAGGTGACCAATTCGATGAAAAAATACTGGAAATGGAAAAGTAAAATAAGTTAACCCAAAACATAGGCCTTATTCAACACAAAAAACTACGAATGAACAAAACCGGGGAAATTATCAGAAACTTATTAAAGCCTGTAAAAATATGGTTTAAAATCAAAGGGAAAAGAAAGAAAAACATTTCTTAATTCCCTTTCAAACAACACCCAGTCCACTATTTTGCAGTATTTTAGTCCTTTAGGGAATTCTTGAAAATTGAAATTAGACTTACATGCACATTTAATAATGTTGAATATCACTTCTCTTTTTGATTTTGATAAATAAACAGAGCTGATTAATTTTACTGTCCTACCTTGTGTTGATAATACTTCAGGATGCATTAATGCTTAAGAATAAGGATCCTGGGGCACAGAGAAACATTAATAAAACAAGTACTTAACTACAGAATATATCTCCAGCTTCTTCACTGATGAAATATCCATGGGACAATACCACCTACTTAAATTTTCATGTTTAAGGAAATATCTTGTAAATGGAGGTAGATGGAAAGTCACTGTTCTGTTGTGCACTCAAAAGGTAAGTATTTGATTACTGGCACAAGCTGAACAAGTTTAAGTAAATGAATGCGACTGTGCAGAGTGGGAACAGCATGGCAGATATTTAATTTCCATAATCTGTGTGCTGTTGTTACTTATGCATTCAGCTGAAAAAGGGAATTTTTTTCTTTGCCCAAGATGTAATGGAAAATGAATGTTCTCCTAGAAATTTTAAAAAAATTCGGAAGGTGGACAATGTCAGTCCAAAGGTGGACTTATGGGGATTTGGTCACTTAGGGGAATTTGGTTACTTAGGAAGATCAAAATGTCATTTAGTGTCTCTTACTGTCATTTGTTAGATCAGGCTTTACCCAGAAGGTCCTACCTACTTCCTATCCTTCTTGATATCCTTCTTGATATCGTTCCTATAGCTCCTTCCACACCAGGCACTAGCCTGTTATTTTTATGAAATAAATGCTTTTAATGGGCTTAGTGCCTTTGCACTATGGATCCTCCAACAGTAGGTTGTGCATCCTAATTTTCTGTGTGTGTTAGGGAAAAAAAGAACCGTGAATTTATGTTCAGAATGAGCATCAACATATATTAAAGATGAGGTAGCAGGGACACCTTCCACTATCCCAGGTTGCTCCAAGCCCCTGGCCTTGAACTCTTCCAGATATGGGGCAGCCACAGCTTCTCTGGGCAACCTGTGCCAGGACCTCACCACCCTCACAGTAAAGATCACCTTCCTCACATTTAATCTAAATCTCTTTGCTTTTAGCTTGAAGCCATTCCCACTTGTCCTTTATCTTTCCAATTAAAAACCCAGACTCCCTCTTTTTTGAGGCTCCCTTTAAGGACAGAAAAGCTCCAACAGGATCTCCCCATAGCGTTTTCTTCTCTGTGTTGAATACACACAGGAGGGAAGAGTATGGTCCATCCCCACTCACCCTGCTTTCAGTGGCCTTGCATTTACACCTCTCAAAAAGCATGGAATTAAAAGTTTTGGGAAGCGCGCTGTCTGCAGAGCGCGCGCGGTGCTTGCGATGCCCAGCGCCTGTGGTTCTGACACCAGAGGAGCTGACTGCTGCACTTTTACCAGCAGATCACTTAAGGCAATGGAGAATTCAATGCAGGGAGAATTCAGGGAAATTGCTTTTTTAATAACAGGGCAGGAGTTTTCACCCACCTCTTTCACCCTAGCCCAAGTGCTGCAGAGAGTAGTTATCTGTATGAATTGGCTTCCTCAGCCAGTCTGAGTCACTTTCTGAGTCTTAAGTTTTAAGGGATTCTTTGTGGCTACACATTGACTCTGGTTTCATCCCTGGCATCCCTGCAGGAAACTCAGTCACACAGTTTTGGTGTCAGACTCAGCAAAACAGCCCTAGACTGAGTGGGAAGAGTTGGACCCTCTGAGAACAGAGACAGCGTGAAGAGGCAGGGTGAGGAGAGGTTGCCCTGCTGCCCTTGTTATTCTAGTTCTGTGGATAACCAGAGGGTTACAGCCTTCAGCACTTCTGCCAGTCAGAGCTATTTTTGATTAAATATAGAGCCAGGAAGTTTTTAATATGGGCAAACCAATAACGGGCTGTGTCACTGGCAAGTTCTAAAACCTATTACGCCGAGTCTGTGTTTAAAGGCAGAAAATTTTACCTATAGTTTTCTTTTTTTTTACTTATTATTTTATATTTAAGATTCATTAATGAGCTCAAATATTAAGAAATAACTTTCTTGATAACACATTACCTATAATCTTGTGTAGAAGCTAACAGCCTGGTCTGGGACACTAATACAACCCAGACTTTTAAGCATAAACTGAGTATGGTCAGCAATATGTTCCACACAAAATGAGACTGTCCTGTTATTACAATGTATTTATATCTTGCTATGTGCTCCACAAGAAGTCAGAATATATGTGGTGGCTCATCAGTGATCAAACATGAATTAGCTGGAAAATCTGTAAAGAATCAGCTCAATAGAAAGAAATATTGAATGGCAGGAGAAAAGTTAAGTGTTTGGCTGGAAAGAGGCTACTGGATCAGATTTTTTTCCCAAGAATTATGCTTGTCACTAACCATTTTTTAAGAATGAGCACATTTAATATGGCCATTGGTCATCTTAGCATGAAAGCCTGTTGATCTCCCAGTCTGCTCTTGTGAGACTCTGTCTGGAGTCCTGCATCCAGTTCTGGAGCCCTTAACACAAGGGGAACAGGGCCTCTTGGAATGAGTCCAGAAGATGCCATTAAATTGATGACAGGGCTGGAGCACCTCTTCTGTGAAGACAAGCTGAGAGCTTGGGGCTGTTCAGCCTGGAGAAGGGAAAGCTCCACAGAAACATTAGAACCTCTTTCAATACCTGAAGGAGCCTACAAGAGAGCTGGAGAGGGATTTTTTCACAAGGCCATGGACTGATAGGACAAGGGAAAATGGCTTTAAGCTGAAGAAGGGTATGTTTAGAGTAGATATTAGGAATAAATTCTGAGTTTGGTGAGGCTCTGGAAGAGGTTCCCAGGGAAGCTGTAAATGCCCCCTCCCTGGAAGTGTTCAAGGCCAGGTTGAATGGGGCTTGGGGCAACCTGGGATAGTGGAATGTGCTCCTGTCCATGGCAGGGGCTCAGAACTGAATAGTGTCTAAGTTCCCTTCCAGTCCAAGTCCTTCTGTGATTCTGTAATTCTATATTTTCCTGATGGTCACAAAGAGAAGGATTATCATGCAGGGAGATCTGATGTCCTGAGGGGCAGAGCAAAACTCAAGGATTTCAAAACTATCAAAATTATATTCTTCTTCTTCTTCTTCTTCTTCTTCTTCTTCTTCTTCTTCTTCTTCTTCTTCTTCTTCTTCACTGACAGCACATTTATTCAGAGCTACCAATGGAATGGAATCAGAATAGCACAAAAGTCTTCCCAAAATGGAAGATGTCCCCAGCAAGGAAGATGTTTTCCACTGTTGCAAAAGATCTGCGATATTGCCTAATGCCTGGGTCCCTGTTGTTGTGTGGTCAAGCCTGAGCAAATCAATCCTGATCAGACTCAGGGATTTCACTAAATGGACCTGGTTGGGGTGCAAACAAAGCCTCATCATACTTGCACAAAAATCTTCTCCAAGCCAGATTGGCTTTCACCTGGCACATGATGGGATCTGAAGTATCTCCTGAAGAGCTGTGAGAACAAATCAATCTCCTTGTAGGCTCCTCTGCATTAACACCTGGACATATGGCAGCACATTTCTGGTTCTGCTGCCCTGCAGCTGCCCAGGTCCATGTGCCAGCAGCCTCGTCTGAAACATCTGATACCAGTCACACTCTGAGATGAGGCCATGGTAAGATGAGCAGCTATTTCCAGTTTGGCAGCCTGGCAATTCTTGTTTCCCTGGGAACTGGCAACTGCCCACATAAGCTGAGCCACTGTGTAAGAATCCATAATTAATGTCACATTTGCTCTACCATCAGTCTAGACACATTTGTCTAAACTATTGTTTTTAAAAAAGAAACAAAAATATAAAAAATGTCAATCCCCAACAGACAGAGAGTAGAGAGTAAATAAAGCCTGGCAGGCTCTTTTGCCTTTGATCACTTTTGCTACATTCCTAGTTGTCTTTTGAAAGAGTCTGGCACAGATTTGAAAAAGTGATTTCCTTTATCCTCTTTGACTTCGCAGTTGCCCTGCATTAGTTGGCATCACATAACAGAAATGCTGTTAGAGTAAAATAAAGTAGACACCATGTTCAAGGCATAACAGAGGTATGTTATATATTATTTGGGCACCTTTTGCTGTTGTGTTTCCACATTTTCATCAGCCTAAAAATGTCCAGAGACATTCAGAAATAGCTTCAGTTATCTCTGAAGTTTAGTCATTTGTGAAGTGTTATATTGAAGGAATAATATTACAGAGGCTTTTGCTTCAGAAGTATATCATTAAACATCCAGATGAAAGCACGGGAAAAAATTCAATTTATAGGATCCTGATTTGATATCTTGCTTTATAGTACATTTGTTCTTTAAAAATGCCAATAAAGATCATTATATTCTTAACACATGGTGCTATTTTCTAATTAAAAAAAAAATCTTTTCCTCCTTCCTTCCTTCCTTCCTTCCTTCCTTCCTTCCTTCCTTCCTTCCTTCCTTCCTTCCTCTTTTCCCCCTCTCTTTCCCCCCATCCCTTTTCCTCATTCTCTCTCTCTCTCTCATCTCATTGAATTTCAGTTCTCTAAAGCTGTGTGGATTGTGTAAATCACTCAACCAGGTTTCCTTAGAATTTAGTGGAGTATGACATCCTACCTGTTACTTTACAGTTGCCTCTTAGGCTGGAATGAGGAACACTTCTCTATCCTCCATCTCTTCCACTGGGAACATAGGGGAGTTACTTAGATGCCACCTTAACTCATATTTCAGGTGTCTGCATATGTCAATCTCCACCAGTGATCTGTCTTGACTCCCACTATAGTCAAACCCTTCTTGCTCTGGATAGTGGAACCTTGGGCAAAGAACTTCTGACCAGATGTGGGTGCCTACAGCTAGATGAACCTCACTGACTGTTGGCATGAAACCTGCAGTGACTAAAACACAGGTCAGATGCCCAGAACAGGTCTGACTGTGTCCTGAAAGCACTTTGGATGTGATTCATCCCACCCTTCGTGCCTAACTGTGGTACTGATCTGCCCCTCTGGAACAATGACCCCCCTTACTGTTTTAGCTGTTTGCCAAACTTTATGTGATCTGCAAATGTTGCCTGTAGTGAATTTTTTTCTTGAGATAGATGAGTTAGAATGACCTCAAACACATTCTTTAGAGATCCTATCTACCTATTTATAGCATTTCAAAGTTCTTATCAACATGATATCACTACAAAAGCCTTTTAACTGGAGACAGAGAAGAGCTGCATTTTGGGTTTAATGCATCCAAGCATTTATGCCACACTCATTCACATAGTTTCAGAGCATTTAACAGAAGGATGCAAAGTGTCTGTATATTAACTGTCTCCAAGTTTTGTCTCATCTGACAAGAAATACAGCTCTAGGAAGCTGGCCACACAGCTCTCATAACTATATTCTTGTAAACACATGGTAGAATTACTATTGGATTAAAGAGAAGGGTACACCAACAGCAAGTGTCTTGCAAAAA
Source organism: Passer montanus (assembly GCF_014805655.1). Lineage (NCBI taxonomy): Eukaryota > Metazoa > Chordata > Aves > Passeriformes > Passeridae > Passer > Passer montanus. Next base: position 2,108,187 of record NW_024374812.1, on the reverse strand, counting down.
CCTGTCTTGAAGTGACAATAAGGGAAATAATGTAAAATTAGGGGGAAATCTGTAATAAACAAATAGTGTGCCTGTTACTAATAGCAATTGTTTTTATTTTGCTATGTGATGACAGCCTTTCCATATTTCTGTCTGAGTGAAGGGAGTATAGAAAATAAACTATTATAGGAGAATTTTAGTAACTGGCGAGATGAAGGATGAAAAGGCAGAAGAGTGAATGAATGGCAAGAAGCAGTGTGAAGAGGTAACATCTCCGTGATTCAAATAGTGTAGACCACACCTAAAGAGAGGGTCAGCTGGAATAAATTAAATTTTTTCTATTAAAGTAGATATTTAATAAAAGCAATGATTCAGTTCTGTTCGAAATTTATATTTTGACTGAAGAGCTCAGATTTCTTGAGACTCGAAATCTGTTTGTAGATTTTTGAGGCATTTTTGGGGTAAAACACCCTCAGTGTGGGTGAAGCATCACATAACTTTTGCAAACAAGTGTTTGACATCGCTTTTACACCATCTTTCCAAAAGCAGAGCTCAGAGAGCGTGCTGAAAGGCCAGGATCTATCTTCTAAAGCTCAGTACAGCAAAAACCTACATATGTACACAACTTTCATCCAGGAATTTAAACATCTTCCCACTCTTCTACCTCATGCACACACATGTGCTCTGGACTCCTGTTCCTTTATCCTGAGTGAACATCAACAATCAAACAATGACCTGCAAGGAATGAGACACACAATTAGCAGCGAAATACAAAACAGCTGGTGCAGCTGAATAGCTGTTATTCTGAGCACATGAACCTGAAAAGATACTGTTTAGCTTATAAGACAAACAAAATTTCCCTTCTGCTTGATCTCAGAGACCATCTACAATCGGGAGCTGTCCATTTTCATTTAGTCTTTCTGATGCCAGGGCCAACTGTGCAGGGTTATAAACAAAGAGCAGAAAGTATCACTTTCCTTGTTAATTTGACAGTAAACAATATTAATTTGACCATGCAGCTGTTTATTGATACCACCCCCCAACAATTTAATATACAAAACAGTAGCCAGTGTGCTGAGATTGCACAGTTTGCAAAATTCAAGGGGCCAGAATGGGCACAATCTCTTGCCGTAAAGGAGACATCAGGAGGGATTCCCAATTGTGCACTTCACCTTGTGCCAGGGAAGGCTGTGGAAATCATAGAACCATGGAATCACAGAATGCTTTGGGTTGGAGAGGACTTTAAAGACCATCTTGTTCCAATCCCCTGCCATGGACAGGCCATTTTCCACTAGACCAGGTTGCTCCAAGCCCCATCCAACCTGGCCTTGGACACGTCCATGGATGGAGCATCCACAGCTTCTCTGGACAACAAATGTAAAAAATACATTACTGGGAACAAGATGAGCAATGTTTTTATTAATGGGTGTCTTCAAGATGGTGTTTCCAGAAGCATTTCTTATTAATCTCTGATTTCTGTGAGGTCAACAGGAACACATTAACACTGCCATAGGTCTGCTCAGCTTGCTCACAGCGTGATGACACTGAAAATAGGTCTTAAGTGTTTGTTTCTAAGACTTTCTTAGTACTAAGAGATGAAATGCTGTATTACACGAAATAATAACTGGTGACATCTACAAATTGTAATATCTTCATGCCTTTTTTCATGCCCAGCCAAACTTACCTCCCAGCTTTTTTCAATCATGCTTTAGTTTCGACCTGCAGCTGCCAAATACTGAGACAGATCACCAGCTTCTCCAGGGACAGAAAGAGAGAAATTCTACAGCAATGCCATCTTACTGATTTTATTTCTCAAGAATTGTGAGACATGGCTTTATTTTGTATGGCCAGAGCCATGTGACATGCTGCCAGGATGTAAAGTGTCCTGCTGAAAAGCTGATGACCCCATCCAGAGAATACTGAACCTACACAAGCCTAAGGAAACAACATCAGCTGTCATATTGAAGGGCAAGTATAGCAAAAATAAAGATTTTTCTTGCCCCATTTGCATGATTTTAAATAAGAACTTCTTGCTTTTGCCTTTTCTTATACCTCTTTTGTTAATGCTTCTTAGGAGTGATGACTGCTGCTGTATCAGCTTTTTGGATGAAGGATTGTTTTAAAGATTGTAATGAATGTTTGGAAGAATTCATACCTCTTGATTATGCCAAGTTTTGATTGGATCACTCTGACTTGGCAGAAATGGTGATATCAGCTTTGATTTTTATTTTTTAATGACTGTTACCCAATTTTCAAATTCAATGGTATATGAATAAAAAATATGTGTATGGTTTTTATTGGGCTGAAGGGGAATTTAAGTGTGTAGATAACACACTCATGTGCATTGGTAATTCCAGGTGTAGCAGAGAGAAAGAGATGAAAACTACTTGCCACAAAATACACAGAAATCAGAAGAAAAATATGGGTGTATCCGCAGCAGAAATACTGTGGCTCCATTTGCTTTCAGATTTTATAAATGATTTGAATAAAATAAAAGATGTTCAATATCTATATTTCCTCCTAAAATATAAATAAATACTTAGATATTTGAAATTATATCCTGACACTTTTTTGGTTCTCACTGCATGCAAAATCAGGAGCTGTACATATCTCTGGTGCTCACAGCATTATGACAGGAAGCTGCTGAGATGTTCCTGGATTCTGTTTGGTCAGGATATTAAAATGTTGCCTCTTGTGACATAGCTGGCAGGAACTGCCAGTTCTCAGGGTGGCGGAATGTTTGCAAACAAGAGAGGATGAACCTTGCATTATACACACCCTGGGCATGGTTTCCATAGTGGTGTAAAATCTACAAGTGCTGGTAGGAATTGTTCTTCCATGTGGGCCTGAAAAACGTTGTTTCACTGATCTCAAGGAAGCTCAGTTTGGGGAAATGCCCTTCCTTCCTCTTCTGGGGTTTGTTGAGTGGTACCAACATCAGCCATGTTCAGTAAAGAATCCTGTGTCCAACATACCCTGAACTGACATGGAATCAGAATCACAGAGTCACAGAATGGTTTGGGTCAAATGGACCTTAAAGATCATGTCATTCCAACCATCCTGCCATGGACAGGGACACTTTCTACCAGACCAGGCTGCTCCAAGTGACATCCAACCCAGCCTTGAACACTTCCAGGGATGGAACAGCCACAGCTTGCCTCAGCAACATGTGGCAGGGTCCCACCGCCCTCATATTTATAATTTCTTCTTAATATCCAATCTAACCCTGCCCTCTTTCAGCTTAAAGCCATTACCCCTTGTCCTATCACTACTTATCCTTGTAAATAGTTCCTCTCTGACTTTCACTTGGCACCACCAAGTTAATCTTGTGGTTTTGTGTTTTCCCTATATGATACCACAACTTCAACAAGGGAGCTATGTCTGAAAGGCAGAAAGTTGCCTACAGCCACAAGCTTGCTCCAGTGCTGCTGACTTGCTCTTTCATATCACTTTGTGTGTCATTGTGCCTCTGCTAGGCTGAGGTAAGGGGTAGTACCAGAAAAGCCGAGAAGCAGCTGTAGGTGGTCTGATAGTACATCTAAATAAATTCCTTGTGGATCACAATTAATAAAAGTCAAGCCTGAAATAGTGGTGCAGCATTTCTCTGAGACAGTTGCAGAGCAGCCCTTGCACATCCCTTTCCCCTCGTTTTTTGTCTGTGTATGTTGGCCCCTCTGTTGACTCCAGACACGAAGACAGTTCTTGCATTTGGTGAACCTGGCTTGGGTTTGCTCTCTCTCCTGGTTTTCATAGAAGTCAAGGCTTCTTGAAGATCTTAAAGATCTTTTCAAAGGATAAATGACATGCTTTGTTTCAGTATTTTGTTGTCTCAGCCCAGAACAAAGTTTGCAGGTTTCTTGACTTCCTGTAGATGGCAACTGCAGGACAGTTGTCCCTGGCTCTAAAATAACATCTAAATGGTGAGATTTAAGCTCAGGGAGACAGGAACAGGAAGGGTCCTCCCAATTGAAACTAATTGGATCCATGCTCCGATATCCGTGCCTGTTTCCAAAAGGGTATAATGATTCCAGCCAGACTGTTTGCTCAGTGTCAGTCTGAATTTAACTTCATGCTACTTTGCTTTATTTTAATTTGACATTATTTTCGTGTTTATTTTACCTAATAAGTGAATCATTTAACTATAAAAGACTCATTTTGGAGGGTTAAGGGTGGAATCTGGAATGGGTGAAGCTTGGAATAACCACTGACCTGCTCGATTATGCTGGAGTAGGGCATGAGCAATGATGTCACATCAGGGAGGCAAGCCAGACACGTAGGGGTGAGCAGGCCTGCCATTTTCCCTTCCTCGTCATTGGAAATGTCAGCAGACTTGCTTGAAGGACAGATGTGGTTGAGTTCGTGATGAAGACACACTGAACTCTCCACCAATCAGAAAACATTGATGTTATTGTTGAAATTTACTTTGATGAATTGATTCTAAGAGAAAACTGATGGCATTACTACCACAAAAACACCATTTCATTCAATCTGCAATATCATGATACAAATGAAATAGGAGGGGTACACAGTCTGTGATTCAAAAAGCACGCTGTGAAACTGGGAAACTGTTTTTGAAAACTGGACTCTTTCATCATTTCTCAAACTATCTTCCAATATAAGTTGTCATTTTTTTAACAGTGAATTGAGCTATTCCTGATTTATGCTGTTCTGAAGGTATAATTTAGTAAAAGATATGTTAATGTCTCATGACTTAGAGGGTATTGTTTCCTTTGTTCTCACCTGCGGTGGGATTTACCTTGTATAACTTTAGAAAGCAACATTGAGGATGCTAACTTAGTCATCTACTATATACAAAGGAAAGAAATAAGATCCCTTGGGAATTGCTTAAACTAGTCTGGATTTTTTATGTATATTTGTAAGAGATACATCGTAAGTTTAAAATGCATCTCCCCCTGAGAGAGCTGGGGTGGTTCAGCTGGGAGAAGTGAAGGCTTCAACTTATTGTGTCCTCTCAGTATCTAAAGAGGGCTAATAAGAATGCAGGAGAAAGACTTATTACCAATACCTGTAGTGTGTCTATAAGGGGAAATGGTTTTAAATTGAAAGAAGGAAGATATAGATTGGAAGGAAGAATTTTTTTTGTGATGAAGGTGGTGAGACCCTGAAATGGCTTACCCAGAGGAGCTGTGGGTGTTCCATCGTTGGAGGTATTCAAGGCCAATATGGGGCTTTGAGCAATCTATTCTAGTGGAAGACATCCAAGCCTAGGGAAAGAGTGTTGGTCTGGATGATCTTTGAGGGCCTTTTCCAACCCAAACCACTCCATGGTACTATGACTCTGTGATTAAGAGTCCAGAGTGACTACTTCTCTACAGTAGTGTACACCTGTGGTCAGATTAACTTGGTTCTCGTGATCTAAAACTGAACTTTTGAAAATAATGTGCTCTGACCCACATCTTGCCTGGATAAATCATAACTTTAATGTAACTATCTGTCTTTTTTGGAAAAGCATCCATTGCTTGTCTGGAGATGTTTTGCACTGTTTGAACAACATTTCTGGAGATACATCTCCATTTGTACCTACCAAAACATCTCTTGTTTGATTGGGATGAGGTTACTGACTGATCCAATTCATTCAGTATTGAGGCTTAGTCTTCATTTGTTATTTAGCCACCTGGAAAACTTTGTGCAGTCTAAAAACTTTATGAACAGCAATATTTATACTTGTTCTCAGAACAGTGATCAAAGCACTGGATGACATGACACAGTACCAACCCCTGTAGGAGCCCAGGGGGTGTACCATATTAAAAACTAATTTCCTGTTGACATTCCTATTTCTGACATCTCTTAGCTAATAATTTCTTAATTCATTTTACTTCTGTGCTATTGAGACTGTGCAAAGTTCATTGTTGCAGGAGAATGACGACACACCCAACTGACCCTGCAAAAAAGCCTATGTACCTCATATATCTCAGAAGATATTTTTATAGACCAAATATGTTGGTTCAAAAAATAACCAGGTTAATTTGAACTTACTGAGTGGCCCCATTTACATGTTATTTGTAAATTCTTTGCTTATTGAATCACTTTACTACATTCCTTTAATTTTGCCATGAATTAAGTCACCTCAGTCAGCTATCTGCATCATCTCACTTTTCTGCCTTGGAAAACTTGCACATGAATTTTGATCTTCAGGAATTCTTAGCTTCTCTGGTTATTAAAAATAAGTATGAACCTACTAAAATCTCTCTTGGGTAGTTTTTAGGTGCAAATCAAGATCTGTTAAATTAAAATTTGTTAATTCCTCAGATTGCCAGAGTATGTGTCTTGAAGGCAGTTAGGCTGGAATCCAAACTCTCCCCACCCACAAACCACCTGAGCTCGAGGAGAGCCTCTGTATGTGGGTCTCATGCAGGCCCTGGCTGAAACATGTGAATCTAAGATGAGACACATGAATTACCCTTAGCAATATGCAACACTTGTAGTAGTGAAGGTGATGAGAGATGAGTAAGTTTGAGGAACGACTGACCATGAGATTGAGCTCCCGGAAAAAGAACTGCACAAAAAGACCAAGTTACTGATGCACACAAATCCATATCCTGACCATCTTTTTCCTGTTATCCCCACCTCTCAAGCACTGCATACTGAAATCCTTTTGTGGGCCAAGTAGCAGAAGGGCAAGTCCTGCCCTCATTAATACCAGTTCAAGCCCACAGAAGCCATTAGAATGGGAAGACTCCCACTGGCTGCTACTTTTAGCCCAATGCTGATGCTTTTCTGCTTGTGCAAAACCTCATTGATGAGGTTTGGGATAACCAAAACCAAATGCAACCAATTTAGGAGAATGATGATTTTGTGGTCAAGGCATTGGAGTTGGGTATTGGAGACATAAATTCAGTTTCTGGCCATCTCATGGTTTTGCTCTTTGATCATGGGTAAGTAGTACTGTAAGAGTAATACAGTAATGGATGCTACACAGGGGGCCTGATTAGCTCTGGATCATAGTTTAATTGAGATAATGAGGATCTAATTCAGCTAATTTAATTTCATAACTGTTTCAGATCTGAAAGATAATTTCTTTTTACTGAAAAGGAGTTACTCAAAGGATAAAAAGGTAAAGAATATAAAGTATTAGAGCACTAGTCTTGTCAGTACATGATACCCGAGTAAAAGAGTTGACAAATGTTTAGTCATTATTAAACATCTTTCTCACAAACTTTTTTTACACTATTCTTTCATATTAATAGAAATATACAATCTTAAGACAAAAAAAGAGATTTCGCTACAAGATTCATTCTGTTGAGCTGAAATAATACCATATAATTTTCTTGTTATTAAGCAACATTATTTTCTTATTGACAGGGAAATAAGACTTTGTGCAATTGTACAACCTGTATCAAATAAACTGAGTTAGACAGACATGTCTAAAGTTGCCTTGGACTCTCACCCTCTCTCCACCACAGTAATCTGATCCTGCAAAATTTCACAATGAGTTTTTGGCAATTGTTCCCCTAAGGTCCATGACTCTTCCGATAAAATCCTAGGCACTGATCAGAAAAAAAACCCTTCAAAGCTAGAGAGAGCACATTATTGCAGTGGTTGACATAATGTCATCTGGAGGAAGACATTACCACTCAAAATTAACCATGGCCATGTGGTGAGCACTGTGGCTTCTCCTGACTTCAAAGCTCAACATGGTAGTTAACAGATGACAATACCCACTTCCTTGGGCCTTACTGAATTTACTTACTGGGCTTCTTGAAAATTATCTTCCTGACCACAAAAGTGACCAAAAAGTAAACCTCTACAGTAAAAAAGTCATTAACATCTGTACAATGGAGTCAAATGTGCCCATGTTTATATGGGGCTTTGATGTGTGTGAACAAGTGCTGACTCCAGATTTTGTAAATTCGGTGTAATGCGTCCCTAAATATTTTTAATGCAGTTTTTGGACACACTGAGAATATGAAATCTGAGCTCAGATATTTTGCAGGTCAAAAAAAAAGCATACCTCTGCTTGTGCCACATATTTAGGAGCTTTTGTCTGTTTGTTTGTCTGTCATGCTGTTCTTCAATCTGTCCATCCAGGGAATCATTAAATGCCCGCATGCTTAAATTGACTCCTGATATTTTTCTGCTGTGAGTTGAGCAGCTGTATTTGAGTCTGTCTAGCATAGAAGTGTGGGATTAGGTATACTCAAAAGTAGGAAGGAGACTGGGAGAAGTAAGAGAGGAAGGGGAAGAAGGAATGAGCCCTGGTTTTGCAGGGCTCTCTGCAGTCTGGATGACTCCCAGCATTTCTATTGCTCATTATTCCTTTGAAGTCAGTAAATGTCTGTGAAAATTGCTGGTGAAGTTTTCTCACCTCCACATAACTCTGGTAGAAGAGGACAGTTTAGTCTCACTGCTGCTTTCTCTTTTATCTTTAATAGAGGCTGGTCCACAGTCTGCGTCAAAGGAGCCCAGTCCTTCCCACGTGAATGTTGGCATGGTGGCACCTGATGAGCCATGCAGGGGAAGGGAAAATGGGGGTTTTTGATACCTAGGATATTACACTTCAAAGTAAATAAATAAATAATCCAACCAACCTGAAAGAACTTTATATAGTTGTAGAATCAAGCACTTAAAAGCTGATAAATGCCAGAATTAAGGGTGTCAATCAAGTTCCAAATGTTGCCTTCTGGCACTGTAAATTATCATTGTCTTTAGTTATCTAATCATATGCATTTTTTTTTCCTCAAAGTAATGCACATGTAACATTAAGGAGCCGAAAAAGAAATTGAGGATTTGCTTATTAAATTTGCCTCAAATGAAGCAGAGTGTAGAAGAAGAGTTTCAAAAAAGAGGAGCTAATCGCTGCAGAAGGGGAGTTAAACCACTAATTCTGAGATCATAAATTTTTGATAATTACTATGATGTCTTCTTCATCTCTGTATCTGGGGAAGTGTTGACTCAGATTATAACCAACTGTCTGAGCAGTCATCACTTTGACAAAGTGGTTCCTCTGAGGCATTACAGATTCTAGCTGGTTGTGAAACCATAAATGCAATCTTCACACACATTCAAATTTAAAAGATTTATAGAGATGTACCAGAATTGCTATTGCACCTTTACTGTTTTGGCTGAAACAATACTGACATATGATTAAACCTTTCAAAGATTTTGCCTAGCAAACTAGTAAGTCCTTCAAGTTTCTGTAATCTCATTAATTCCTCTCTTGCTGGTAGGAAAAAAAAAATAATTAGAAGTTCTGCTTTAGAAGGCATTTTGTTATAGACAGTTGAGCAAAGCTGTGTTCTTACACACAGAAGTTATGGATGTAGTGGCCTTCTTGACCCATACCAAAGCACACTCATGGTGGAACTGGTGATCTCTGCCTAAGCTCTGCTGAGGGAGACCCAAATCAAAGACTACCTAAAAGATCTACAGCATCTCTTCAGTCTCTTTATATCATTAAACACCTCTTGTCTCACCATTATCAGCAAGGAGGTGCAGCACAATTTCACTTGTACCCACTCCAAAACTGGTCTTCAATCCATCTCACTGTAACATCCAGCAGAAAAAAAGCTGATTTGGCAGCAGCACATCCAGAACAGCTGTTGGTAATGCACTGCAAAGGTCAATTTATCCTTCAATTATCATGTAGGTCTGGAATAGAAAGACACACGGTATTTAGTCCTCATGCCTATCCTGTCCAGCCCCAGTGCCATTGCTCCCGATGAAAATGGCAGTCAGGCAATGATAATGCTGCTAGCTGTCTCATACATGTGTGCAGGGGCAGAAGATAACAGAAAAAAAGCTGATTTGGCAGCAGCACATCCAGAACAGCTGTTGGTAATGCACTGCAAAGGTCAATTTATCCTTCAATTATCATCTGGGTCTGGAATAGAAAGACACATGGTATTTAGTCCCCATGCCTGTCCTGTCCAGCCCCAATGCCATTTCTCCTAATGAAAATGGCAGTCAGGCAAGATAATGCTGCTAGCTGTCTCATACACATGTGTGCAGGGGCAGGAGATAGGAAAAGCATAAAGTCTAATTTCTGTGAACATTTTGAAGCCTGCTTTGTAACCTTACTGGTGTCTTTTTAATGTAGTTTTACATGTGTGCATGTGACATACCAGAATTAGAGGAATAGTAACTGGAAAAGACTTCATGATGTTGAAGACATGATCATCATCCATGTTGTTCTCGACATTTTTTCATGTTCTAAAAAGCAGCCTGAGCCTGCTTTGTAACCTTACTGGTGTCTTTTTAATGTAGTTTTACATGTGTGCATGTGACATACCAGAATTAGAGGAATATTAACTGGAAAAGATGTTGAAGATATTAACTTCATGATGTTGAAGACATGATCATCCATGTTGTTCTCAACATTTTTTCATGTTCTAAAAAGCAGCCTATAATGACAAACTCAAATTCCTAAGCAATATACTTTCTTAGCATAAAAAAGTTTCTTCCCTAGTCAAATCTAAATTGTTCTTGAATTTCAAGCTTATAGTTTCTTGTTTATCCTTCCTTGCTCCTTGTCTGTACCTTGTGTGCCCAAGCTCACAAAAATTTTCAGCTGTCCAAAGCAAAAGTTTTGAATTTCTCTGTCTCCCAAAGAAAGTTTTAACTTTAGTTGTGTATCCCTGTCTAGGAAGACATGGTTTAAAGGAATGGGATTTTCACTTTGGTCTTTGAGTATTATTTCGGTTTAACCTGGTTTTCTTTGTTGAAGTTCTAGAGGAAGTTTTGTTATTCTACAGATGTGGAAGAGATTGTCTTACTCAGCAACTGAAAGAGCAGCCCTGCACAGCCTGGTGAGGAGCTGCTTTTGAGGTGAGGCATTGGTGCTTTATTCCTCTCCCAAGTACCAGGAGTGATTTTTGAACACCTCCTTTCACTAGGGATCTCAACAGGCAAGTCTATGGTGTCCAACACAAAATCTTTTACCTTTACAATCAGGAAGGACTTCAGACATTGTGTCTTCTAGTGGTGAGAGATACTTAGCTAGAAAACCACAATAGTGAAATTCAAAGTGAATCCAGCCATCTGCTATCCTATGTATACAACTAATTATAGTAAGTGTGTTTCCCTTCAGGATTTGTTGAGAAATTTCAATTATGTTCATACAAAATTTTATGATATTTCAGACAGGTTTTTTCAGTTCTGTCTACTGTCTCCATTTCTAAAAATGCTTTTTCATTGCTTGATGGGTTTTCTTCTCTTTTTTTCATTTTCCATCTAATAACATTACTGAAAAGTGATGTGAAATAGATAAATCCGTCAGTTTCCTCTTTCATTCTCAGACTCACACACGTATGAACCAGAGGATGTGCATGAAGTACAGGAGATGGAAAGAAAATTTAGAAAGCCATGTGCATGCCCTTTTTACTTCTGTGGTGAATGAAAACCTGAAGACCTGAGGAACCAGAGTCCTGCAAGACTTGCAAGGCTAGCTCACTGCTGCCAAGAACATGCTGTCATTTGTGGCTCCTCACACTTCCTTGACCACAAGAGAGCCTGGAGACAGGAATCCACCACTGAGGCTTTGAAAAACTGCATTAGGCTATTGAGCAACTGGATCATGAAACTCTCCTTGATTTCCTTTTTGGGGTTTCTCTCAGCTTTGCAGCCCATAGCCAAATGCCAATTTTTGACAGCATTTTTACCTAGGATATTGAACATTTTCACACTGGATAGTCTGGTGTCTGTGATATTCCAGACACAAATTAGCTGGCAAAAATGGATATTACATACAGACACATGAATACATCTCTCTATTCTTCAAGAGCTTTAGGTCTCAAAGGCGAGCAAGAAATTAGGAAAAGCCACAGTTTAGGTAGCTTTTGCAGTCTCAGTTTTCTTTCCACGTGCAGAAGATCTATGCAGGTATTTAAAAGATGTGTAGGCTTGGTGGCATGGTTTAGTGGCCAGCTTGGAATTGCTGGGTTAATTATTGAATTCAAAGTTCCTAGAGGTTTTTTACAACCTATACAATTCTGTGACTCTATATTGAAATTATCATATACTATCCATCCAAACCATCTTGGTCTCATCCGGTGCTCAGGATCAGAAGTCTCAAGACCCAGGAGATGCAATGTGGCAGTCCCATAACTCTCAAGAGGATATGGAGAAATGGAGCAAGGGACTACAGGGACAGAAAGGAGAGGTGTAAGAGGCCTCATTTGCTTTCTTGCTGAGGTCCCTGCTCTTGGTGCTGGGAACACTTGTGCTTACATCTCCCCATGCAATTAGAATTACTTATTTTCATTCAGCTGACAGCACAAAAACTTGCACAGAAAATACATTTTTCCTTTAAAAATAATATAAATTGCCAACTTCAGTAATTGTGGGAAAAGTCTTAATGGACAAACCTTTTCCCTTGCCCTAGTTATACCCACACAGCTGGTGTTTTACCCATCTCCCTCCCCAACAACCTCCCTCATGCTGCTCAGCTCCAGCAGGAGGAGCAATGGGAGCACACGAGAAGCATCCCCCGTCTCCGTGCTCCCCCAGCATTACCAGCACCCCTTCCACAGCCAAGAGCAGCAAATTATCTAGAAACTCATATTTGGCTCAGGACTGGAGGAAACTCCAAAGCTGTTAAACTTGAAAAAAAAGTCTCTGTGGAGTGTGTGCGACCTCAGAGTTCCCAAAGGCTCATTTCATAGGATAATTTCACCGGGTAATTTCACCAGAGAAGGTTTTCGCAGGAAAAGGCATGTCTCTGACAGTAGGGTAAGCCCCTTGCTGAATTCCAAATCCCAGCTCTGGAGAAGAGGGATAGGAGAATTTTTTAATGAAACACCTATTTGCGTTCTGTTGAGTTTTATACTGTGAGACAATGGAACATTTTTTCCTTGGGCTCTGTTTTGTAAACAGGTGAACCGCATTTGTAAAATTTCAGCCCGAATGGTTAAGTTCACAAAGTTATGAAGATGTATAAAAAGGAGTGTCATAATGGTATGAAAGCCACATACAGGACAGTGTTGTCTGAATAATAGTATGGGGCTAAGTTCTCATGTAGTTCTGCAGAGGGCTGTGCTCCTGCCAGCTCCTTCCCACTGCTGTCACAGAGGGCATATCCTACACCAAGGGGTGTTAAAGGAGGGCTAGAGTTTCCTTATTCACCTGTCCTCCCACTGTTGAGTAGATTCCTGGATAGATACAGCTGTACCCTTAAAAGGGGATTGGCAGCATTTAAAAATGACACACATGTTAGACTGTGTGCTTTTTAGCAGTGCCAGGAGGAAGGATTTGTGGCAAATGTAGGGAATTCAGCTGATGGTGCCTTGGAGGCACCTCCAAAGTTAGGTGGGAGGTAATTCAGGGATTTGGATCTTAGAAGGATAATTAGGACAAGTTAAGCACCCAAGACTTTTTGTGGCTCTTGGCCCCAACATCTGTGCAATGAGTATTGTAAATAATCACAAAATCACTGAATAGTTTGGGTTTGGAAGGGACCTTAAAAATCATCCAGTTCCAATCTTCCTGCCATGGAGGAGATCTAAATTTCCATTAGATCAGGTTGCTCCCTCCAAGTCTCATCCAACCCGGCCTTGGACACTGCCAGGGATGGGGAATCCACAGCTTCTCTGGGCAGCCTGTGCCAGGGCCTCACCACCCTCACAGAGAAGAATTTCTTTCTTACATCTAATCCAATTCTCTTCTCTTTTAATTCAAAATTATTTCCTATCACTATTTGCCTCTGTAAAAGCTTATTTCCCTCTTTTTAATGTCCCCTTTAGAAACGGGGCATTTCAACTGGAAACCACTTTTAAGAAAGCCAAAAACGCTGGAGAAAACCAAGCTGTCAGAAAGTAAGAAAAAACACTGGTGTAGTCCTCCTGGATTTGCAGTGGTGTCTTTCATGGTATAGCAGTACCATGCAGATGACAAGTCCATCCTCAATCTTGGTGCCAAGCACAAGAGACCTGTGATGGAGGGTGATCCAAAGTGCATGGCTCTCACCCTTCTGCAAGTACACTGCTAATCACCTAGACAGCCACAGAGGCCAGCTGGTCATCAATTATCCAGGGATTCCTGAGGCTGGAAAAGGCTGACAGGGCTGAGGTCGAAGAACATGCTGAGACTCTGCTCCTCACTCCACTGGGAAAACAGCACGACTGGCTGGGTACCAGCCACTGTGAAGTGGCAGGACGTTCTTGTGGTTGGCTCCATCGTAATTTGCTTTGGAAATATTTTGGACATCTCTCTTCTTTGTTGGGCAGGGGAGGAGGAAGTGTTTGAACCTTTAAACCCAGTGTGTCTGGCTCTGTTCTTATTTACTGCTGTGTGAGAGGGTGAAGGCAGCACTTGAGCTTAAAAGATGAGTAGGGCTGGTTGAGTGTTTCCTACCTGTTAATTGCTTTTCTTAATTTATCTGTCTAAATTGTTTGTGCCTACCTGTTCCCTATTTCACTATCTCTGAAGAACAACAATTCTTGGGATGGTTAAGCAGTTTAAAAAAGGCGAATTGCACTCATAAGTGATACTTAAAAATCTATCTAAATTATTTAAAAATCTATCCTGCTTTCTTTTTGTCTGCTTTTTTCTCTCACACAGCTTTGGACGCAAAGCAATATTCCAATAACAACTAATTGTTTTTTCTTTAACACAACTAGCCTAAATCCTTTATATCACACATAGAAGATATCTACCTAAAAATATCATACATAAAACATTGAAAGGGCATAGGAGTATATAAAGTCATGAATTTAGTATTTTCTGGTCCAAAATGTGGATTTAGCACCACCAAGAAGGCAGTATGGTGAACAGGGTGTTCAGTTCTTTGACTGTGAGTCCTAATGCCAGAAATTTCACCTCTCTGTGCCTCAAATTATTATCCTATAAACTAGAGTTAATTTTACTTGTCACTTTGTAAAACACTTTGAGGGATATTGGCCAAAATTACCATCTAGGAAAAAAGTGTTATTAATGCTATTAGGACTGATGACACAAAGTTAAGCTGTTCCAATTTTATCCAACGGCCAAACACACTCTCCAGTTTTACAAATTACAGTGTGGGCTATCCAGTTTCATGAGCACACTTGCCACTCGGTGCCACAGCTTTATACCTCTGGCTCCACAGTCAACATGAACTCGGTATAATCACCATAGAATTTATGTCAGTTTTGTGGAAATGTTATGATTATTCACAGCTGAGACTTCAAAGGCAGCTTAAAGCACTTCGCAGCCATAGAGTTTCCTGTCATAAGTCTCAGGAGATCTACCTGCTGCACTCACCACCAAGCCTGGAAATCTGCCCACTGAGCTTCAGCCTGTGCCCACACAGGGAGCCCAGATCCTGCATTCATGGGAGTGAGCCTGGAACAGGAACATTCACCTCTGCTTCCACTAATTAGCCCAAAAATGTAATTTTCTGTATCTGTGCAGAGATGGACATGGGATTGTCCATAGCTGAAGTATGGAAAAGGAGGCTCTCTGGATTATCTGTCTAGGATTATATTTTATTCAATACTGTAAATAAGCACAAATCCTCAAAATGAAAAAACTGACCTTCGCTAAACCTCTGCACTGAAACTCAGCCTGTGCCAGGTGCTCACCTGCTCACTCACCTGGCCTGTGCTGGCTGCTTCATGGTGTTCCTGAGAAGCACTGTAGGAAATGACACACTGGAATTTTTGGGAATGAAGGAGAAGACGTGGATGTGACCTATGCTGTGCCATCTGCTCCTATTATCAGAGAAAGGGGCTTGACCTCATTTAATTTATTTTAATAAATGTAGCTGTTCTGAGCAGGATCCTTTGGCCTGTCTTGTAATGTGCATCTTTAAAAAGCCATTTCCAGGATGGGAAAATTAGCAAATTGTTTAAAATTAGCAGACTACCTGAAAACAATACAGGAAATTGTCTCTCATGTGGATGAAAGCCATATTTTTAGAATCAGAAGTGTTTTCATTAATATCTAGTCAATCACCTTTCCTACAGTAACCAAAATTTCTGCATGCAAACTCTTGAGATTGAATGACAAATATTTTTCTTAATTTGTTGGCAGAAATGAGAGCTTTTATAATTTTTATTATAGATGTTATGATTAGGGACATAATTTAGGGGTGCACTTGACATTGCTGCGTTAATGGTTGGACTTGATGATCTTAAAGGGTGAGTAAAATGGGATGAGACCCACGAGGACATTTGACAAAATGTTTCAAGACAAAGGCAATGCCCATAAAATAATGAATCATATAATATATATAATTTAGGTGAACACTTTATGTTTGAGCTGTAACTATTTGCTTTTGATACCATTTTACTACCTATATGAGAAATAAAAAGTGAAATTCTGTTACGTGGGAACTTGTTTAAAGTCTCAAGATAACTTTTTTTTTTCAGTTCCATGGCGAGGAAATGAGAGGTCTGAGTCAAAAATCAAGGTCTTCTTATGGTACATATTGTACAGAAAGAGAGGAAGAAGCAGGCTCTGATGCTGAAAGATAACTGTCTGGAGAGATGAGATTACAGGCACCAAAATAAAAGTACTGTTTTCCTGACATTGTAAAAAGGGAGCTAACAGCTACATGATCACGCAGAGGTTTGAATTTCAATTTTATCTGAGATGAGAAACTTCCAGCTCAGACAGAAATCTATTCCAAGGAGCATCAACCTCTGTAGCCTCTTGGGTATGATCTGATCTTGCACTGGAAAGAGAGGGATGGAGATGACCTTGTGGTTGTGCCCAGTCACTGACACTTTGATGCAAAAATGGCCATGGGCAGGGTTGACATCTTGTGGGTTTGAGGTTGACTTCCAGTTCTGGTCCAGCACTCCACTTTCACCTTCCTCTGAGAGGGGAAGCAAGCAACCTGCTGAGATCTCTTTCCTTTTTTCCTTCCAAGCGTTTGCTCAGTGCTCCCTGCTGGCAGCAGCTGCTCCCTGAGGCTTATAAAACTGAGGGTGCTGCTCCAGAAATGGAACAGAACAACCACCTCCTGGTCTGAAATCTGTCTGAGAACTGAGCTCCACATCACCAGGGATTGCACTCCCGCTCTGCTTGGAGGAAGCTTGTCTGCAACAGAGGCCTGAGGCTCACAAGTGTCAGATGGGTCCTGCTTACCTGACACGTCAGGGCGCAACTCAGGAGCCTCCAGAGCGGAAAGCTGCGCCAGGAGTTGTAATAACTCATATCCTCTGTGGGCTGGTGGAAAGAGGACCTGAAACTCAGGGGCTTGCACCAGCCACACACGGTTTTCAGCGCCAAATTTTGGTCCTCATGCATCACTGGGGGTTTTGCATGAGAATTAAGGTTTGGTTTACTAAGCAAACAAAATTTCTACCTCATGTCAGGGGTGTTCGTGCTCTTGTTCATGTTCTTGTTCTTGTTCTACTTCTTCTAACATGTTCTTGTTCTACCTCTTCACCTGCATTTTTTTACCTTTTTTGAGAAGCAAAATCATGGCTTATGCATTTGCAGCTAAGTAAGGCTGCAAGAATAGGTAAGCATGGTAATAAAGTGTTATGGAAATGCACTGACCACAACTCAAAGTCACCATGTAGGAGAATGCACATGGTTGGGGGGTTAGGTTTATGGGAAATAAAGATCTGAATGATGCTCTGCTTGAGAGTAACGGGCTTTGTGTTTTCTTAACGCCAGGAGTGATTTATTTCTTGTAAACAGCTTTGCTCAATTGGGGCATCCAGTTACTACAGACCTTGTTTGGTATAAAAACTAACAGCATAGAAAAATATTGCTCTAGCAAGGTTTAACTGGTCGTCAGCCCAAACATGTGGCTGAACATGAATTCCACTGCTTGAAATATCCTCTGGTCGCTCAGCAACATCTTAATGTCAAGAGGAGATTATAGTCAGCGTTCCCGTTGAGCCGTGACTCAGAGGTACTGTATGGAAAGAGGACATTTCCAGCAAAAGCGTGATATGGAAACTAAACACAGTGCTGGAAATCTTCCTTCCCATAGAAAAAAAGAAATGTGAAAGGCTAGCTCTTCTGAAGTGGAAGTTTGGCTGCTGCTGGGAACGTTATGAAAATACACTTTACATGCCTGGTTCCTCATGTATAACTGTGTTTCACAGCACGTTTCATCATCCACCTTTGCCCTTCCTTTTTTAATTCAGAAAAGGTGCAGGAAGAGACTTAACTTCTCAACAAAAATAAGTGAAAAACTGTGTAAAGGTGACATTTTTGCTAAGCAGGAACTCTGATAAGTTGAAATGGTGTCATTTTTCTTGTGTTGCATAAAAGCTGGCTATTAACATACCTTAGATACTTCGAGAGGTATGGAAATATTTTAAAAAAACATGGACTGAAGAGATTGGGCTCAGTGAAATTTACATTAAAAAACCCAAGGAGACACTTAAATATTCATAGTTTCCATTTCTAATCTTTCTCCACGTAAGTTTCCTGACATACATAATTCTTAGCTATGTTTGTGAGATGCCCGGCATCCTGAGGTCAGATGCATATTTCTTGTTGGGATCCAGATTGGTTATTTTAAATGTTCTGATCCTGTGCAGGCTTGCACACAAGAGGAACTCCAAAAAGATCAGGACTATGTGCAGTTTTAAAGCCAGCCACGTAGCTGTGATTATTTATATTTTTAAATCAATATATATATACACATATGTGTCTTCAGGACTGTGTGATATAGAATTTAGTACAGAAAAATAAAAGTACCACTGTGTATAAATGCTTGTTTGAAGGGGCTAGGGGGAAAGAAGGCAGAGGCAGCCTCATCTCATGGAGCCCAGTAAATGAGGAAAAGACAGTGGGCACAAAGTGAAACACAGCAGATTCTATTTTAACATAAGAGAAACCATTTCCACTGGGAGAGTGGTCATGCACAGGATCAAGATTCCCAGGGAGCTTGATGAATCTCCATCCGTGGACATATGCAAAACCCACCTGGAAAGAGTCTTGGGCAACCCACTGCAGGTGACCCTGCTCTGAGCAAGGGCTTGGATTGGGCAATCTTCAGAGGTGCCTTCCAGACCCAGCAGCTCTGTGGTTGTGCAATTCTGTTGAAGAGAAGACAATTACTCGGATTTATCTGAAGACTGATGTCCTCACTTGCTTAACTTCATTAAAACCCATAAAAGTAAAACCCATAAATTTCTTTATAGAGAAATTAAATGATGGCTTTTGTTCCAGGATAAATCTGCTCTGATCATATATAAGATTACTTTAAAATCAATTATTTGTTTTGGTCCTCAGGTGTATTTGGTAATCTTATGTAAAAGTAATTAATTTCGCAGTTCGTAGTTTGTTAAAAAATTGTTTTCTGTCATGTATTTGAAAAAGCTTTGTTTCCATTTCCTTTATTTTTAGTTCCTTCACTATGAGGAAGAATACATAGCAAAATTTGATTTTGTTTTTTATCTCAAATATCCTCTCATGAAATAGTACCTGTGCAAAATGAGCATGTGATAAATTTCACTAGCACTGGAATAAAAGTTGAAAAACACAGACTGAAGCAGCCTAAGGGTTATGCATGGAATACCCAGGTAACAGCCTTTGCTGAAGGGGGTGTCCATTAACATTTTTTTCAGTATATTTCTCTTCACTTGACAATTTTCCAGTTTTCTATGTGCAGTGATTCAGTTCCCAGCACTGAATGGCCTGGGTCCAGTTCTGACACTGGCCTTAGAAATGATTTGCCATGAGAATCTGAGCTGAATTTCACAACCAAGAACAAAGTTTATGGATGTTCAAATCCTGAACTGGATATGAATTTTGTGGCTGGGGTTGTCTGAAATATTTGTTGTTCTTGCAGGAGATCTGGACCTCACTGTCCTCGCTGCATAAACTGCATTAAAAGTGGCTTCTTCCATTAAAAAACCCAAAGTCTTTAAAAACCCTCCAATTTTCTGTATTCAGAAGCCAACCATTCATTAGAATAGTTGAGACTGTCCACTCCTGAGGTGTACCAATGCAGTGGGAGTGTCTGGTGTCTGGAGCTGGAATAAATCATCCAGTGGGATAGGGCTGACCACTGGCCACCCCCTGCATGAGAATAACTCAACAGGTAGCCCTGGAGTAAAAGTCATTGAGGCATTGCTGGTCAGTATGATAAGGAATGGGATAAGATTTTTTTTTTCAAGTTGGTCATCTTTAGACAGTGTGGCAAAGGATATGTTGAAGAAGGGAACCACAGTAACAAAAATAGACAATGTTTAGGGATATTTATGGTAAACTTCTTCCAAACCCCAAAGGGAATAAAAGTGTGAATATATTAGGAAAAAATAGCAAATAGACGACAAAGATTAAATTCACAGGCAGCTCAGAGACTCTACTTCCTACCAGGCAGAGAGGTGCATTGAAAGGATGCTGACTCTTGGAGAACTGTAATTTGATTTGTTTTGCTGCAGTTCAGAGGAGAATCCAGGCTCTGGTCACTGTAGCACTAAAGATCCTCTTACTGCTGGCGTAAACAGGAACCTCTTCCAAGTGCAGATAAGCAGCAAAGGATGTAATATTGAATTATTCTGCCAGTCTAGAGGTGACCCTTCTGCGTGGGCTTGGGGCCCACATGTGCATGGCAATGCAATGAGGTATATCCCATTGCTGCTTTCACTGTGTCTTTTCTGTGGCTGGGAGGCTGCTTTGGTCCTCAGGGCTGTCAGCTGGGAGTCCTTCCTGAGCTCTACATTTATTTTAAGAAGTAAATATCACTGGACTGATGTGTGCACTTAGCCTTGATGAAGTCATTAATGTGGTTTCCAGCATACTGTTCATAAAATTCATGGCTGTACTTAATTGGTACCATGTTCTTCCTCCTCACATATTCTTGTATTAATAAGAAAAAATGTTGAAAGGCCTAATAAGCTACACACAGTAGAGGAATGTATGAACTGCTGTTAGCTGGTCACATCACCACAGACATGCAGGCCAGTTGTCAAACAGGGGATTATGTGTCACTCAGCAACAGCACAGCCAGCAAGGCAGCTCATCCCTGTTCTCCCAACCCAAATGTTGCCAGCAGATGCACAATGCTGGGTCTGATGGGTGGGTGGGGAGAGGAGGGGGATGCTGTTTATTTACTCTTAGAGTTCTGTCACCTTTTTGGTTGGCAACTCCTGTGATGCTGAGCTGGGGGCTCAATGAAGAAGACAACTCTGAGATTCTCCTAGGAAAAAAATAGGACTGTCCCACTAGGGACAGCTTTTTTCCTGAGAATTCCTGTGTGGTTTTTCTGAACTTACATCTTTACAAGGGGCCAGGAAAATGCCTGGGTTCTGCCCAACCGGCTTAATTTGGGGCTTTCTTTTAGGAAAAGGAGGAAAGGTGAGTAGGATGCTAACTAGCTGTTGGACATATCAAACATTTTCAGGTATCTTATCTAATTTTTTGCTTTTAGCTTGCTAGAGATTAAAAGAGTTGCTTTAGCTCTTTAAATGTTAAATTTCTTTTCTAAACAAGTTGTTTATTGTGTACTATGGCTAGCACCTTCACAATTTATTAATCTCTCCTATTTAGGCATTTTATCCCTCAGTAACCTCTGCCTGCTCCTGATCTTAAAGGTCTTTCCCAACCTAATGCTTCTACGACTCTAATCCCTCTCTGATCTTTTCCTCCTGAGTTCAGGAGTCTCAATGGCTTGCCTAGGTAATTTTTGGAGAGTCAAAACTGAGATGAATCCCACTGCCTGTGATCAAATGCAAGCTCCCCTGCAGTGTTGCCAGGAGAAGCTGTGCTGTGCAGGGTGGCAGTGCCTTGCACTTGCAGCCCTGTTCCTCTAACCCAAATCTCCAGAGAAAGTCTGGGCATTGACTCTCCACATCAACATTTCGAGGTCATTGCCCTGCTACCATGCCCAGTGAAAACAAAATCTTTTCCTTTGCAGACATATCACATCACAGTGAGGTCAGTGGAGTTACACCAAGCAGGCATCCAACCTCAGTTACCTAATTTAGGCCATCACAGAGGTTGATGGAGGACATGGTCAGGGAGGCAGGATCTTCCTGCAGCCGGGTTAGCTGACCTGTGCTGCAGAGTTGACCAGTGGCTGCAGAACTCAAACTACCAGGGTGGTTTTCCTTTGAGCCAGCCTTTCCCACTGGCCTGAGGGGTTGGCTCTGTGGACAGCCCATTGCTTAATGACTGGGGGATTTGCCACTCTCAGCTGCAGAAATTGTTAGTTCCACTACTGAAGTGTGCCTTGGGAAGCACCTGGGTGTGCATAACACTATGTCTCACCTCCAGACAAGACTGGAATTGTGCTTTCCCACCCACCATGGTGGGTGAAACAAGCTGCAAGCAGAGTATAACTGTCCTGACCAGGATTTAACCAGAAGATGGTGAATAGGACCTTCAATTTTAAGTGCCCTGGCTGTAGCAGAACCAGGAAAGAAGCCCCTTTTGTTCCCATCTTCCTCCAGAAACTGACATTCAAAGCTTAGCAAGAAGCATTGTCAAAATATTTGAGGGCTAAACATATCACCATCTGGAATGGGACTGCAGAAAGAGAGTGAGAGAAAGACTCCTTTTTCACATGTAACTTGTTTAATAAAAATAAAATTCCTCTTGCGTTTCTGACATGGGACTGTAACCACTCCACCCTAACTCGCTTTGTCATGCTCAGATCTATGAAGTAAGAGGAAATTATGGAAATTTATCATGTCTGGGTTCTCAGGATTGATTATGACTCGCTGCTTTTATCTTCCAAACAGTCACTAAATCTAATTGCCTTGTTGTAATGGATTAACCCCTGTGGTCCACAGTAGCATTTATATTGTGTTCAAAGAGACTGTTACAGAGTTAGGGTACTTTTTTTCAACAATCTACTTTCATAATATGTAGGTGCTCAATGGACATAACTCACCCTTTGTGGGTCTTGGGGGTCTAATTGGCTCATTGTTCTGCCTTTCTGCAGGGGATGAATTTCACATCACTTTGGGAGCAGGTATAGACGGGTCAAAGGGCCTTCCACAGCATAACCATTTCTTTTAAATTACAATGCAAGCAGATTTTGAAACCCCGTGTTCAAACATCAGCATCTGTATTGTAATCAAAAACATTCCCTTGCGGATATTTGTGGGATTAGTGCTATTATTAGTCATTGTGCCTCGGCCCTTGGGGACCCCGAACTCTGGGGTCAGGTCCCCAACCAGGAGCTGTATAAATACAGACCCTGTGTTAATAAAGTTCCCACTTTAGATGTCTTACACCGTGCTTGCCAAGGGCTAATGGCTCACACACGGGCTCTCCTGGTGACTCAGTGGGTCCTGGTGACTCTCCAAGTGTTGGTAACAAGGTCTTGTAGGTGTGAGGCAAGAAACAAGAGGTGGTTGTGGACAGAAAGGGTGGAGTGATGTGACAATTGCTCCTCAGTGTGACAATCAGAAGTCAAAATATGCTTGCACCCTAAATCCTGACCAGTATCTCTGGAGTGCTGTGGGAGAACAGTGACTGAAAGGCAGTAAAATTTAAAAGAAAGTGAAAAATTTGGAGGTAAGAAGGACAGGATCTGACAAGGCATCATGCAGGGTAGGGCTGCCAGTGCTAAAGCAGGAACACATATGCCCCTGTTTGTATCAGAAAGAGGGAAGCAGAGTGCTCTGAGACAGAAAGGGAGTAAAAGAAATGGCACCAAAAACCAGAGGAAGGTGATGCTGCAACTTTGAAAGCACTGGTGAGATCTGACAAGGTGAAAGTTTAAGAATGGAACTCCAAAGTGGAGATGGTAAGGCAAAAGTGAGGCAGAGGAAAACTGCACTGAAGGGCTTGGTAATATTATGATGTAGAGTTATTTGCAAATAAGTAAAAAAATTAGTTAGAAGACTAGCAAAATTACAGGAAAATATACTGGGTAAGAGGGAAATCGGCCAAATCCTGGCTCCCCAAGAGTCTCTGCACCCAACAGGGGTGATAAAGAAGCAGCTGGGGATGATTTCCATTTGTGGGAGGCAGCGCAGGCATGAAAAGAGAGAGGAGACACCAAAGGGAAGGGTAGGAGTGAGGAAGGTGGGGCAGAACCAACCACCACCAAATCAGAGACCAGCAACAGAGATGATCAGGACAGTTTGGACCATGCTTGAGGAACCCAATCTAATGGGCAGCTGCTGGTGGAGCAGGAATCTGACAAGGAGTGTCAGGACAGAGGATAGACATTAGGATATGCTTTTGTAAAACACCCTATAACTGAGACTTGAATTAGGTTTGAGGTTCATAAAATGATTTTTAAAGGAATAATTTCAGATTCATTCTGAAGGGAACAGGAAGCAGTTGTGATCCAGGCTCCCCAGTCAGTAAATCTAATCTAACACATTTCATCACACCAGACATGATCGCAATCTCAGATCAGTGTAACTGAATGTTTAATAGCTTCAAGCAAAAGAGTAGAGCAGGTGAACAAATGTCTTTAAATTGCTTGCTTTAAAGAAGGGGAAGTTGTCTGATACATTTTTGTGGGTGCACAATTGCCAATATTATTAGTTTTATTTGACTATTTACAACATATGTTTAATTAAAAGTATTACGAAAATTCTTGTCTTAACCATTAGCAAAATAATTGTTTTCAGAAATCTCCATTCTCAAGTTGGTTTTATATGCTGTTTTTCATACTGATAAGTGCTTAAGTGAGTTGCTTCACAAAAGTTGTCACAGAAAAATGGAATCTGTTTGAAACCTGTTAAATGAAAATGCTTTTTAATTAGAGAAATTGCTATGAAATGCTTTCCTGTTGTCTGTACAGCTTGAACAGCACAGTTTAGGTCATGATGAAATGGCTCACGATGAACTTTTGTTTCACTCCTGAATTTGGTAAAAGCATTTCCAGAGGTTAGTTCAGGGGACTGAATTTGCTGATCACTCACTCAACATTTCTGACCCATCTTTAACTCTGTTATTTTCCCACTGTAGCAAGTCATGAGGATTCACACGAGCAGGCTGAGATTCCTGTGTCTAGAGATACATTATTGCTGTGGGTAAAACCATGACATCTTTGCAAACAACAAACCTTTCTTATCTGGGATGAGCTTAACTGTACTACTCAGAATCTGTATTGCAGAATAATTTATGGCAGTTCATTGGGACACAAGCTGATACAGAGAAGGAAAACAACATTTGCACATTTTTATGCACAGTTTCTGCAGGGAGATGTCGCTTTGGTTAACTGTTTCACTGCCTTTTAAGGCAATTTGTTAATGAGTGTAGACCGCAGAAATTTGCCTGTTAGGAATGTAAATTCACTGCTGCTTTCCCTATGCACATATTTTTATGCAAGTTAAGGTACTTCTGGATGTTTCTGTGGTGTTCTTCAGCAGCCATATTTTGAATAGCACTGCCACCTTGGTTTCAATTCTGTCTAGTGGTGGTGAGTTCCCCAAGTTAATTGTGCATAGAGGCTTTGGGGACAGTGTTAGCCATGCTTGAGAAATCTGCTTCTCCACAGCCTCCCTAGAGAGAGCCTGGAGCCCTGTTCCAACCCTTTCAGGTGTGCTCCCACAGTGAAGGTGTTCACATGTAGACCCACAGACTCATGACCTGAGGACCTGACCTCCTCCTTGGCATGTGACCACAATATTGTTTCATGATCATACTCATGTGTGTGTTTCTGCATGTCACATGTAGGAGGCGGACTTCAGTGAAGAGAGTAAGAACATTAATTAAAAAAAATCAATAATAAACGAGAACAACACCATCACCAAAAAAAAAAAAATCCCAATAAAACAAAATAAATGTCTACTGTCAAAATGAATTTGACACTAGAAATCTTCTCTCATGTTCAGACTTCTGCAGAAGGTCCAGGCACCAGTGAGATTAGGATTTAAGCAACAAACTAAACAGTACAGTACTGTATTTATGAGGGAACAACATGACAGACTCCATTTAAGTTTTATACCAAAAGCTTAACCTTTTGCAGTCTGTGGGTTTGAGCTGCACTAACAAGAAGCAATTACTGCGGTGGATTATTTTTTTTGCTTATGGTGTATGGCCCCAGGCTTCTCTGTGTGGCTTCTCTCAGAGCTGGCACACAATAGCAGGGGTATATGCCAAAGCTGCTCTCACTTCTCCAAGGCAATGAATCAGAAAGGGCTGTGGTGTTCTAATCAGAACACTTTTTTTTTTCCTATGCTGGGAGTCCATTGCTTTCTTAGAAACCAGGCAGACATAGCAATCCCTCCTGCTCTCTCTTCTGTTCCTCCATAGATAGCTCACTGGGGGCATATATGCACATATTTTGGCTGAGCAGCATGATGGATGAGGAGCCTGGTGACACACAAAGTGCAATTTTCTTTATTTAGATGTCTGCACCTCTCCCGTAGAGAGGGGATTACAAGGATGGGCAGAGCAATCCTTCCTTTCATGCTGGTTGTTGGCTCCCAAGATGTCTCAACACAGAAAACAGCTCCAAGCGCAGATTTAGGGAAAGAATAAAGGCCAGAGTTGACAGAAGTTCAGATTCAACAAGTTATTAAGAGCTGCTAAGTGTGTCTGGGCTCCTCACTTTCCCTTGCAGTCTCAGGGTTGACTGGGTGCCCTGAGATTTCATGATCTTCTGTCAACAATTAGCCAGAAAATTAAAACTCATAAGAGCATAACAGCATGTCTTTACACGGCAGGGAAGTCTGCTTCCATGCCAAGAAACAGAACTGGGGATTCTGTGGGAACACTGCCATTTGGAGGCACCTGCCATAAAACTATTTATATGCACATGGATATGTGTGTGCATGTACCTGGCTCTGTGCATGCGTGCAAGTGTGTGTAGGTGCACACATCTACCCATAAGGTGGAGATGCTTGATACATTTGAGGAAAAACAAGGTATTTTCTTCTCCAGATTGCACCTTTGTTCAGTGTTTGCAATGCCCTCAGATGATTTGTTAGACATAAACATAAGTTTAAGCATAAGCTTTTAAAAATAAGTTTAAAAACAATTCCCTTGTGTTTAGCTTCATTTTATGGATGGATCATGACCACAAGGTCTGATCTAATATTCCATCACCTCATAGGGAAGTTTTGCGTTGGAGATATTGCCTAAAGACTAAGGGGACTGGAATGCCAATAATCTGATTTTTGAATAGGTGAATACTCAACACGTGGAGTCAAAGCTCTCTCATTCAGTAGCAACAGCATAGCTGAAAAAATAAATTGAGGCTTGAATTGTTTCCATGAAGATAAAATCAGTTTGAAAAGCTGGAATATTTACTATAGTTCAGGTCTATCCTAAGACTCATTTTCTAGGAAAATTAGTTTCTTTAATAAGATGTATGTGCTATTTGCAGACTGCAGGCTAATAATTCACAAAGATAGGTAACCAATAAGTGCTATCTCAGTTTTTAGTATCTATGATTACCTTGGAATTATTCCATATTAATGATTACTTATTAAACAATTTTTTGCAAATTATTCTGAACTTACTGGTCAGTCATGTACAAGTTTTCCAATGGGAGTGTCCACAATTTACCCAGTACAGTATCTGTTTGCATACATTTGTACTTTTGTACTTTTTCTTGCATCAAATATTCTGCTATGAAAATGTATCTTTAGGGGTTTTTTGGGCAGTTTAGGCTTTTTTCCTGTTGTGATTAGTAGCTTTGCTTAGCACAGCAGTAAGTGTTGTAATGCAATGTCCATGCTCCTGCAACCTTCTCTTGTTTTACCCTGCCTGGTGCAGAGGAAATTCAAGAAATCACAAATTTCTCCATGGCCAGTGAGCATGGCAATATGATGTAGCTCAAATGCTACACCTATGGAAGAGGCTGGATCCCAATACCTGTCCTATTGCCTATTCAGAAAGGAGCTTTTTCAGCTTCACTGAATCACAGCCTCTTTTAGGAAAGTATGTGTTTTGTAATAGTTAATTTTATGGCCCTAAAAATGAGCAGTTGCTGAATAGGCAATGGATCTGCATTTATAGCTCATACCTGACAACTTTCCTGCTATCTTACAAAATAAGAACTCCTGTAATTTAGCTGGGAAGACACTGCTCTATAGGGGAAGAAACCAAGTACATGTTGATGCCTAAACCCAGATTATTTTGTACACAGCAGGCAGGGCCCAGCCAGCTCCTCATCCAGAAGCTGCAAGGCAGCTGGCTGGGGAGAGCCCTGACCTGCTGCCTGACAGGTTTGGAGCTGTCTAAAGCCTTGAGATGAGGAGGTCAGAGCCAAATTTGGAGGATGGTGAGTGAGGAGGCACAGGACTCTATGGATTCCTGGGAGTTTTCAGCTATGAGATGTGAGGGAAATGTGTTCATATGTGGTGTCTAAAGTAGGAAAGTAAATAAGTTCCATGGACATTGCATGTAAACAGGGATATATGGAAGATACCTTCAGGAGGTGCTGCAGGTTTATTGTCTTCATAAAAACATTTATTTTATTTTTTTTTCTCCCAGACCAGGTTTTCTAGCCTTTCTCCAATCCTCAGGTGAGTTTCTCTGCTGTCCTGGTCAGGGTATGCTCTTCCCTAAGAGATGTGTCAGAGCTGGATGTTGTAACCAGCTGGGGACATACTGATACTGAAGAAAGCAGCAGGGGCTTCATGGGCTTGTGTTTGCCTTTTGGTTTTTTTTTTTCTCTCAACAGTATGACGGCTTTGATGGACCTTCACTCAGCCTCTGATCCACTGTAACACCCTGACACTTTCCAATAAAACTTTCAGTCCTCATCTTGTGTTTATACAGTTGATTATTCATCCTTCAATCTGGAATTTTGCATGTGCTGCTCATTGTTCTTTCAGGCCATTTCTCCACTTTGATCAGTTTATCCTGATCCAAATCCATTCCATACTGAAAGTGCAAGACCAGGGGAGACCACTCTGTAGCTTTTATCTACTTGATTTTTATGGAGAAGGTAGAAGAATTACTGAGTTCCATAGCACTGAACAACCATCATGATTTCCATAAAGAGATGCAGAGAGTTTGGCTGAAGACTGAGTGGATGTTGAAAGTGCAGAATAATTTAGAACTGTACATGCTGCTGGACTGACAAATACTGCAAGAGAATGCACAGGAGCAAGATACCTCTGGGCATCTTCTCTTGTTTCTCTCTCTACTCACACACTCTGCCACTAACTGACCAGATGTGTTCAGAACTTCATTTTGTGCCAAGATCTACTAGAATATAGCAGCTGAGTCTCCAGATTCCTCACTGTTGCAAATCTGCAGCCTTTCACATAAACAAAGTTAAGCTGGAAACTGAATTTCTTCATGCAAACCCACAGAGGTACCACGTGTGACCTTGTCCTAGAGAAGATTTTTCTTATTTATATGTCAGAAAGGATTAGGGAGGTCACTTTGTGTAATAAAATAAAAAAAAATTTTCACCTGCAATATTCTTCCTGGTTTGATCCTAAGACATACACACACACACACAAAAAACCCAAAAAACGAAAAAACAACAAAAAACCCCAAAAAACCAAAAAAAAAACCAAACAAAAAACCAACCAAACAAACAAAAAAAAACCCAAACAAAAAACAACCAAAAAGAACAAAAATAACCAGGGCAATGGGAGTGTTTAGAGGAGAAAAAAAAATCTCCATTTTGGAAGTGAAATGAAAACATCAAGTAAATGCTTAAGACTATGTTAAATGTAATCCTGAGAAACTTTCTGTGAAATCCTCAGAATTTTTAAAAACGTGTTGATTACTTATAGCAAGTGATCAATGTAAAGTTATGAACATTAGTGTATATATGGTCTTTTAATGGATAAAAAAACCCCAGCTACAATAAAATTTACTACAGTATATTTATATGTGTATTTGTGTATTTCATAAATGGTTCACTGTAATATGCAAATTCCTTGGCTCTCAACACAGCTCTACACAGATGGTGAACTTTAGTCAGTTAAATAAGTGGAACACTTCACTTGAAAATTTTCCTTTTATCTTTCACCTTTCTCTGCTGTTTCCCTCCCATCTTTTCTGCCAGCTACTCCACAAAGAAGCCTGGGAATGACTGTAAGGCAGTCTCCTCAGATTGCTTAATATTCCTACTATGAAGACAGCCTGAATTCAAAAGCTCCATGTGAGACACTGGGAAGATCTTAATTTCTCCCTTGGCAGTTCTTTTATGCTGATAAATCTCAGTTTGCTCTGCATGTTTCTGTTCAGAGGGAAGATCTGCACAGGCTGACAGCATTAACAGCCTCCTCCACCAGCTGAAACCCCTTTCACCTCATTTGGGGCATCACATACATGAGCTGTCCGAATCCTGCATCGACTTTTAAACTAGAAACATGCAACTTACTTCAAATTTTAACACCATAACCATAGAATCACAGGATGTTTTGGGTCAAAAGGGATGTTAAAGACCATTTATTTCCAACTCCTTGTCATGGACAGGGACCTTCCACTAGACCAGGTTGCTCCAAGCCCTGTTCAACCTGGCCTTCAATACTTCAGAGATGGGGCATCTCCACAACTTCTCTGACAAACCTATTCCAGTGCCTCATCACCCTCAGCTGTGCCAAAGCACCACAACCATCTGCTCATTCTGCAAAGATTAGGTCTGTGGCTTCATAGATGTTCATGTCTAGTGGGGACACCACTAGACTAATTTAGTCAGCAGATTTAAAGCCAGAAAGGTCATTCAAAGACATTTAATATGGAGATGCATCTATCAGATTATCCAAACTAGCCTGGGTAAATGCTCCAATAATTTTTGTTCAATAAAGCCACAGCATTGAATTGGTGAAAATATATCTTTGACAATTTTATAGCCTGTTGAAAAGTTCCTCAGGTGAATATATCATTGCTTTCCTTTGTAGCTCGTTATTATGAAGAATCACTTCCATTGTCATATTTCTATTTGTAATTTTTAGGGCTTCCATTCCCTTTATCTCTTTCTCTGATTGATTATAAGACTGATTACATGCTGAGGCTTTCCACTTTAAGAGAATTTTCACAGATTTTCTAGTGAAAATTTCTAGTTGCATCACTGCTCAATTATCTTTATGATAAACTCCATGGACTGAAGAATTTTAACTGAGATTGAATTTCTCACTGAAAGCCATTTCTAGTAATTTGAGATTTGCTTCCAATTTTTCAAAATTTCATTAAATATGAAGTCACTAGGAGCTTATGCAGGAAATATTCCAGAATTTTGTGATCTAATCCCATGCAGAAATCTTTAACTTCACCTGTCAAAGTTGGAATCTTATTTCCTTTTTAATAATAGTAACAGAAAAATAAATCTGTTTTGCTCTCTATTGTGAAGGGAAGTTTTAAATAGAAATAGGCATAGGCTATAAGTTGTGTTTAGATTTGGATGCAAACATTCATATGGCCTAAAATAATGGATGCAGAACTTACTTGGAGTCATCCAAGATGACTCAGATGGTGGAGGTGGACTCAGATGGTTCGTCCACCTCCACTAAGGTTTCTGGGACTGCCATAGAGCTGGAGATGAAAGTCAATGAGACAAATATGTCTAACTGCTGCTAGCCTGAGTGAGGCATCTGCCCGTTTCCTCTGTCCTGAGGAGACCTTTATGTTAGTAAGCAATTTCTGTTTAGAGAAATAAATTTTTCTCATTGCCATTTTTTATTCTTTTTGCAATAGCCTTGGGTATGTTTTCCTTTTCCTTTGGCAAATGGGTTCAACTCCTTTTCTTTTACTCCCCTGATTTCAATAGCCTGATTATTACCAGTTGTTTGGTACTCAAACGTGTATTGTTTTATTCCATATACTTTATTGAGCATGGGTTTTGGACTCTGGGTTTTTGGCTGGGACTGGCCAGCAGAAGGAAAGGAAAGAAGGTCTGTTATGTCATGATGAAAAATGAAATTTCCAAGTGCTTTGGGTTTTGTTTCAAAATATGATTCTTTCCTATGTGTGAAATTTACATTAAATTAATTTAAATAAAAAATTTAAAACCAATATCAAAAAGGAAAGACAGAAAACCAGTTTCTTTTATGATCTCCTTTGCAATATTGCAATTTAATTTTTTTTCTTCTTGTTCTGCCTCCTGTTAATCCCAGAGATGCTCAGTGCATTGGGAGACTCATAAGGTCTACTGATCCTTTAATTTTCCTTGTTGCAAAGTGCACAGTAAGCAAGGTGCTAACCATAATTCCTGTCCTTTCCTTTCTATTGTCCTCAGTGAAAAATGTCCATTTCATATTTCCCAATCAGATGTGATCTTTTCCTGCTTTTGGATCACTGTTTCTGTCAGTGAGCAGGACAGCAACTCAGTGAAATGAATAAATACTCCCCAGGTGAAAAGAGGTGAAAAAAGGTGCTCCTGCTTCATTATCACAAAATTTCCTTATCACCACATGCTGAAATTAGGCTAAAAGTGACAAAGGTTAGAGAAGGAGACATGAGGCCTGGTTCATGCAACTACATAATGCCCAGGAATGTGACTTTCCACCAGTCTCTCTATCTCTTTGCTTCAAAGTTCCATCAAGACACAGCCTGAACCATCTCACCCCAGAGTTCTTATTTGAATTGTTCTTGGTTTTATTTTTCATCTGTCTTGTCAAGGTTCTTGTCTGGTCTAAACTCCCCTCCAGTCACTCTCTCCTTGTTTTGCTTGACAGGAGTAAATATTTTTCTGTGCTCTGTACTGGCAAGGGAATTAAATATTTTGATGACACTTCCAGAGAAACCCAGCTTGGAGGGCAATGAGTGCCATGGAAAAAAGTTCTGATAAATATTCAGGGGTAAACTGAATATTTACACAGGAACCTATGATGAAAAATACCTTGCAGCATTATGGCAGGCAGAGCAACCCTACAAACCAGAAGTTAAAATCTGCTTTATAGGACTAATGGAAGACAAGGTACATCTGACAGTAGTTGACAAGGTGGCGTTTGGTCATGGGTTGGGCTTGATGATCTCAAATGTCTTTTCCAATTTAGCTGATTTTATGATCTTCAGGAAATGCTGTACCCCTTCTTCCTTAAATCTCTTCTGCTATTTCCAGAAAAAATACTCAAAAGGCTCTCGGGTGATTCCCCTCCGTTTTCCTTCTTGGCCAGCCTAGAGTCCAATCTGGCTGTAGAAAGGTAAGAGAAACTGAAAACTCATGGACAAACTGAGACATGATCCTATCCAAGGTGGATTTTCAAATGCTAGAAGTCAACAAGTCCATGACAACTGCTATGAAGCCAGTCTGAGGCTAATCTGCATTAGGGGTTAATCTGCTTTAGGTACTTTGAGAGATACTCTGGTGATGTGCCCCAGCATAACACCCTCACACTGATAGCCAGAATTTTATAAATGATGAGAGCTGCACACTGCCCTAAGGTTAGCAGAAGTACAACATGCTCAGTTTTATTGATGTTGTGTTTCTTTTCTTTTCTTTTCCAGCAGTGAATACTGTTTAAATTACAGTAGAAATCTCTACCAGTCCTGATAATAGGGGCAGGGGATAAACCTGGCTTGTAGATCTGAGTAATATATACCCTTTATCCCAACATTGCACGATATTAGCTCAAGGCTTGTCAGCCTCTTGGGTTTTAATTAATGAAGTTCCTGTTAAGGACATTTTTTTTCATTGCTTGCTCTTTTCCAACACATTTCTTTCATTTGAAACCTGAGCATTCTGCCAAGCAGGCCCACAGTGTCAGGAGGGGAGGGAGTGTCTGTCTAAACTACAGTCATCTCTCTGTTCAACTTGATTCAATTTAGAATTTCACTTTGTCGAATGACAAAATGCTGTATTTTGACATTTGTCTATTTGTGCTAAAGTAGAGGAATAATCAAATCAGTTTGGTGTCTGGCTTGCTCTGTTTGTAGCTTTTACTTAAGAATTATAATACTTTTTTTTTTTTTTTAACTGACATTACTGTTTAGTTTCTGATTTGTTGTGTTGGACTGTTTACCCGTGAGCTTGTTGACTTTTGTTTTGGTTGGTGTTTGGTTGGTTTTGTTGTTAAATAAAAGCTTTCCTAATAAACTGGCATTCTCTTCCTTGAACACACCCTTCCTCAGCTGCAAATCTAAAAAAAAAAAAATGAGACAGCTCTGTTAAAGGGAAGGAATTTCTTGTATATATTTTTTCCCTTCAAAACTTATTGGAAAAAGAAAAATGCAACAACCAAACAAAAATCTTCTAGAGTTTTAGAGCAACAAAGTGCTGAGGCTGTAAGAGGGCATCCTGCTACTGAGGCAGAATCCCCTTATGGCTTTGGTACAAAGCCGGGGCAGTGCTGGACTGGCAGACCCTGGGATGGTATGTTTGAATGTTTTTTGTGCTGGGCTCCTCACCACAATGCATGACCACCTTCCAGGAACCCACGAGAGACATGACTGGTGTTTGTCATCTCCTCTGTGTCTCTTCTTCCCCAGCAGACACCTGTGTGGCATAGGGGATTTTGCAGGAACGCACGAGAGACATGACTGGTGGTTGTCATCTGCTCTGTGTCTCTTCTTCCCCAGCAGACACCTGTGTGCCATAGGGGAATTTCCCAAAGAAATATTTTCAAGTCCCATATCTTGAAGGAGGTACCACAGAGGTAGATGTCTTGCATTTCACCAGAGGACAGTGAGACTTGTGATGTTCATTAATTCCCGGGGAAATTCATTCATTCCACAATTTGGCCCAGAAGATAAAAAAAAAAAAAAAAAAAAAAAAAAAAAAAAAAAAAAACCAAAAAAAAACCCACCAAAACAAACCAAAACAACTTTCTGCTTACCTTTATTGCAGAAAATTCACTTGAGCCAGGAAAGTTGTTTTTTTTTTTCAATAGGGAACCCTAAGAACACAAAAACCCTGCAAGTCACACCTGACAGGATGCACTAACAGCAATCATTTTCCTTCCCCCACAGACCAATATTTCTTGGAGAAAAATGACACAGCCTTTCATCTCAAGCAAGCCCTGGAACACTCTACACTGAGCCTCACCACAGCATTTGCAATCCCAGCCCAGACTGTGAGCTGAACCACAGAGTACTTGTGTCAGAACATTTCTGTCATCCTCTCTACCTGAGGGTGGGAGGATTTTGAGAAGGAAGATCTAGTGACATTGGTCCTGGCTTAACTCACAGCAAGACCTGTCTGATAATTAAGGTTTCCAAGGGTAGAACCCAGAAAGAGGGACTGTTGAGGAGCTGTGCTGATCTCTCCTTACATGGACAACCAGAGCATTGTCCTGGGCCCTGAGGCTCCAGCAGGCCCCTGAGGCTCCAGCAGGCCCCTGCTCCTCACTCTAAGGACATTGGTTTTAATCTCAGTTGTCCCAGTGGGAGCCAAGCTTTGTCCTGTACAGACACAGAATTATTTTAAGGCATTTCTGCAATTCCATCCATGTTTTATTCACATCAAAGGTAGTCTTGGATGTTGACCTTTCCTTAGGGACTTTCTGAAGACTGTGTCGCTGTGCTGATGCACACCAAATAAAAAAAATAAAACAAAAAACCAAATTAAAAGCAAAGTAGAAAGCCCACATTTAAAGCCTATGGTCAATAACATGCTTTATTAAAAAAAAAATAAAGCCATGTTTTGTTATCAGTATACTAATTCTACTTTGCACTTCTGAACAAAGTAGTTTGTCACAGCCCTAATTAATTATGGTCACCACAAATCCCTATCCATTCCTGGATACCTCCTTGTCCCAGCTCTCATCATGCAGTTTTCTTTCAAGCTGAGCACTCTGATGCAGCCCTGTCACATGGAGGGAGAACAAGAAATGGTCTCCTGCTTGTTTTCATGCCAGCCATGAGGAGATCCCACCCTCCATCCTTGGCTCTGCTCTGAATTCTCCCTCTTCCCCATGGATCAGGGTTGAAGCCCTTAAAAGGATGGTGACTGCTATAAACTGTAATGGGAGCCTATAATTTTTTTAATATATCACCTATCTTTATTGAGCCCAGCATTACAATCTCTTTAAATTTGTGGCTAGCTGTCATTTCTGTGTTTTGCCTTTTGTTAGATGCATTTTCCCCACAAACTATGAAAACAATTTTAGGCACTGACTTCAGGCTCAGCTATCTCAGCGATGTCAGACTGTAGAGCATCACTTGGGTAACAGAATCTACTCCTCTGTGAGCAGGTGTAGCAGATGCTTAAGCCTGGGAGGTCCCCTAAGGGCCTTTTCTCTGCACAAATCCAAACAGCATTGGCTACATTGCCAAACACTCAGGAAAAAAAAAAAAAAAGTTAAAAATTAAATCTATGACATGAGAAAGCAAAACAACCTTAAAACTATAGTATTGAACATGAGGAGACCAGAACAGCCTCAAATCATCACCATTGATTTTGGCACTTTCAATTGTAGGACATTGGTCAGGTGAAAATGCCCAAGGAATCCACCCAATGCACAAAATTGCTGCAAATCTGATATGGAGAAGATTTTTCTGGCCCTGCAACTGATGAGCAGTTTAAACCTGAGCACAGGAGCAAAAAGAAATCAAGAGGGAAGCAGCAGTGCCCCTGACCTCATGTCCCATGCCAGAGTGCCGCCAATCTGTGATGAATCTGAGTAAAATAGGGGAAAAATAAACACCAAAAATCAGCAGCCAAGTTGTTCATCAAAGGTGGGAAAAAAAATCTTCCTGGCTTCTCTAAGCCTCCAGTGGAAACCCTGAAGCATGGAATTAATTAAATACAAAGAAACATAATTAATTTAATTAAATGCAGTCCTTTTAGAAAGGGTTGCTCTGATTAATGCCTGCTCCTGCAAACATTTTTGAATATATTTAGCCCCATTCCCAAAGACAACATTTGCAGGATCTTGATTAGAGGGCTAAGAGCTCACAAATATGAGTGCAAGTGGATGCCTTGCACTCACAGTGTGAAAACAGACACAAGAAATAAGTTTTAAACAACACAGAGATCAAAACATCCCTTGTTTTAATATCTGCTGGGGCCAGGAGGCACCATTCAGATCACCTAGACTGACTCTCTGCATAATTCCAACCACAAAACCTCACCATGTGATTCTCATATTAGGTCCACCAGAATCTGATCCAGGCAGATCCTGCCACCCATTTCCATAACACAATGTTTGGTGGGGCTTTTTGTTGCATTGATTTCACCCTCTGATAGCACTTGGCAGTGGCTGAGCTCAAATTCATTAAGTCAAACCATTTCCCAATTAAGTGGCAGACCTTATCATATCATGGGTGTTGATCAGTTCCCACACAACAAAACCCATTAAATAAAACATCCCAGCTGAAAGCTTTAGAAATGAGTCTCAGTCACCTCCAACAGAGTTTGGGAAACTAAGGCTCTGAGACAGACACTTTATTACCACTGTGTGGTCATGTATTCCAGGACTTAGTAGAAGTGTTGTATTTTCTAACGTTCACAAATCTCATGGAAATAGTTGTTCTTTATTTTTTCCCCTGACAGATATCTTAGAGAGATGTTTTCCTAAAGACTGCAGCTCTTCCTTGGAGAGCTGTGTTAAGTTTTATGGAAGACTGATTAGCTTGTCACTTGTAATGTGTATTTCAGGTTTTAATATTCCTAGGTTGTCTCCTCAACACAGTTGATGTGTATCATCTGCAGCTCTCAGAACTTTATAATCCTCTAAATCATCAGTTACAGGGCCAGAAAAGTTGTCTCCATGTCAGATTTGTCCATGAGCTTGGGTGTTGTTATTTTAGCTGTTGAAAACAGTGAATAATACTGGAGCAGAATTCTTAGCATTTCTCCACTTCACCACATTTAACAATAGGAATACTTTGAATTCTTTCTTTCTTTGAATGGGATTAATAACAGTTAAAAAAATGAGCATTATGATTCTGTGGCAATATTAACAGTTTTATCAAGAGTTTACTTCTCTGTGAGAGGCACTATAAATATGAGGAGACTTGTGATTTTTAACTAATTTATATTTTTGGTGCTAATTCTTCTCCTTTTTTTTATCATAGTAAAAAGTAAAGCAAAGTTAATAACCTCTACCTCCAGATAGGAAGCAGATGCAGGAGATCTTAGCTGTTCTTCCCAAGGCCTGTTACGAGTTTTGGCTCAAACGTCAACACGAGTCAACGTTTTACTTTTAGTGACAGGTTGGTTTAGCTTCCTATTTAGTATTGGTTGAAACACTGCAAATCCCCTTTAGAGACAAAACATTGCCTCCTTAACACAAAATTGTTTGAAAAGCCATAGTGACATTTTCCAAAGTATTTGGTGTGTTTTCTCCCCATTTCCTTGAAATTGCAGCGAGAAGGAATTTTATCATCAAAGTGAGCAGAACTGGCAAGGCATGAATGAGCACAAACCTGTCTTTGATGAGATCCATACCCTGCACCTTCGCTCTGTCTGCAGGGAGATCCCAGCTGTCAGGAGAGTGTTTCTTCTGCAGATTTCAATTCCCCTCCAGACCTCAAAGAAGTGACTAGACCTTGCCTGAATTCATACAGTCCATTGGGTCACTTTTATGAAGTCCTTCAATATTTTAATTTTTTTTGTGCCTAAGGGGTTTTTTTGTTTCCTGCTGGCCATGTGAGCAGCTGTTGTTATAGGAGGACTAACATGTACACAGGCACTTCAACAGCAGGACACTAACTCCAGCTAGGCAGATACAACTCTTTGGTAAAAAAAAAAAAAAAACCTGAAAAAAGCAATTAAACAGCTAGGAAACTTTCCAAAGAAATAGGAAAGTGCAGGTTCAAATCTTAATTGCAAAGTGGGCAGAGCATAGATTTCAGTACAGCTTTTGCACAGCTCAAGCCAAAAACAGCTAGGAAACTTTCCAAAGAAATAGGAAAGTGCAGGTTCAAATCTTAATTGCAGAGTGGGCAAAGAATAGATTTTCAGCACAGCTTTTGCACAGCTCAAGCCAAGTTGTGAGCACTGAACAAACATCAGTTGCCTTCACCTATTTGTGATCAAAAGGGACACACTTGTGCAAAACAGTTTAATTTTTGAAGAGGCAGGACTTGCTGATGCAAAAGATACTTGCTGAAAATGGATCAACCAAAAATTGTGGTTGATCAGCAAATCTTTGTCCTGTGCTTGGCAGTGGGGAAAGGACTGACTCCCTGATTCAGCCTGCTTTGTGCTTGTCTCACCTGAACTAGGGTGGTACCAGCTCCAGGTATTACCTCTATGTATCAAACACATGATAAAATAACAACAGGCTCTAGAAACACCAAATAGACATTTATAGCCTGTCTTATGCATTTACATTTACAGGATGCTGTGTAGTTACTACTGAGGCATGGAGAGATGCAGACTTCTGTCAGGTGGGCTCAGATGTGTGAACACCACAACAACACAAATTAATCCCAGCCATGAGCTAAAGTAAACTCCCTCTGCCCACATTTCTCCCGAGCTATATTTCACAATCTGTTGACTCCCTGATGCCAAAGGCAACTTTTTGCATATCTTCCTCTGCTATCTTGTTTCACTTTCCCCTCCCTCCAAATGGGTACCAAGTACTGAACCCTGCTGTTCTTAATTCAGGCATTCTTGGGGCTTCTTTCTGTCTCATTTGTTCCAACAGGACCTGGAAAATGGTGTAGAAGAATTATTTAATCAGTCAGCCTTTCCTATACATGCAACAACAGGGATGGGGATTTTCTGGGCTGAGTCACCAAGGCCAACCTGAGCTGAGCATCCTCTAGCATCACTCTGGAGAAGGTGATAGGGGTGTGCCAAGTGTCCTTTAAGTCACTGCAGGGTGCTCCTGGAATAGCCTCTGGCATTATTTGCCTGCCCAAAGCCTTGAAGCTTCAATTCCTGAGATGAGAGACAGGTTTAAAAGAAAGGAGAAATAATTTTTCCTCTAGCTGTCAAAATCCCACATAAACTTTTAGGTTACAGGAAAAGCATCCAGTTCCTCTGCTGAATTTGATAAATTCTTATTATTTTTCCAAAACTTCAAGCTTTAAGTGAATTCTCTTCCTGGGATTAAAAAAAAAACAAGGCAGAAAGCAGGACACAGATGTGACATGGGACAATAATTTTACAGGATATTGAAAGAACCATGATGTACTATTTTACATAGACATTGGAAATATCATATTTATACCAAGACTTTGCCAAGAGGATGGCAAGACCTTAATTTTGAACTCCAATGTCCAATCTAAAACGGTCACAGCAAACAGCAGAGTGGTGAATACACTTTATTTGCCTTTGCTATAAATTCAGAGGCTTCTCTACACAGGGCAGCTGCTGTGAAGCAAATTCAGGTGTGAGTTTACAGCACACACTCCCCTTTGCACTCCCACCCCATCCAGACACACTTCCCACAAAGTAGGTGTGGATCTGATTGTTTTACTGCACTGGGCATTAGGAAGAGACTTTCTAATCCTCAAGGGTTTTGAACAGCCATGATACTTGTGCATGCAAACTGCCTCAGGTTATGCACCTCACTCTATTTATGCTAATGAAAACCTGTTCCAAAATCTCAGCTCTATCCCTCCCTGATCCACTGCTTTTTGAAGACAATGGAAAGATGGGATAAGCTGAATACATAGTATAGGCTTGCTGTAAAGACTGTAGTGGGATTCAAAACTTGACATGCTTATTCTATATGAATAAAAATCAGATTTGCCATTGAATTGGCTGTGATGAAAATGCAAGAAAGCTTCTGAGAATATCTGGAAGCTTTCCCTCACTAATATATAGCAAGCAGATACTGATTCCTAAATAATTACTGAGACTAGAGGTACTTTTCAGCTGGAAAGCACAAAGCATCTGACTGCAAATATGATACATGGGAAGAATGACTCACATACAAAAGGGGATGATTCAAAATGGAATTACTTACTCTTGAAAGTGTCTGTTTTTGGGATGACTTGACTGAAATATTGAAACTAAGGATTATAATGCATTTAAGCAAGGCAGGAGGTTCAAGGACAGATGTTTGAAGGAAGAGGGGAAAGTATTACATAGGGGAGGAAAAGTGTTGTATTACTGCTAGAAAATGGACTTGAAGTCCAGAGAACAAAAAAATGGCTCTGTTTGCTAAGGCCTTCCACTGCTAAGATTGTATGTAGCTGTCTTTTGGGTAAAGAGATTTTTTTTTGCTCCTTCTCAATTCCCCACTCTACCAAGTCAGAAATATAATAATTCTCTGTTTTCCAGGGTCATTGTGAGGTTTAATCCATCAGTTTTTGTAAGCACATCCTGAATGCCTCAGATGACATCAGCATAAGAATTGAAGGAGGCATTGTTTTAGGCAAAGAATAAATAGCCAGGGAGAACTTTGGTTCAAAGTATCTGGAGGCAAATAGTAAAAGCATCCTTAAGCAAAATTTAGATGACTTCACTCCTGATGATAAGGGAGTATTCAATTGTTTTACTCTTGAGAGCAATCAATATGTTGGAGGAAGACAGGACTTTTTTTATTAATCAGAAAACTGTGCTGGGTCAGTATTACAAATGAGAGTTAATTTTTATAGCATTTGCATTTAAAAAAAGAGAGGCTGCCTTTCTCTAGCACAAAAATGTTTGATGTATTACAGAGATGACAGGATCAGCATCAAGATATTGCAGCCCCAAAGCACCTGGCTCCTGGTCCCTGTCCTACACAACTTTGTGTCCAGCTTGAATATACATTTTCTCTATGACTTCTAGTGGAGAACAGCTTTCAAAATCATCTTTTCCTCCTTACAGCTGGTGGAGAAGGTATTTAATTTATGGCAAGGGTTTTGCAAGAGGATAAGCCTTTAGAGGCAATACAGAAGCTAAAGACAATGGGTCTGAGATGTTATTTCTTATTTTAAATTACTGCATCTTTCATCTCTGGCCATGGTGGGATGTCATTTTCCCCCTTGGTGCTTCTTGTATCTGTTAAAGTATTAAACTAATCAAAATAGTAAATATTAACAAATCACAGGGGCTGTCATATCTTAAAGGCATTCAGCACTAGGGAAACATTTCTTTCTATGATAAAATATTGCATGACTAGCAAAAGCATTACAAGTTCCTCCAGAGAATTCCTCTAAGTCTACTTCAGAGAGACAGTAGCATCTGTAGTGATTGCTGCCCCATCCCTGGAAGTGTTCCAGGCCAGGCTGAATGGTCCTTTGAGCAGCCTGGTCTAGTGGAAGATGTCCCTGCAGGGGACATTGCAGGGATTGGAACAAGGTCCTTCCAACCCAAACCATTCTGTGATTCCATGTCTCTCAGCTCCTAGCTGGGTTTTCAGTTGCACAGGTGTCACATGGGTGTGTTCATCCTACCTCTGTGACGTGTTGAATGGAGGTATTCTCCTGCAATGTTTCCTGAATCATCTATAAAATAAATAATCTGACAGCATCAGGGAGCCTGATCTAACAAACTACATACATCACCCTTGCAGGTTTGAGAGTCAGGTGAGATGGCCTGGACCCATGAGCATTGCTTTAATGAAATTCTCACAAAGGGAGATATGTTCTTATAGGGCCTGATCCCATAACCACCAAAGTCAGTGGAAAATGCCTGTGCTGACTTAAGAGCACAATCCCAAAGCCAGCAGGATCTACAGCCAATACCTAAGGCAAAACAGGGGGCATCAAAGTGGTGCTTATGAAAAACAGCAACTGAACACCTCTAAGGTTTAGGAAGGCACTCTAGGTGAGGTTCATTTTGGGGTAGAACATTCTGCATGATTTATCTGCTTTGAAAAGTTGTTTCAATGCTTTCTGCTCTGTCCCAAAGGATATAGGGGATTCCTGCAACATGCTGCAATAACCAAGGAAGATTTTGGTTTATCCTTCTGCTTTGTGGCACGTGTCCCAAAGATGAGGCTTTTCAGTCCAAAAAAATGTATGGAAAAAAGTTTTGCAAACGTGGGGGAAAAAAAAATCTCCCTTATCTTTATTTCTTGAGATGATGTGTCATAGTCTTTCTAGTTAAAGTGCTTTCACTAGCATTCTGCTAAGGAAAATATGAAATCAGAATATTAAAAAGTGGAAATTAGACATTTGCCTTTTTAGATACATAATAAACAGTCAAACTTAATTAGTTTCAAAATGCATGCTAACTATAATCTACCAGTACTGCATCCAAAATGAAAAGAAAGCAGGGAAAAGATCTTCAGAGCAATGTGTTTGGCATCCACCCTGCTCCTTAGAGTCACTCCTCATAACTGCTCAGGGCAGGACATCTCTTTCTGTTTGCACAGTAACAGTCACTCAAATATGCAAGCAGTCCTCAAGAGGAGAGGAATTTAATTTATGGCATGAGCTCCAGATCACACAGAGAAGGACCATATTCAGCTCATCCAAGGAACATTGTCAGACACCAATGTTCAACTAAGGCATATCTACATCATCTATGTCTATATCTATCTATATATCTATCTATATATCTATATCTATATCTATATCTATATCTATATCTATATCTATATCTATACCTATATCTATATCTATATCTATATCTGTATCATCTACATCTATCTATTTAATTTATATCTATATATCTATATAAAATATATAAAAATATATATACAGTACTAAAGTCACTTCCTGTTTAATATTATAAAAATGCATTGCCTCTGCATTCTATACTTCTGCCAAGGTCTGCAAAAATCCTGGGGTACTCTGTCATGGTTTTGTCCTGTCTTGTGGGTTGAATCTTCTTTCTTTTGAAACTTATTCTATTGACTTTGCTGCTCCAACACAATGAAATTTTCAAATGTTCTCTATGTAATAAGTTGAATTTTCAAGAAGAGAGACTGAAGGACTAAGCAAGGTAACTAAAGGCACGAACAGTACTATCCAGGAGTTAAAGCTATTCTTCTCAACTGGAATATTTAATGGAAGAGCTGTCTTAAAGGGGAAGGAAATGCAGAAGTCCTTAGTCTTCATATCAAATTGTTATTCAGGATAGTGGGGATTTTAACAAATGATGATCATCTTCTGCTATCCCATTCATGTTATTTTATAACCCTAGCTAATAGCTGACTGACCCATATAATTGGCTATAGGAAAACCAGCACAGAAGAAATTTTTGAATCAAAGATACTTAGAAGTACAATACAATAACTTAGAGGATAAGCAATTAAAAGTTAAGGAAGACTATTGTGGAAAAAAGAAGTAGTTTAACTGAGTCACATGTGAGGGGTATAAATAAGGATATTCTTAGAGCTCTGCTCCATATTTGTAGTGCTGTAGTTAACAGCTTAATCCCCTCTCAAAATTGTAAAAGAATGGAAGGAACCTTGGAAAGTCATCTATTCTCTTGTGGGAAACCATCCTTAGGTAAGTGATAGCTGTATTATTCCAACAAATGCTTGTTTTACCTGTTCTTGAACACCTCCTGTACTGGAGATTCCACAGCCTTGCAAAACAATCCATGTCAGTACTTAATTACATTTATGTTTACATTTTTTCCCACAGGCTATCCTAAATCTTTCTTGTTGCAATTTAAACCTATTACTTCTTGTTCTACCAGCACTAGGACATGAGGATTTATTCCCTTCCTCTTTACTCTCAGTTTCATATATGTGAAGAACCATCTCGTATCTGCCTGCAATCTTTCTCTAAAAAGAAGTCTACATAATCCTAATTCCTTCCACTTATATGTCACATTTTCTAGCCTTTTTGCTGTTCTTGTGGCACTTTTGTGTGTCTTCTGCCATCACTACATCTCTCTTAAACTACACAGAGTAATTCAATTTAAATTTAGCCAAACCAAGTACAGTATGAGTACATCACATCTTATTAATAAGATTCCCTACTGTCCTTGTCAGATAGCATCCTATTTTTTTACCAGTCATTTCTTTATTTTCTGAACATTATTTCAATTCTACTTTGGTCCCAGAATATACTTTCAGAATTCATACTTGGATGCCTGCATAATTTATCAGCCTTGTACTTAATGAGTTTTCCCCATTTAATTCATGAGGGGATTGAATATTACCACAGGAGATTACTGCTCTTGACACATTTCTTGGGAGAGAGTGTAGTATTGGCAGCCTTTAGTTTCTCAGCAATTTCTCCTCTCCAATTTATTATCCCTTTGACTTGATCCAAAGAATAGTATTTAAAACAATATCAAAAGCTTATTAGAGGCAAGATAAAACATCTATGCTTCTCCCTTATCCAAAAGGTGTGTTGCTGTGCCAGAAAAAGTTTAGTTTGGTTTGGCAGGATTTCTTCTAAAACAAATCCACAACAGCAATTTCTCCTCTCATGCTGTTTCACAGGCACTCTAATTCCCACTTAACAACTCTGGCCCACAGATTTACCTGGTTTTAGGACGTGATGTGGGACCTAAATACCT
This sequence comes from Passer montanus, assembly GCF_014805655.1. Classification (NCBI taxonomy): domain Eukaryota; kingdom Metazoa; phylum Chordata; class Aves; order Passeriformes; family Passeridae; genus Passer; species Passer montanus. The sequence goes on along the minus strand of NW_024374812.1, from coordinate 2,063,231 downwards.
TGATTTCCAGAGGAAGGTCCTGAAGTGCACAGTTTTCTGTGTCTGCCTTAATCTACCTGGGCTGTAGCAGTGTGGGCAGACTGGAAGACTGTGTGTTCTCCTTATTTGTCTACAGATGATGATTTGGATGTTGTTTCAATATCAACTGCAGCCCAACCTCTGAATCTCAAATGTGGGATTAAAAAAAGGAGTATTTTTAGAGTTTATTTTCTGCTTTTCACCTAGACCTCAGTCATGTAGGGTTGGAAGCAGCATCTGTGCTATTGTAGCCCCAGCAGATGATGTGGATTATGTATGTTGTTGGATGCTGTGAACAAGGTGGCTCCTGTCCCTGCTCCCACCCCAGGAGCACCAGCTGTGGGGTTTCTTGCGCTGGATTTTGCAGGCAGAGCTGCAGTGGTTCAGCTGGAGAGAAGCCAGCTCAGATTTGAAATCAGTGCCTTTGTTAGATCCTTAAGCATGCTGAAAGTGCTGGGCTGTCCTCAGAGAGCCCCTTGCTGCTTTGGCATCAGAGCTGCTTCAGGCACAACCATTCTGGAGTCCTGCTGTCTGTGAAGGGCCATGCTGAAAAACCCACTTTGTAATGCATATTCTCCTCTTTGGAGACAAAAAAAGGATCTGTATATATTATTTCTGTACATTATAGAATCATAGAATCCTAGAATGGTTTGACATGGAAGGGGCCTTAAAGCTCATCTCATTTCAACCATTTGTTCTGGCAAGAGACACCCTCCACTCAGAGCTCCATCCATCCTGGTTTTGAACACTCCCAGGGATGAGGCATCCACAGCTTCTCTGCCCAATCTCGGCCAGTATCTCACAACTCTCACAATAAAGAATTTCTTCCTAATAGCCCATCCAAATTTATACTCTTTCAGTTTAAAGCCATATGTAACAGGTCTATTTAAAGCTCTTTTTCTAATGCTATCCTTTTGTGTTCCAAACATCCTTTTAGGCAACCAAACAAGTATTACAATCTTTTGGGTTTTTTCCCTAATAAATGAAGACAGTGAAGCGAAATGGGTCTTACATTGCAGGGTGATTTCCAGCTCTGGTCTTTCATCAGCCACTCTACAACAGGCAACTGTTGGAATGTGGGAGAGATTGAGCTATTGGAATAACCCTGCATGGTTATTCTAATATGAGGAAAAGGAGAAAGCAGAGGAAGACAGTCCAACTAATGCAAACTGGGATATTCTTGGATTTAACCTATATTTAACGAACACACCCTAAAAGTCCATGTTACCCACCACAAACCCAGTACAATAAGCCATTCCTTTCCAAATATCTTGACCCAAAACCCCCAAAGAGCCACCAGATATTTATCACATACTTTAGAAAGCAGAAAGTACTTTCCAAAAGTCCTTAGGAGGTGGAAAAGCCAATGGCTCCCAGATGTCCCAATTGCTTCCCTGCAGAATAACCTCCAGTGGGTGCTCAGATGGCTCTGGGGTAGCAATTTTGGGTCTCTTGGCATCAGTGTAGGAAGGCAACTGCCTGCCACATGCAAGGTAAAGAATCCTCACCTGGGAGCTTGCAAACTGCATGTAAGTCTGTAGGCTGCCTTGCCACCAAGACATGGTGCAATGTGTCTGTTCACTCAGCATTATTGCTGAAAGTAACTCCCACTCTTTGTATTTCACATTCTCACCTCATATATTACTACTTGACTTGCCAACAAAGCCCAGGAACAGGAGGGTGAGAGGTTCGTGTCCATTGTGCAATGGCTACAGAGGTGGGTCTGTATTAAAGTCATTATTATTAATCCTGGGATGACTCCTGTTTAATTCTCAGAATGTAAAAAACAAAGATTTAGTTCACGGTACATTTGCAAAAAAGCTCAGACTATACAAATAAGCATCTTGCTGCAACTGCAAGTAGAGGCAAGTTCCAGAAAGAGAAAAAAAACCAGTCTGATGCATGTCATCTTGTGGTTTTTTGGTAGATTAATGAAAAGCCCACACAGCATAATTATGTTTACAATAAGCTTACAGGAGTTTTCCCACAAGGTAGAGGAGAGTCATAGAGGGATCAGGTTAAACCAATTATTTAACCTTTACAGAGCTAAACTTGCAAGCATTTCAGAGGTAGGGAAAATGGACTATCTTATTGGTGCTTAGAACTGTGTATTAAAACAGTGGGGTCTTTTTTAAAATTTTATTCCATTACTTTTCAGGAGCACATCTTGGCAGATTCAATTCAGATGACTGGGAAACAAATTGTTGGGTGCCTAGATGACTTAAATATTCCACTGCTAGCACAAGATTGCTCTTTAGTACCATGAATGAGTCTCCTCACAAACAATCTAACAGTCTAGGAAGGCTCTTCACAGAACATGGTGTCCAGATTGAGGGGTTTTAATTACAGAGTGACTAAATAAATCACCAAGCTCCACTGGAAGATGTTGCATTCACTAACATCAAGATTTCCTTTTCTGGAGCTAGTCTTTAGGGCTTGAAGCAAGTGGGCAATGGTGGAAAGCACTGAAAAGAAAACAATATAGTATCATTTATCAGGCCTTTTGCAATGTCAGCTCTCCATTGTTCGTGCTTTAAAAAACCATACTTCTTGGATTTCCTAATCCATCAGAGAGACATGCAGTTGTTCTGGTTTAGACATTAGCATTTGTTTTGTTTATTCCAGTTCCAGTGGGCAAAAATCAAGTAAACCTGATTAATTCAGTGGTCTACCTATGTTTTTTTCCAAAGGATATTACAACTATGATATAGCAGAGCTTGAGAAGCACAGATATAACACCCTAGGGATTAAATTCTATGGATGTAGTTGACAGAGCATCTATCTAAATGATCTCCCCTCTAGTACTGGGCAAAATATTTTTTTTTTTTTTTTGCTTGGCTTCAACTTGAAAACGTGGGGGGAAAAAAACCCCATTACTGCTCAAAATTCAAATGCTTTGACAAACTGTATCATGGGGAAAATATTCAGAACACTTGATGTGTTTAATCTGAATTTGGGAGTGTTTTATTTTCACCAAGATAAAAATAAGAGATTTTGTAACAAATTCTCATTTCTGCCATAAAATACCAAAAAGATTTCTTTTTAAAATGCTCTCTAACCACACCCAATTACCAGCCAGCTGCAGCTAACAACATGCTTTACACATCCAATAATAATCAGCTGGCGTATGAGAACAATGTAAATGAAAGTAATACCCACATGGTCAACCTGGGGCTCTCCAGCTACTCACTCCAAAGCCATTCCCAGGTGACTTCCATGCTGGCACTGCACACAGGTTTGGGAAAACCACCCCTCTGGCTGCAGAGAAATCCAGCAGAGGCACCCCAGCCTGTGCTAGGATTGAGCACCGTGTTCAGAAACAAGCAACAGGACCCCACAGGGAGATGTTAACCTTTTCCACCTGCAAATTCCTCCTGGCACTCCTCTGCTCCCTGCTGTGTCTGCTGTGTGCAGGGCAGGTCTCATTTGTATGGTGATTTTGGCAGGCAGCTGACAGGGTAAGGGAGGTGCCGCACCTGGGCGTGCGCGGACTGATCCCTCGCTCCGTGTCCTACAGCAGGTGACATTTGCCCTTTAGAGGAATCCTAGTGGCAACAACCAACAATGAATGAGCCCCTGACCTACCATGGAGCTACCTGGCCAGGCATCAAAAAGTACTTAAATTCCTGATTGGCTTTTTTTCACGGTGTAGACAAGATAATGCCTTGAACATCTCAAAAACAGATCAAGCATTTATAGTCACAGTGTTTCCAGTTCAGCAACTCGGCTCCTATCTGAGCAGCAAAGATGTGTAATTTCTAGTTGTGCTAGTCAAATGTGAGGGAATTGAAATCTTTTCACACCTCTGAAAATTAAACCAATTACTGGAAACCATGAAGGAATTGGCTGACTCAAGGCCTCAGCCAGGAGTGGGAGTGGGAATGGGAATAGATATAGTAATGATCTGAGGTTTTTGTTGCATGTACTCCTCTCAACATTTTAACAAGTCAAAGTACCACAAAGTCAAAAGAGATACTGAACCACCTGATAAATGCATCACATTTTCTGATTCATCTGCATTGCTTCAAGCAAACAAAGCACAGGTAAAAGATGCAACATATCACCTCTCAGGTTATGTCTTCTTTCCAAGTGAAAGAAAAACTTACAAACATTCTCTGTCACAATAACTTTTATAATTGCACAACAAATACTATTAAAACACTCTAAATTCCAATTATTTGTGTCTTGCCCAAGATTCTGTGCTGGGACCAAAATTTTCCATTTAGGTGTTAGTTTATATTTGATTTTTTTCCTCCTTTCTTTTTTTTTTTTTTTTTTTTTGTGTTCTGTTTGGGTTTTTTCTTTTTTTTCTTTTTTTCTTTCTTTTTTTTGTTTTTGGAGAAATTTAGGGTGAAACAGCCATTTGCAAGAAGACTTGTAAATTATTTGTTGGCAGTAAGTTCTGGACACAATTGCCTTTGATTTCTAATGGGAATCTCAACTGTTACAGCTGGCTGGCTGCTATGGTTGAGATGAGTCTTTTCCATTCCCTGTGAGAATCTGCCCAAAACTGGCAAAGTTTCAGGCTTTTGAAAACCACAATTCACACAGTTTTAAAGACATTAAGCAACCTCCTCAAAGTCTTCCTCTGCCTGATTCTTCTGTTATCTCAAGTGAAGTCCAAAAGGGTGCTAGAGAGGCTCCAGCCCTGCTGATGGCCCCTGTGGGTGCCAGGAGCATAATTCCTTAGGCCAAGTCAATTTTTTCAGATTGGCTTCTTAAAAACCTAGGAAATAAACCAGTAAATGTTAACTGCAGGATGATGCAAAGATTAGGAATCACTGAATTTTAATAGGTTTGCACAACTTCAGTTTGGTTTCTTGTGTCTAAGTGGTGTTCATGCAGATTTTATTGGCTCAAGGACTTCTTGCATATCTCACTGCCCTCTGCCTTAGTGCAAGGAGGGTCTGCTCTGGGACCTGGCATCCTGAATGAAGGAGACATTTTCAGTCCTGCTCTCTGTCCTTTCAAAGCATGAAAAGGGTGAGAGAAGATAGAAAAGGAAGGCTGCAAGACAAGAATGGATGGTCCCTTCTTTAAATTAGTTGAGTTGGATTTACTTTTATCCTGGTGTTTGTTTAACCCATCTTTGGTCACTGAAGCCAAACTCTTCCTACAAGTCATTAACTTTGCATTTCTCATCTTCCAGGTACCTGATAAGATCGTGGATTCTGACTATGCAGCAGCAGCTGTCATTCCCAACTGCAGCCAAGATCAGGGCATGTGTCTGTGTCCCCCTAAATCCCATTTTCTATCCCCCTGTGCTTTGTTTCTCTGACAGACCTGCAAGGACGACAGCATCCCCTCCTCTGTTTTGGGAAGAGATGAGTGAATGTTTGTGAGTCCCTTGGATCCTGCAGTGATGAGCCCCACAGGAGAAGCCACAAGGAAATTAATAATTCTGTCTTCAGAATGAGATTTTTACTGTAAATAAGGCCTTGGGTCACACCTCAGATAATAAGCAGAGAACAAAATATTGAATTAGGAGAGCACCATCCACTCTGAATGAGGTGGTGGAAAACATACAAGCTTTTCATTTAATTAAAGAATTATATAATTCATACACACAAGGAAAATGATTTAAAGTTCATTTTTGAGTTAGGAATTGATTTGCAACCTTAATAATGCTCTTTTAAAACAGTGTGTGGGTGGCATGTATGTTTGTTATAGCCTGCCAGCCAGGTAATTCAAGGAAAGAAGGAAGCTTTGAGCTTTCAGCCCCTGGTCATTTCTTATGGATAATTCACTACCTGCACATCCTTCCTGGAAGCTGCTACATGTATGTTACTGATGGCTTATAAAAACAAAACAAAACCAGAAAGATGTAATGCAATATTTATTTAAAATCCCTGTTTTGGGAAATCATTGAATCATGTCTGTCTTGAGGCATTGTGGTTCCTTTTCTAAATAGTTCTTACTGAAGATATTTCACCATAAAACAACCAGTCTTAGGGCTGCCCGTTCCAGGGCCAGCAAAGAATTGTTTGAAAAGCAACTTTGAGCCTTTCAAAATTAGAAATTCCTTGTTAGAACACCTTTTATTTTCTTTGAGATAAAAACTGCACTTTATTTGAGATCATCAGTTATTATTGCAAGGGATTTAAAAAACTTGTCCTGAGTAGACTAGTGTGGATCACTGGGGTTTTACCTGTGAGGGTGGGGTTTATTTTAATTATGTCAGCAGGCACCTGGAGTCTGTCAGGGCTTTTACTTGAACCCAGCTACATCTGCCATACTGACCCCACTTCCACTTCAGACATGGTCAGACACTGTGGGAACAGAAAAGTGATGCTGCACTGTGAATCTGGGTGCTGGGAAGATTTCTTGGCTGGAAATAGCCGGACCCAGTTTAGGGACACCTACAGGGACTGTAACACAGATCAGAAAGCTCAGGATTTAACCACTGAGGGCATTTGGGGACAGGGCTGAGGGAAGCAGAGGAAGAAACCCTGACTGAAGGATTAAAGCCCTACTTGTGTCACAGAAGGGAAGGGTCAGGTCAAGGCCAGCAGAATGGGACTGCTTAAAATGAGCATATTTGGCCAATATCTGCTGGCACGGGTGTCCAATTACCATCCCTGTATGGTGTGCTCTGTGTTATCTGCACAATTCCAAGGCACTGTGGGGTAGATACAGACAGCTGGGGCAGTAACAAAGCAGTGGTTATTGCCATTCCCAATTCCTGTAACTGTGCACATTTCAATGAGGAAAAATCCCCAAGAGGCACAAGTCAAGAGCATCTCTAGTGTAAGTGTCTGGAAGCCAATAAAATTAAACGTGTTTTCATGGCAGTCAATAAATTTGTTTGGGGACAGGATTGATGGATTTTTTACCACCATCAGTGCCTCATGTGAAGCACCTATACCTCTTTTGTGAACATATAAAATTAGGGCAGCCTGACAAAGATCAAGCAGAAGTCACTAAAATTCAAGATCTGACCTGACAACCTTTGACTTTATTCACCCAGGTCTGTATCATTTTCTCTACCAGGAAATTAACACTTTCTTCCCTTGATGATGTAGTTTGTGATCTGGGGAAGTTTTTTTTTTACTGACAAATAAAAGAGTCAGAAGTCACTTTAGTGGGGGGAAGAAGCTGGCTTCTCACCCACACATAGTGCCCCCAAGTCCAAGAGCTCAGTCATCTGGCATTCTGGAGGTGGGGTGGGGAGGGAATTCTCACATTCCCTGTTCACTCATTCTTGGCTCTTTTCTTCTTTTTTGTCTCTCTCTTTTCTTCTTACTAAACAAAAGACAAGGTTGCTTTCCTGAACCTCACAGGAGACTTTAAAATAATCCTAGGAATGCCACCAGAAGGCCTGTAAATATATTTTTTGCTGGGATTTAATTAGTAGAAAGAGCTATGCAACCACCAGAAGTGTGTTTAAAGCAATCTAATAGCCAGTGCTGTGATGAAGTTTAACAAGCCAGTTTTTGTCTGAAAAAGAGAAGGGGTCTGGACAACACCTTTGCTGTCAAAAAAAAAATAAAAAAATCCAGTGAAGGTTATAAATAATATTTCCTGTGTTACCAGCTCATCAGTTCTTATTTAACCAGCGAATGCAATGAAAGCTTAATCCAAACATGTACTGCAATCTTCTTCTCTCTCTCTCTCTCTCTGGGATTGGCTTATTTAAAAACTATATTTCTGCCTAGGCATTCAGAAATGCTGAATGCCTCAAGCAAACTAGTAGAATAAGCATGTTTCTCTGGCAGGGTCCACCGCCTGAGTCCTGCTTTAAATTAAAGCACATGTGGCTTGAGTTTAACATTATCATGAAAATGAAATTACCACTTTAGAAAAGTCAAGTTATTTTGGAAGTGAAAACTGCAGGTCAGAGCCCACCAAAATTCCAAAACCTTGCTCAAAAAATGCCTTGTTGAAGGTTCAGAGCTGCTGCCGTGGACAGTGCATCCTCCTGGATCCTGATTATAGTCTCCCCCTTCATGTTTTCCTACGTTTGTTCCATGCTCTTGGGAAAACCTTACAGACTTTGGCTCTTTGTCACTGGCTCCCTCTGCAGCTCCTCCCCTGGAAAGGGGAGAGACATAAAAGTTATCTGTCAGAAATCAGCTGCATTGACCCGAGGCTCATCCTACTGTTTTGAAGTGCTTTTGAAAATTGCCCTGGCACTGGTAAACACAACAAAGCCATGTTGAAGTGCTGCTTGTTTGCTCAGCTAAACCCCCTCTGTACTATTAGACTCATTTTCTTGCCATCAGATGAAGGCTGTGTGGAGAGGAAGCAGGAGCCCAACACTCTCCCAGCTTGGAATGGGTTCTTCTGTGCTCTTTTCCATGCCCAGAGGTTTCAGTAGGTGGTAAATCTCATCTGCAACATGGTGGTTTGAACAGGCTTTGGGGTTTATGTTTAGGGTGCACGTGTAATATTTTACCTGTAACATAATATTTACGTTATCTAGATATTTTTTTTTTCTCTTCTGGGCTTGTTATCACACAAAATTAGATAAATCAAATCAAAAAGCCCACAGGTACGTGTCAAGTCCTGTTGCTGCTATTGAGAAGTGTGTATTGACTTGTCATGTTGTGGCAGTAATGAGCCATCTACAAGCTGTCACTTGCCAGAACCTGACCTCTACCAAGTGAGTGGATTGTTAAAGAAATATCATCAGATGGGCTTGATTCTTCTGCTCCACAACACTGTTTTTTATTTTATTGTAATTCCACTGGCTTCAGTGGAGTGAAGCCAGTCTCTGGGATGTTTGGGAAAAAGGAGGAGTCAACCATCAACATGCCAAATATTGCAGCCGACTTGGAATGGCCAGTGCATTGTATAATCCTGTGGAAACACGTACAGTGATTGTGCAAATGGAGCTGGTGATCTGGCTAAGAAATCAAGCCACAATAACTCATCCTGTTTCCTACACACACAAGCATGGACACTCACACTCAGAGAGAAAACCATGTCTGGAAGAAAATAATTCTTCAGCCAAAATTTAAGAGACACTTGGAAGGACAGGAGAATGGCAAGTGCCAAGAAAATTTTCCCCAAGCTAAGAATTAGTAATATTGCCTTGCCTGAGAGGCAGTAAAATTTGCCAACAAGACTGGAATTGAGGGTGAAGTGACTACTGATTTTCAGAGAATTTGAAGCAAGCCTTTAATGGAACATTTAGAATCAAATCAAAACAAATGAATAGAATGGAATGGAATGGAATAGAATAGAATAGAATTATTCTTTTGGAAGAGGTCTACACTGATCATTTAGTCCAACACTAAAGACCTTTAGTAGGTACCAGCCCACCTACAGCCCAAAGAGCTTGTGTTTGGCCCAAGGTCTACTGTGATTTGGGAAATAGTCATGAGCAGACCCTCAGGGTTTTTGTGTTGTACTGTGAGATTCACCATTGGTCTCATCAGATGATGCACAAGGAGCCAAGGGATTGGTCCTGATGCTCCTGTAGACCTAATTTCAGACACGTTCCTTTTTTTCCTCCTACCTCTATCTCTTCCAGAAGGATTATTCAGAAAAACAGTCATGATCAAGCTTTCCAAGCCATCACAGTGAGCAGAAGGGGGATTTTGTTTCTATGGAGAGATCCAGGGCAAGAGGTATGGTTTTGTCAGTCACAGTGCCTCAGGGCCTGGGGATGAGGAGAAAGGAACATTGATAGTTTGGGGTAGAGGACATGAATTCAAACCCACCAAGTGCAGCAGCAGTTCTGGATCAGCAGCTGGGAAGAAACTGACTGAAGCCAGAGGGTTCATGGAAAAGTGTTGATGGGCCAGTGGATTGTAGTGGATGTGGCAAGCAACCCCACACAAGCAAAGCACGGCTGCACTTAATTTCGATCAGATCCTATGGAAAAACACCTCTGCAAGTTTAAAGGCGATGGGAAAGTGAGGGGTTTGGATGAGGGGTCATTTAGGCAGGGTGAGGGTTGGCAGGGAGTGAGGATGCAGCTGCCTGTGGGGGGCTCTGAAAAGGGAGGAAGGAAACACAGGAAGCACAGTTCAATGAGGCAACAGGGATAAGTACAAGCTGAGGAAGAGACCAGAGGTTCACCACATTTCTTCCTTCCATCTTTCTTCCCGAGCATTTTTAATCAAACTTGAATTTGTACTCAAGACATGCTGCTGCTGCTATTCCTGCAATTAATCCATATGGGACCCTTCCAGCTAGAGATATTTTGTGATTCTCTGACTCTACCCCAACCTGTCTCCACCCTCTCACACATGACTATCCCTTCCCATCCCATGTGCCAGCATATCCTAGAGTCAGTTGAACACACTCTGTACTCACTATGCTGCTGTGTAACACAGGTTAATTCCAGGCAGTTGTCAATGATCTCTTTCTGCCAACACAGAACTCCTGTCAATGCTCATAGGATACAAAATGTGCAGCAAGTGGACACCTCTGCTCACGTGTGCTTCCAACCAAGCACCCTGATTCTGCAACAAGGAAAAAAAATAGTTTTTAAGAAAGAGGCTTAAGTTTTATATCTGAATATATGATTTTCATAGGTGAAATAAGGCATCTGGTGAAAAATAAAGCAGTTTTTAGTGTTCATGAACAATAAGAGGCTCTAAACAGACTATTGTCAACTCAAAAAAAGAAAGCTCCTGGAGTCTTTGAAAATATGAGCACAGGTGTCAGCAGTCTAAAATGCAAAAAGATATAGACAATCAGTTAGCAAAGACTAAGTATAAACCAGAAAAGCCACATTTTAATTCTACTCATGTCCCTTGAGCTCATTTATTGAAAATTGTGCAGATCTGCATGCAGCAGGGGATCGGAAAAGGTGAGGAGAATAGCGGTCAGGGATGGTCAGATGTATGTGTGATATGGTATCTGCAAAAAGGGAAACTGAAAAAGAGACAGCTGACAGAGGCTTGTAGAAATTGAGGGTTATGGAGAAAGTAAACAGAAATATTTCCTTTCCATTTTGTAGAAGATAGGCCATGGAGAACACTACCATCAGTCTCCAGGTTTAGATCAAAAAGAAGTATTTTTAAATCAAAAATGTAATTACGCAGAGGAACTCATTGTTGCAGGCTTGTACAGGAGCCAGAAGTGTGAATAAGCTTAAGGTGAGACTCAAAAATCCAAGAATAATAATAGGTGTACTGGTGAACAGACTGTAGCTTCCAACCCCAAAAGAACCCTGTGCTGAACAGTCTGTGGGACAATGAGTGGGCACACCACAAAAAACTCCCCCTATTTTCACCTGCTTATCATGAGCTTTACCATTACTCTATCACAAAAATTATGATGGAGGACCTCCTTTAGCATAATTATGCTTGGGTTGGTGCATTTGGGGTTAGTGTGGAAAGCCCCACATTTGTATCCTCTCCTTGATTTTCAACCCAGACCTTTTTTTTTTTATTCTTCGTGCAGAGTGCTATGTATCTGCTGACCCATCCTCTTCCCTGAGTGATTGTGCACCATCATGTTGGCTCATGTCTCAAGTCTGTGCAGAACCCTGAACTCTCTGATCATCAGTGCCAGTATTAAGCTCTTTTTCTGACTCTCATCTTCACTGAGCTAACTGGCTCTCCAGGCAGAGCAAATTCAGGAATCCAGAAGTGGGAGAGTAGGTGGGAGATGATCTTGTCTGGTGGTTAGCACATGAATTTGAAACACCTACTGCCAGTTCTGCCCCATGTATACACAGGAATAGATATTGTTTTATTTTCCTAAAATACACACTCACATAACATAATCATGAGAAATATTTGTTTTATATATTATTTCTTAAGTACATGTCTAATGAGAAGATAAATAAACCTGAGGGAGGGCAAGAGAAGGAAATTCTGTCTGAATATCCTGTAGACCTTTTCTGCATCAAAAGGAGATAGTTCAGCCTCGGATTCCCATTACAGATTATGTAAAATGTTCCTAAAACTAAAATAGACCCTAAACAGCCATACTGCAAGGCAGAATTTCAGCCTTATTTCCTTCTCCCACACTGGCCTGACTCAAACTTCAAAGCCCCCAGAGAGCCAGAAGAAGGGAATCCCTCAGCTGGTGAGAGTCAAGTTTTAGGCTACCACATGAATGAAGTTCATTGCCCAAAGACCTTGGGGTGTTCTAGAAGATTCTAGAAGGTAGCATGTTTGCCAGGATGTGGTGGAGGTTCAGAATAAGACATGTAAATGAGGATTAATACCTGCAAGTTGCTGTCTCAGCTCCAAGTGTAGTTCATTAAGTTCTAGTTGGCAGAGTTAGTGAGGTCTTTACACTGACCAGATTTAGGTGTCAACCTGCAAACTGCCTCCCATTCCTGTGACAAGGAGAATCTACATTTCTGAAGGGAATATATATCTTTCTAACATTAGATTTACAGTAAGACTCTCAAGAATCTGGATTTTGTTTTGTAGACCCCCAAAAATGCCAGTGGTGGCTCATTTATAGATCTAATGCTCTTTGTCCTCTCTGTTTCTCTGCAATTTCCCTATTTTAAGAAGGTGAAAAGGTTACTTCCTTTTTTCTAAAGTATATGACAAAGATAAATATAGCAAAGGTTTTTAAGCTTTCACATACTGTAGTTCACCACAAAATAATTTAACTAGATATATGCTAAGTAAACAGAGTATATAGCAGTTCTCATTTACAAAGATAAGAAAAAGATTTTTTTGTTTTAATTGTTTTTATGTATGGCCCAGAATTCCACTGCCCTATCTCCATACTTATTGTGAAAGTGTGAGAAAGAAATATGTGTTTAAAGACTCCAGTATCTCTTATTTGGTTAATGTCCTACAAGTATTTAAATGAGTCATTTGATGGCTCTGCACTTCATGATTGGTTAAGCTATTTAACATACTTTATTGCTTCTGTGATTTATTGCCTTATGAGGACACTCAAGAAAGTCTGAGAACCTCTTTGGGGTTTATTGAGCTGGTACATATTTTGTGCTGATTTCAAATAAATCAATGTCTATTATAGCATAAAAAATGGGAACATTGGAAAGAACGTTGAAGAGAACTATTTCCGGAGCTTTGTGTTCTGCTTCATGCATAAAGCATGAGGGCTTCATTAACATGGAAGTATGTGCATGTGAACCTTTGGGTCCTTATTAATCATTTTGTGACTAATACATGAAGCTCAATGATTCCCATAAGCTTCCCTAAAAGAAACCATAACGCACACACTGTGTGAGATGGTTCCCCAAAGGAGCGTGTAACCGTAATGTCTCAGACACCGCGTGTAGGAATCTCTTGATAGATGTGCTGCTCAACGTGTCCTTCCCTGCCCTACTCATTGCTTTTCAAACCAGACCATCTAGAAACAAAGCAGAGCATCATCAGATCTTGTTTTCTTCAGCTGGCACCTTGGTTGTTCACAGCCTTCAGTTCTGTCCTTGATTAAATGAGAGCCGGGCTGAATCAGAAAAAATCCCCAGCCATGTAAGTTTATTGACCAAGTGACATAAGTGCTCGTTTGGATGGAGTTGAGGTTTCAGGATGATTGAATCATGACTGTCTTGGCAGTTATCTGTGGGCTGTGAGGTCTTCTTTGTGCACCATCCTGAGGCTGGAGAAAAACATGACTTCTTGAATCTCTATGCTGTGCTAAATGAGAGTAGTGGGATAAACTAGAGAATTGGTCCCCAATGCAAATTTAATATATCTACTCTCCACTTCATGGACTGACCTCTGTGAAAACTTCTTGACAAGTTGTATCTTCTGATTTTGGCAGATTTCTACCTATTCAATTAATATAATAATTTGGTCAGTTTTTCACCTAAACTAATTTAACCTGAACTGTGTATGTTTAGTTTGCTTATGAGAACGGTGAGTGATGAAGCATCAGTTTTGAAATCCTTCAACTTTCTCCAAATAGAAAGACCTGTTTTCCTCTTTTCAAAGAATATTAGATTGGTTTATTCTTGGCAAATTCTTACTGGCTGCTACTCATGTCCTTAGTATTTTCCAGGTGTAATAATTTGTTCACTTGTTCATTCCAGAGTTTTTCTGGGGCTAAAATATAAATTTACTTGCCTATGGTTCCTTGGCTTCTTTTTCTGCCTCTTTCTATAATGGACACTGTTTCCAGTTCCAGCTTTTCACCTTTCCGCCAAAGGCTTGTCAAAGATAATTGCTAACACTTGTAAGTCTGCTTTGCCCTGTTCTTCCAGGCTGTGTCTGTTTGTGCAAGCATTGTGCTGCAAGGGCAGTGGATCAGTCCTAAGAAACATTTAGTCTTAGTGACCACACTCTGCTTATTTGTTTTTTCCCTCAGACTGGCTCTAGTTTGGTCCCAGGGACTTCATGCCTGTTAGCAGCTACCAATTAACACTCCCAAAGTGTGTCTTCCTGCTTAGTTTCATTCTGAGATCTAAGCCTGTCTGTAAAGAAAACCAGAGCACATTAAACAGAGCTGATTAGGAGATCTTCTATAAAAGTGCATTCCCCAACCAAACTCAAGGGATGTGGAGCTGCACTCTCAGCACCCTAGACGAGAGTTCATCAGTCTCAACCAATCTAAGAGTAAATAAATCATGGAACTATTCATTGTTCATGATGTTGATAATTTTAGGTCTTTAAATGAAAACTTATTGAAAAAGGTGTTAAATGTATCCTTGTGTCAGCTTCATCTGACAATAGTTCTTCCTCTCTTGGTAATAGGCCAGCTCTCCTTGGTTCTCTTTTTACTGCTGATGAATCTGTGGAATGATTTCTTCATACACTGTATGTTTATTGAAACTTTAATCCTATTTTGTGTTTTGGCGTGTATGTTTAGTTTGCTTATGAGAACGGTGAGTGACAAAGCATCAGTTTTGAAACCCTTCAACTTTCTCCAAATTTTTTGGCATCTCTGAGTTTATTCCCTCACGCATTTCTGCTCTTCCCATCCTGGTAATCTGCCCCCTGTGTTCACTCCCACTTCTTGTGCTTGAGATTCCAAGGGTTCATGCTTTAGCCAAGCAGCCTCCTGTGCTTCCTGTTTTTGCCTTGCACAGGTTAGGAGATAATATCAGAACATAAACTTGGACACAATAACCCCTTAAGATCTGAGAGGACAGGCTGAGAGAGCTGGGGTTGATCAGCCTGGAGCAGGGAGATCTTTTTGTGACCTTGCAATTCTTCAAGTGGGCTTTTTAGAAAGTTGGGGACAATCTTTTATCAGGGCCTGTTGTGACAGGACAAAGGATAACGATTTTACCCTGAAGGAAGATCAATCTAGATTAGGTAAAAGGAAGAATTTTTTTTACAGAGAGTTCAGGAAACACTGTCACAGTGTTGGAGTTGGTGGATGCCCCATCCCTGGAAACATTCAAGGTCAGGTTGGAAAGGGCTCAGAGCAACCTGATCTAGTGGAAGGTGAACCCCTCATGGCAGGGATATTGGAGTAGATGACCTTTAAAATCCCTTCCAATCCAAACCATTCTATGATTCACGATTCTCTGATCCCTTCCAGTCCTTTATTTACATGATGATATGACGTTTTGCTTTGTGATGCCATAGCAATAACTTATTAATACAGCTGGAACATTGCTCCTTGGAGAACCACAATCTGTTCCAGTAAGAGTGTTGCTTCCATGCATAAGAAAGGAAGAACATGACCTTTGTCCAGACCTGAAACCAAAGACTATCCAGGATTTTCAGGTCATTTAGGTAGAAGGTAGGATGGCACATACAGCCACAAAGCTGTGTTTGCAGAACAGCACTTCATAGCAGGTCGTGAATAGACATGAGTGAAATTTAGCAACTGGTCTGGCTGAGGATTCAAATTTCTATGAGTCAACAGACTGGCTTTTAACCAGAGGCAGTCATGTCTAGCATCCTGCAGGAGTTGAAAACCTACTGTAGCCTTGTAAGCATCCAAAATGTTATGCAAAAGCAGTGACTTTTTTTGGTGGTGCTCTGTGTGTTTGGTTTCTTCTCTTTTCTTTTTCTTTTTTTTTGCACAGAAGTTGTTCTGAGGACACAAAGTTCTCATCCAGAATCAGAAGTCATGGCTTGTGTTACAAGAGTACAGGAGAACTGGCAAGAAACATGGAGCCCATGAGAACAAACTAGCAGCACAATGGATTTGTAATATTTAATCAAATTCTTGATGATCACAAATCTTGCAACACATTCCAAAACTACTAAAAACGCTATACAGAAACCAGCTGAGCCAATATTTAAAGCCTTTTTAATTTAACAGAACCCATTTTTTATAGTATCCAGGATATGTTTCTGGCTTTCCTACTTGTCACATGATCTCCTGTCCAGATGTGCTGGTGTATATCTAGTAGTGGACCAGCCAAACCACAGCTCTTTCCTCCTGCTTGTAGCATGTTACTGTAATTCAACCATACTTCTCCCAGCTACAGAAGCACTACATTAATATGTGGTATAACAACAATAACACAGGAGGGGATAAAACTAACCATAACTTTAACTACGTATCTAAAAATAATAATAATAATGGAGTAACCCTATTCAAAGAGGTTAATTTGTGTGCAGGGTATAAAATCCAAATATGCAGTTGTTTTGCAAACTTCCCATTTTTCTCACCTGTGACAGATTTGTCTTGAGGAGAAGATTTCCTGCAGTTTTCTACAGGAAATTAGCCTCCCCCTTTGTTTAGATCCCACAGATTGTGAGGTGGGCTCATGGGCAGCCAGCTCAGGTCTCCAACATTATTGCTGCCTTTTTTTTCTCGGTGGTGGCTGCCACACAGAGTAGAAGGAGAAGGGAATTCCAGGCTTGTGGGTTAATTATTAGCATGGTTAAGCCTGGCAGCATGCTCAGAATTAGAAAGGAAAAGCCTGAGGGCTGATTCTTCCCTCCCGTTCACAGGATAACCCCACTGGGCTGACTGCGACCTCCCAAGGCAAGGGCCACATCCACACTCCCCCATGGAAAGTTAGTGGGATTCTTATGAATGGCTCCATTAGGAGCTGGGTGGGCTGGATGCCAAAGAAATCAGTGGAGTTGCTTCTGATTTACACGGGGATAAGCATGGTGGTGTATTAAATCCGTAATCCTCGTCCCCACCGCAGCCAGGACGCGGCAGCTGGGTCGTGCAAAGTGCCACAGAGAGCCCTCGGGTGTCAAAGAGCACCGAGGGCCCCATCCATGTCACAGAGCCTTGGGATGCTGGTTCAAGAGCATATCAGGCATCTCAGGAGTTGATGAAAAGTGGGCTCAGCCAACTCAGTCCTAAACAGTGATTTCAGCTCATGTGCTTGTTCAGTCTCCACCACTCCAGGACTTCAGGACTTCATCTTGTAGATCATTGCTGTACCCTTGGAAGGTGGAGCTCTTTTAAAGAAAATGAGGTCCAGGCTCTTCCTGTCTTGCCTGGCACGTGCAGCTTAGGTGGCAGATGAGTCTAAGTGAACCAGACATGACCTGCATTCAGCACAGAAAGGAGGCCAACAAGACCTCACTGACTTCTGAAGGTGACCTACAGCAACTATGGTAATTTATGTCCCTTAATTTAGATGGCCTGGCTCTAGCCCAGAAACACAATGGGCATGTTTTAAGGGTAGTGAAGCATTTCTTGAGGAAGATTTAAGCACTAATTCCTTCTGAAAACTGAGGAAATGATGAGTCAAATCCATTTGGGTGACGTTTCAAAGCCCAGTGATGATTTCCTCACTTTTGCAGAACTGAGTGCCTATAATCTGGCTCTGTCATGGAGGTGTCCCATGGCATGCTGGGAGACTGAACAGAGCTCCCTGGACATCACCCTCACCAGTGATCTGTCCTTGCATGACCACAAAAACAACCAGTGGCTCCCACTGTTACTGGGCCTAGAATTAACCCCACGGTATAAAAACTGCCCTTCCTGAGCCTGAGTCAATCGAACACCTCACTGGCTTTGGTGATCTTTCCACTCCAGGTCTTACTTCTGAAGCTGTCCTGATGTGGATTTAAGCTGCTGCCTACTGAGCCAAGGAGCAGTAATATTGGAAAAGCTCTGGGTGTTCATTTCCCCATTAATACAAATGACATCTTACCACCAAAGTAAAAGATAAAGTTCTGCAAACCAGAGACCAAAGACTCTCTAAGCGCCATATATCCAGAAGTACACATCCACTCCCACATAACATCTGCCTGCTTAATTTAACCTCTCCTCTCCTCTCCTCTCCTCTCCTCTCCTCTCCTCTCCTCTCCTCCCCTCTCCTCATCATTGCCTCTTGATCTGTTCTGACTGAACTCCACCTGATATCCTAGTTCTTGATTACCAATAAGTTCCTGACTGAGCAAGAGAAGATTTATTTCTCTGTTTTCCTGTGAGAAGGACTATTTTTAACATGGAGGGTTTTTTCTAAATGAGAAAAAATAAGAAAATAAGACAACAACTAGATAAAATAACAACTAGGTTTTTTGTTTGTTTGGGTTTTGTTTGTTTGTTTTTGTGAAGTGACTGACATTTAGACACCTCCTGGTTCCCATTTACTCCCTTAATAAAACAATTTTTAAGAGTCTTTCACTCACCACACAGCATTAAACTTCAAGAAGGAGGGGGATTGACTGCTTTTATTGTTTTCTAGTGTGGCCAGGCAGTTAGTGCTGTGAGGGTGTGTGTGTAAATATACATTATAATCACATTACAAATCACTGCCAAGCAGAGCAAACGCAGACTAAAAGATGTCTGCAAACAGAAAAGGGATTGCAGAGTGGGTTCCTGCAGCCCCAGAGTCAATGGGAAGGTGCCTTCTAAATTGAATTTTTAATATGTTTTATGGAAGGGTGACAACTTTAAGTTCAATGTATCCCTACCACTATGTCGGCACAGTGATCCCTATCTAGCTGGTAAATTCACAGAGTGACAGGGTATGCTGAGTTGAAAGGGATCCATCAGGATCATTGAGTCCAGCTCCTTGTCCCACACAGAACACCTCAAGAGTCACACCATGTGCCTGAGAGAATTGTCCTAACATTTCTAAAGCTTGATCAGGGTTGGTGCCATGACCACTTCCCTGGGGAGCCTGTTCCAGTGCTCAGCCATCCTCCAAGTGAAGAACAACTTCCTAATATCCAACCTAAACCTGTCCTGACTCAGTGCCAGCCATTTCCTCAAGTCCTGTGATTGGTCATCAGAGTGGAGAGATCAGTGCCTGTCCCTCCACTGCCCCTTGTGAGGATGTTGAACATCCCAGTGAGGTCTTCCCTCCTCTCCTCCAGGCTGAACAAACCAACTGACCTCAGCTGCTCCTCATCCTGCTTCCCCTCTAGAGCCTTCACCATTCTTGTGGCCTCTTTTGGATGTTTAAGCTGTATTGATAAAGAAATCTTAATTATATTACGGAAAGAGCATTACCCTGGGAATGTAAACTGAGGTAAATTCTGCCCTGTGCATTGCTCAATAAGAATTAAAATTCCTAAATCAGAGTAACGAAGCTGATGCCATCTGTGTAGGAGAGTAATAGAATGGTTTGAGTTGGAAGGGACCTTTAAGATCGTCTTGTTCCAACCCTCAACCATGGGCAGGGACACCTTGCACTAGACCAGGTTCCTCAGCTCCTATCCAAGGTTGGATAGGAGCCTTGTACACTTCCAGAGAAAGTGGCACAGTTATGTGGATATGGCCAGGATGCCAGTACCTGGCATCATGGGGGAACACTGAGCTCTCCCAGCAATTCATCTTGGTTTCCTCTTGGTTTCGCCCACTTCAGCAAACATGAGATAATGCATCAGACATTGCCAGTAAATGATTGTTATTTGCACAAGGAAAAACCCAGCAATATGTGTACCAACTCCACTGTTTGCTCAGCTCTAGATGGCAGAAAGTTAGACAAAAACAAACACACACACCCCTAAAGCACATCAATATCTGTCTTGTTATCACATTTACATGCTTTTGAAGAAAGTTTATAATGCAAATATACATTTTCTACCCTACCTTTCTTTTCAGACAGAATGGATTTTTTTCAATTAGGGGAGTCACAGGATTATTAACGAATATTTAACAATTTAAACACAATCTGTAAATTCTTGCCTCAGTTCTCAGTGCTAAAATCAGTCTTGTCTCTGTGCCTAGCTGTCTTATTCTAGATTTCTTTACATGGAACCATGATGCCAATAATCAGTATGCAACACCCATGGAAATGTATGTCTGTGCTCTATCTAAGCTTCCTGAAGTCTGTTTTAATATCTCAGTTCATCTGAACCATCTGTATTCTCAGCTGGTTCATGTAAAAGGCAGCTGAAATGGAGATATGGGCGGTCCAGATGCGCAGAGCACATCTGGTTTCAGGTGCCAGGGAAGGAATTTGTCACTGAGAGCCAAGGCCATGATAAAAGATCTCTGTTGCTACTATATAACAAGTCCTTCATATAAATAGCTAAAAATGTGGTTCTTTCCCCAGAGAAAGAAGGTTCTTTCCCCATGGTCCAAAATAGGATGTCCACCATGAACGTACATTATGGGCAGTGTACAGGGAAAAGGGACAGCAGGTAATAACTTCTGAGACCCTGAATGTGTCTTTTATTCATAATTTCTGAAGAAACTGGAATTAAGGCTACTTTTGCATGACTGGGGTAAGGGAAGGCAGCCTTTTCTGAGATTTTAGGAGGTCTTCAGCTCTGCAGAGTAGGGTACTTGATATACCAGGGCTGGGAATAAGGTCAAAGCAAAGAGGCAGCCTGGGAAGCAGCGTCAGTGGAAGCCTGGATGTTGCTGTCATCTGCAGCTGCTTTGGTAAGATGAGGAGGTTACTTCAGAGAGAAAGCTAAAGACCTTCCTGTAGAAGTTGAAGATGATTTTTTCAGCTGTGATTTTTATTAGGATAACATTTGCTCACAAATTTAGACAAAGCAAGCATTTTATAAATTTGATCTAACAAAGTTACCTCTCATAAACACGGAAATAAACTCTCAGTGTGTTCCCTTTTCCCTTCTCATCCACATTCTCACCTCACTGGCTGCTCCAGATCCACCCCATCTGATCCCACTGCATGCTGCTCAAATCCCAGCATTTTTCTGACAGTGGGACACAGATAGCGGTGCCTTCTCCTGGAAAAGCAGGCCCCTGTAAACAATGCTGCTTTTGTTAACATCATTTTAACTTCCTAGTTCCTCTTAGTTTGAAAAAGGGAAGATGGGCTCTGAAGGCATTTCAAAGACAGCAGTCCTTCAGAGATATTTCCTTCTGCAGCATGAAGGATAGATCCAGTGAGGGCGTGAACGTGTTTTGAAGGGATTGAAGCAAGGAAGTTATGTAAGGCAGGGAAAAGGATACCCCCACAAGCTCCCTGGCTGTTCCCTGAAATTGCCAGACACTGCAATCAAAGGAAGACATCTTAGCAGAAGATTTCGGAATATTTTATAAAACTTGACTTACTCATTTTAGTTTTTTTTTTTGTTGTTGTTGTTTTTTTTTTTTTCCTTGTACCTCAAACTATTTATATGTTGTGATAAATGATCAACCAGTGTCTCAAAGTGACCTGAAAAATTACACAGGCTGGGCTGGCCAGGCTTTCTGCAATGCTGGGTCTGTTTTGTTTGGGCACACGATTCCAACCCAGAAATGAGAAAAAACAAGAGCAAGATCCCAGACCTGCCACGGTTTTAACTTCTGCAACCCTTTTCTCTCTGCAAGTTGTAAGACATGGGGGAATTGTGGCTGTCGGCAGCTGATGCTCTGTTTTACCAATCCAACACAGTAACCAGCAGCCCTTGACAGTTTGTTTTTCTGTTTGTTGAAATCCTATCTGCCCAAACTTCTGAAAGATGTTTTTAAAAGATTCTAACAAAGGCCTTTTGCATGGGAGTAATTTTGTATTTTGTGGGCATCATCACATACAGAGTTATTTTCTTGATTAAGTGTAAGTTTTATTAAGCTCTCTCACTAAAGGATATTCCTTCTTCTTCCCCACATTTCTTTTGCACTATGATCTCACTTTAGATTACTAATGCAGCCAGATGCATCCTGGATAATTTGGCTCCATGCAAAGTGTCATTTCCCTGTGATCTCTCTGTTGATACAGTCGTTGCTACAGTTTGACACTATCCAACGATTAAACCAGGACCAAATAACATCTCTGCATTTGAGAAGGACAATTCTGCTACGAAGAGCCATCATGTACAAGAATGCCTCCATCACACTTGGTAGATACCCTGCTCTGATTTTGATGCCATTCCCAGTTCCCTTCAGGCATGCCCTCGAGATGCTGGCTAAACCTGGCTGGAAAATCCTTCCTGGCACAAGCACAGTTTGAGGAACTCAGTCCCACTGACTGTTCAGGGTGTTCAAAGCTTTGCTGATACACTGGCAGATGGTCCAGATAAAGAGGAATTTTTAAAAAGTGAAATGGAGTTGTCATGATGGTATGATTAAAAAAAGAACATAGAGAGAGGGGAAGTGGAAAGATTAGGAAGTGTTAATACAATGGTATGGCATGGAGTTTCAGTAGCAATCAGAGATTCCTGCTGCTGCATACAGGTGGACCACAAGCATGCCATCAGTTCTGACTCACATCTCCAGTCATCTGTGTCTTTTGTCAGAGTTTTTACCACTTGTGGTGAACAGAACAGTCAATACCACAGTGAAGCTACTGCACAGTTTTTAAATGGCTCTTTTTCCTCTCCTCACTGTACATCATGGATTTGTCTGCAGCAAAAACACATGTTCTTTTAATTGAGTTCAAAGTAGGGAACAAGCAAAGGTTTAAATTACAAGTGGAAAGAAAGGAGTTTGCAAAGCAAGACCAGTTCTGTGAACCACTCTCCCAAATCCCCCACTCGCTCAAAAAATGTTTGAGTTTTTCTTGCCCCAGACTCAACAAAGTTCAGCCCTTCCTAATTTAATCACTTAAACTCTAGTAAACTGCAAACTCCAGCATGCTCACAGCTTTCTGTAGATAGCTATCACATCTCCCTCAGCCCTCGGTTAGCCAAGCTGCATACACGACATTCTTTTAATCCTTGTAAAATCAAGGCAAACCAAGCTATCAGTTTTGAATGTTCACAGAAATGCATCTTCTCCCAAATCTATCAGTGACCCACAACCATTTATTAGCTGCCTTAGCCATCTCCATAAATCCAGTAGAGGGAGGCATTACACAGATGTGGTTCTACAGCTGAGGATCTATCTCCAGATATTTGGGGTCAATGAAATGAAGCAAGGTCACAAACAACCAAAGCTCTGTCTGCTTTAGTGGCCAGGTAGATGTGGAAAAGAGAGGAGGTTTGTAAAGGAAGGGAAAACATGTTTCCTGGGATGGCAAAAATTAATCTCCTAGTGCTCAAGGTGTTTGAGAGACAGATGAAATTACCCTGAAGGGAGGGCACTAGGGGAGAAATAATATTTGATTTAGGTGTTCCAGAAAATATGTGGAATAATGCTTTTCCATGAAATTCATCCATGAAATCCACAGTGTCTCATGTTGATTTAGGAACTGTATTATATGAGATGCATCTCATGTTATTTTCTCATCCATTCAGCAGAGGCCTTAAAAAAATAAAACATAGCCTTGTTACCTATTTTGCATGTTCTTATTTCTGCTCTACCAGTTTAGTTACAGCTGTAGTAGCAGGAAAAGTTGTTATAAGGCAGGACACTTACCCAGCAACTTGTATGCTCCCATTGGGAGCCCACAGAATCAAGTTCTCATTATGAACTCTATTTTCACCTCCCACATAGTGAGCACTAAAATAGAGGGGAAAAAAAAAAAAAAGCTTCTGGCATGTAAAAATATAGAATTTCTTCCTTAGGAGAAATGAATTGAAAACTAATTTTCAAGGAAGCAAAGCTTTCTATCAGCAGTACTGTTATTTCTTATTATTGGTTTGAATTGCTTTAGCACCTGGAATATTCATCTATGCTGAGAATTGTGCATTGCTGCCTGCTTCAGGCTAATCCAGGGGCAAAAATCCCTCTCTAAATCGGCAAAGGAAAGGAGTATGCTTTGCTCCCATTTTACAGATGGAGACATGGTAAAAGAAGATGTTAAGGCACTTGTCCACATTTATTCTGCCAGCAGTGCAACCCAGATCTCTTCAGTTTGAGTCCAATACTTTAACCACAAAATCCTCCTCTTTCCAGTTTCAGTGTTTAATTAATGATGATGATGTCTACAGCTTCCTCTTATCAAGCCATCCTTTCATCAATGATGGTATTGTGGTTATTTCCCTGCCATGTGTATGGCTGTCTTCCAGTTATTTTACCAGCTCCTGAAACCATGTTCACAAGTGTAGAATTTGCTAATCTTTCCCGAGTCCCTTCTTAAATGTGAAGCTGAACTCTGCTTTCAGTTCACACTGATTTTATGCTACTGATGAATGTAAAGCAGTGATGGTAAAACCTCCTGGGATACATGGATTAGCTGAGGTTTCCAACACCATTTGTTCTGCCACCTGAAGTGTTCTTTTTCCTACCACCAGGTAAGCACCTTAAATTATTTTACCAAGGAAACGGAACATCTTTAGAATAGCCTGTGAATTCATTAAAATGGTCCTTCATTCTGGTTGAATTTGGAAATAAATGTAACTTGGTCTTAGTTTTTCAGGTGGGGGGTGGGTGCTTCAGATTGTGTCTCCTCTAATGGCAGGTCCCCTTATTCCATGGTTCCATAACATTTACCTTTCTCCTTCGTGAGCATCAAGGGAAGAGCTTTGAAGGGTTTATTGACACTGGCACAACTTTCCTTTTGCTGAAACAGGACTAGGTTCATGATGACCCAGAGCTGACTCAAGACCAGTTGTAGGCCCTTCCATTGGCTCTGCATCAAGCTGAATGAACTATACAGCATGTGAACAACATTATTTTTAGTGATCATGCTTGGAAGTGATCAAAAGATATGATATTATCATAAGTGGCTTTGTTTCATTATCCACAATACTTTAGCTGACCTTTTCTTGGATAAATCTGCATTCTGGGGATCTGGTAAGAACATGTCTCTGCCAGGCAGTTGGATTATAAGGTTGCTGTAGATCCCTTCTCACTGAAATATTCTATTATTCTATTCTATTCTATTCTATTCTATTCTATTCTATTCTATTCTATTCTATTCTATTCTATTCTATTTTATTCCGTTCCATTCCGTTCCATTCCATTCCATTCCATTCCATTCCATTCCATTCCATTCCATTCCATTCCATTCCATCATTTCTTAGTGGAATGAAAAGTAAAATGAGCAAGCTTCATTCCCACTTATGATAAGATGTGTGTTCATAGGAATGCTTTATCTTGCAGCTGACGTTAACTTCATGTGCATCACCAAGATGTTATTCTCCATGTTCTGTGATCAAAAAGAAGCAGAAGAGGATTTAAAATTATTGAGTGAAGTCTCCACAGCTGCTGTATGAAAAAATAAAACAGGACTCAAGTCCAGTGGAAGATGGCACAGTGGCACAATTCAACTCATAATGAGAGCAGGGTGGCCACATCCAAACAGTCTGTTGGGACACATCCTTGATCCACACCAAGATCCAGGCCTAAATGCTCCTTGGCACAGTGCTAGGTGGCCTGGACAGAAGTAATTCTGCATTATACACTAACAATTTATCAGTCTGAGAAGTCACAGGCCAGGGCTTCTGCCCATTCCCTGGCTCCTTCCAATTACTTTAAATCTACCCATGATCTAGAAGGATCTGGTTTATTGTCCATTGATGATGAGTTTAGGCAGTTAACTCAGATGGAGCCATACGGATCATGTGGATTGCTGCCTCCGTGCCTGGATTACAGGTAGAGTGGAAGCAGCAAAATGTATGCTATCAACAATAAATCAAGATAGGGAGAAGTAAAGAAAAGGGGCAAGTAGCATCCTATGGAGACGTTTGCCCTTTGGAGATGTTTAGATCCATTCTGAGGCCTCCTGGCCAAGACAGTGGGAAATCCAGTGGTTTTTTTATCAACTCATGACTAGGAGGTTTTTTTATCCTGAATTAGTGTCATTTAATTATTAGATTCTATGTTTATGAATAGGAAATACTGTCTAGGGTACCTGTGGAAGGTTTCTGGGCTATTTTTTCTGAGCAATTTTGTGTCGTAATTTGAAGAAAAAGAGTTTAGATACTTAGCCTGGCCTTCATTGCTGCCAACAGCACCAGGCAGGCTGGTAACATACACAGAGCATCACATCTGTCATCAGTAAAATGTCAATCCTGCAGTCCACCCAAGGCATTAAAAAACCCTCGGGAATAAGGAAGACGGAACTGGAATCTTATTTTGTTCAGGTTCATCTCTTCCTGTGTTTTGATTTTCATTCCTTTTGACAGAAAATAAAATTCACTGTAGTTGACCATTTGAGCATCAGGCTTTGTTTAGGTCTGAGACTGGCACACGCCCAACATTTCAATCAAAGCCAGAAGACTAAAGGAGAGGGAGATAAAGAGCAGTCCTTGCAAAGACCCTGTCATCCAGTTTTGCAATGTTCCAGAGAAGGAAAAAGTTACTTACAGAACCCCATGGTTACCAGCTTATACCTTGAAGCCTGACATTTTATTACCTTTCTCTTCTCACTGGTCATCAAATAATCCTACTCTTTTTAAGCTCCTCTTCTATAGAATGAATCCATCAGTCTTGCTTTGTCCTTCATATGAAATTTTCACTTCTTTTTGCTTTTGTTAAGAGTCCCAGTTTAGCCTTAATGCACTGGTGCTTAGCAGTGCTCACAACACTCAGACATGCACTAATTGATCTTTGGATATGCTCTCCTTCCCTATCTGCTCCACTGATTTGTTCCGTTCAATTTCATCCAACACATCTCACATCGAATTGTGCTGTAATTTCCTCTGCTGAAGTTCAGCATCCTTTGTGTTTAACTCCTGGGCCTCTCCATAGTTCTAATTACAAACCTGGAGGATTTAGTTGGAATTTTAATGGCAATATAATAGTAAGCCTAGAGCCAAAACAAGTATTCAGTATTTTGGGACTGCCATGAGCTGAGAGGCAGACCAGGCAGCAGGCTTTAAACACAAATGTGCAAAAAACATTTAAGGAGACTTAACATAAATTCCTTATTTTCTCCTTGACCGACTCATTTTATTAGGGAAAGTTTAATTTGTTAAATTGAAATGCTCAGACATTTTAAAGAGAAAAGACTCCAAAAATGTAGCATGCACTTCATGCCAAAATGTTATTCCAGAGTTTGCCACCCATTTGTGTTTCAGTAGAAATATTTGCCTCCCACTCCTTGGCACTGGCTCAAAACTCTTTTTCTCAAAGGAGGTGCTGAAAAAGCATCTGAGTATTAATTTGTCTTTTGTGGGAGGTTTTAGTGTTGTTATAAATCACTATAAATCACAAATCAGGCTTTAAATGGGAGACTTCATAAGCCAGTCTCTCTGAGTAAGGTTGTGAAATTGAAAAGCTTAAAGCAAATGTTATCTTGATGTGTTGTATTTAAATTCCCTCTAACGGTGTTAGGGCCTTGTTTTGCCAGTGTCTGACCTGCTCTTCCAAATGGTGAAGGGAAATGTGGTGGGCACCTCCTCTTCCAGTGATTAATGTGATTCAAAGCTCCATTTGTCAAAGGAAGCGTCTTGAAGTCCCACTTTTGAATTTGTGGACAGACTTTTCTCTAAGGATCTCATATCTTTGCAAGCATTACTAGTAACTTACCCAGTGCACAATCTGAATTTAAGATCTTAAGCACCAAGACAGCACTTCTTGTATAAAAAATAGATGTGATTCCATACGTACAGTTCTGAGTGTTTCAAAACCCCAGCCAGAGACTTAGTAACACCCTATATTTACATGACATTTTTCATGTTGAGGTATTTCTCTGAGTCTGGTACACCAACCATGTGTAGGTAATTATCAGTAATCATCGCTAATTGTTTTTACAATTCTTTTTCCATTTTGGCAATAACTTTGAAACGGCAGCTTAACATGAGCTCATCTAAACGTAGACTTTGTGAAGACAACATTTCTGAATAGGAGCTGTATAGGGAATCCAACAAGACAAAGCGTTCCAAGTTGGAGCGCGGCCAGGACACCAAAGTCATTGCTAGAAGTCATGGGATCACTAATGCCCACAAAGTGGTCAGGACCTCCACTGAGTTTTATGAGTGTAATGTCTCACCCTAAGAACAACTTCTTCAGCAGCACAGTACCCCATTGTACTGCCCTGGACTCCTTCATGTGCAAGGAGAAGAGTCCCATTCACTGAAGCCCTCGTGCCAGCGCGCCCGGCTGACCAGACTGCCTTAGTGCGTCTCCCAGCCCAGCAGACCACCTGTCTTGGCTCACCACATGTGGCTGGGCGCCAGCAGGACATGGCAAAGCTCTCAGCTTTCTCAGATAAAGACATTTTTGGGACCTCATGGGATTTGTCCATGTCTACTGAATTTTCTTCATACCTTCGTGCTTCAGCTCAACAGTTTGCAAAGCAGAGGGGAATCTGTTTGGAAAGCTCCTCCTTGGTGTCTGCAGCAGGTATCCCAGCGCTCCGGGCGGTCCAGTGATAATAGGCCACTGAGAAAACTCACTGAATCCACACATCCTAGCACTGCCCAGGCCAAACTGCCTTTTACCACATGGGGCCATACTTCAGGTGACTTAAATACTCTTGAAAAGCTGTTGAAATTGCAACTGCCTTCCCACCTTCTCTGGTAAGGCAAATCCATCTCTTTCTGTCAATGTGTGGACCTTGCTGTGAGTTTAGCCAAGCAATACTGAACAGGCACAATTTCCGTATGACAAGAATTCTATGCAGCCCAGCAGAGATTAAAACATAGGCTTTTTCTGTTTCCTTGCCATTTACAGTTAGCTACAGGACCCTGCTGCTTGGTGCTGTGGCTTTTGAACTTTTCTCTGGCTTCATCCACCAGCCTTACAGCAGCTCTGTGCAGAAAAGAGGAAGACAAATTGAAACCTTTAGGTATGTGGGGAATCTGTAGAGTTGTTTTAGGATGCCAAGGCAACTGTAATAATTACGTGACCAAATTCACCACTGAAAGTTCAGCTCCCTTTCCCAAGTCACTGCTCATGTAGCTTGTCTAGGCACACCATGTGCTGGTGGGACAAAGAGTGAAGGCTGGGCCATCATTTTCTGCAAACAACAGGGTTAAAGGTCACCTTTTATTTATTTAAATAAAAACAGCTTTTAAAGATTCTCTGGGGGATTACACAAAAGCTAGAGTCCTGTGTACATAACTGAGTTTTCACTGACACAGGTCCTGAGAGCATGAATATCTGAGTAGCTGTAGCTAAAATCTAAGCAAATTTCAGGCTAAAAAGGTGTGGACAGTAGAAGAAGTAGAAAAAATAAGCAGATAGGATGGTAGCTTGGTCTGAAATTGGAATTTAGATATCTAAATCTTAGTGTGGCTGGGATTTAAACCAATCCAATCCTACCCAAAGAATATAAACATCATAAAACATGGATGGATCTGTCTTAGCAGACATTGCTTCCACATAAGGTCTGGAAACCACAGAGAAGCATCTGAACATGAGCTAACCATGGTGCAACACAACAAATAGACTCAGAGCTTGGATTTCAATAAGAAAATTGTGGGTAAGAATAGAAAGTACAGTTACTAGTTCAAGACATGGTAGAAATCTTGCAGGTTGCCTTGGCTTTTTGTGTCTGGATCTGGTCTCAACCCTTTGACAGTGAAATAGAATTTTAAGAAAGAATCATATGTGACATGCAATTAGCTTTTAAGACCTGCGATGGGATTTCTTCACTGGCAAAATCAACATTTGAGTATTATTTTTTCAAAGAAAATCCTTACCTCAAATACAGGTCTGAATTAGAAAAATAACTAAAAACTCAAGGGGCACTATAGGCTGTAGAGATAATGACACATTTCCATGTCTACAAAGTCCATGGAAAAGGGAAATCTTGGGTTTTGCTCTGTCAGATGACTGTACAGAAGTTATGTAAAAGTCTTCCGTATAGTTATGCACTTCACTAGCATGAAAAAGAGAATTCTTAATATGAAAAAGAGAATCTGCCTTGGACATACTATCAGTGGTATGAAAACAGGTCCAAAATTATGGTTTTGCAGCATCAACTGAACATCCATGCTGCAGGTTATCCGTTTATCCAAGCATTTGGAAAGAAATCCTAGTAGTTTGTGGAAAGGAGGGAGTAGAGAACAGAGAGAAGAAGGAAGGGAGGGAGGGAAGTAAAATAGTGTTGATTTTAATTTTTGCTACGGTTTGTTAATTTTGGCATGTGGGAGGTGGAATAGCTCCTGGCTTTTCTTTTATTGTGATTATACTTTTTAATGTTGGCAAACACACCTGGAGCTGACAATAGGCATTTTTCAGAAGCACATTGTTATGAATAAAACTAAAAATAAAATAATGAAGCTAAACAGAAAACTGAGTGTGTGTTTATGTTAAAGTGACACCCTAAGGCCTTACTGTTGTACTCTCAAACTGCACAAGCCTGTCACCCTGGCAACAAACAGATAAAAGAGAATATATATATTTACCTCTTGGAAAGGGGGGAAACCATTTGTAGGGCTAATTCCTGTGGTCTTTCTGCAGGTAGAAGTCCTGAGCAGTTTTATCTGAGTAGGATCTAAATAAAGACATCAGAGTTTGGCCTGCCATTATATCCTGATTCTTTTCTTTCATCTACCACTTAAAAAACAAGTCAAAATAAATGCCTATAGAATCATGATTGCCTGAAATAATGTACAGGAAGTAAGAGTGTAAAACAAGGAATGCCTTTAGTTGATAAATATGCTCTTGAATGGTACACATCAACTAAACACTGACATATGTTGCCTGTTCAGAGATACAACACTGAGGCTACTGTTTTTAATGCCATAAACTTATGTCTTTATAAGAAGTATTTGTATAATAGTTGTCTATACTTTTATTCATATATTCATGCACACGCTAACATACACAAGCACACACATTAATAAAATGCCATTCCTCAGAGGCTAAGGCGTCTTTGCTTAAGGATTTTCAAAGGCAAAAACTCTGAGTGTTTAACCCACAGACAGATTCGAAAGCAATTTCAAAGACCACATTGTTTTTTGCACTGGTTTGTTAAAATCTATGGGTCTCAGTTGGTTATTTCATGGTAGTAACTCAAAAACCAAGACAAAACTGAGTGCATGTACTCATTGATTTGGAAGCTGTCCCAGACTTGATGAGTATAAAAGATGAAAGCGACTTTTCTTCTTGCTTTCTCTCAGATTACTGTTTCTCAAAAAATTCCAGGTTCACTCATAAGTCCCAAAGATGTGGGGGCATTTCAGCTCAACACACCCACATTGCATGGGCTGTGGCAGTGTGCAAGAGGTGAGTATTTTCTCTGTGTGGTTAGAAGTTGCAACTATGAGAATGGTGGACAAATGAAAACTACCGACTGCTGATTCTATGCCAGCTGTCTTTTCCAGTGTGCAGGCTGTCACAATTTCATGTTTCCAGTCATTGCTTCAACAAATAATTCAGGATATGAAGAAAGGAGTGAGTGACACTGGAGATGGAAGCCAGTCTTCCACTGGATGTACTTAGACATACTTAGTCTTCTGAGTTTGGGAGGGTCTTATATAAGACAGAATGTGCCTGAATACACATTATTAAAGATGAATTTGAAAGTTATTTGACTTATGTTCAGACAAAAAAAAAATTATTACATGGTTTGTTTCCTTAAAATGTATTTTATTTCATTAGAGGTGAGTAAGAGCACTGGTTATGCATCTGTGAAGGCAATAAATTTTGGAATTTTGGGACTCCTGAGAAGTGGGCACTCATACTTTTGATATTTATTGTTTTCCTTAGGAAATTAATCCTGAAGAAAGAGTGTCTGATTCTGAACAATATCCTGAAGACCTCTATCCTCATATTCATAATTAGCAGGTGGCATCTGGCTCAAGACCACAGGAGAAGAATTTAGCAGGTGGTCTTTGAAGGGACTCATATCA
This sequence comes from Passer montanus, assembly GCF_014805655.1. Taxonomy (NCBI): domain Eukaryota; kingdom Metazoa; phylum Chordata; class Aves; order Passeriformes; family Passeridae; genus Passer; species Passer montanus. The sequence goes on along the minus strand of NW_024374812.1, from coordinate 2,031,471 downwards.
CTTCTGCTTTCTGTTTGTAAGAAGAAGGAGGGAGGTTCAGCAGAAGAACAGCTCCTGCCAGGAGGGCTGTGCCAACAGGAAGCAGTACCAGGGGCTCAGTGGGTGGCACGCTCTCCATCTGAGCTGGTGCTGCTGCCAGTCGTCAGCTCAACTGATGGTAGGAGAGGTTGAGAGGTACAGATAGCATCTTTCAGACACAGATAGTAACCTGAGTCCTTGTGATCTGTTTTCCTCTCATTATGATTTTTCATCTTATTTTACAGTTAACTTTGGGAAATGATGCTTTCTAGACTTAGCAGATCACTGACAAAATCAAGTTTAGCTACAGAAATCTAGCAGGCTACACTGTGATCATCACAGAATCACAGGATGGTTTGGGTTGGAAAGGGTCCTTAAAGATCACCTCGAGATCATCACAGAATCACAGGATGGTTTGGGTTGGAAAGGTCCTTAAAGATCATCTCGTTCCACAACCCTGCCATGGTCAGGGACACCTTCCACTATCCCAGGTTGCTCCAAGCCCTGTCCAACCTGGCCTTGGACACTTCCATGGATGGGGCAGCCACAGCTTCTCTGGGAAAATAATTCCAGTGTCTTACTCCTATCACAGTAAAGAGTTTTCCTCCTAAATCTATTCTCAACTGACTCTCTTAAGTTTAGAGCCATTACTCCTTGTACTGTCATGACATGCCTTGTAAATATCTTCAGCTAGACCAGGTTGCTCACAATCCTGCCCACTCTGACCTTGAATGTTTCCAGGCATGAGACATCTACCGTCTCTCTGGGCAAGCTGTTCACAGATATCCAGATATTCCTTTCTATTCAAGAGGCCTCTACACTGTATCATCACTATTTATAGATAGATAAATCACAATGGAAAAATAAAAACATATCCTTCAGAGCCTTGTTGAGATCTCTTACAAGGAGGAGATCATATTGAAATGTATATTTTCTCCGGCACTTTCATTCCATTAATGGCCTTTCAATACTTAAAGGGGACTTTAAAGAAAGATGGAGGCAGTACTAATACAAGGTGTAATTGTTTTAAAATAGAAGAGGGCAGATCAAAATTAGATATAAGAAAGAAATAAGGCTATCCAGAGAGGTGGACAGCCCTGGAAACACTGAAGATCAGGTTGGACAGGGCTCTGAGCAACTTGGTCTGTGTTAAGATTCCCTGTTCATTGCAGGAGAAGAGTCAGTGTAAAAAAGCCTAAGGGTGAAGCTGACAAAATAGATCTTTACTTGAGCACAATACAAAAAATATATATATGTAACCAAAAAGAAAAAAAAATAAAATATATATATATATATATGAATTATTGTGCTGGAATATATCCAAATTCTTTTTTCTTTCCAGAATGCATATCTGGGATATTTTTGTTCACATCTTTATCGTTTTTATTGGGCGATAATTTATAGGCCAGCTGATGTCAGCATAATCAGAGTTTAGTACAATTTCTTCTTCTTTTTGCTCAGCAGTGCTGTATTTATTGGCCTGTTAAGTTTCATTTCAGTGAGGTGCAGCCTGAGCCAATGGAACATAACTTTGAAAGACTCCTGAAAACAGGGTCTCTCCCTGCACTTTATACTCCCCCTCATGCTTTATATTCTCATAATATATTAAAGGATTCTAGTGTCACCTTCCAAGAAATATCCAACATTTGCTCATAAATAATTTTTAGCAGTTAGCAGTTTTGACTTTTCTAAATATTTGTGGGTTTTATTTTTTTTATTCCCACTTTGCCTGACAAAATGACAAGTTCAGGGGCAAAGCCTGATTGACTGCCCCACATAAGACATTTCACAACTGTCTAAGCACAGTTCAGATGTCACCAAACCCAGCTGAGAGGCCTCTACGGAGTTCAGCAGGTTATCATTTTCCTACTGTTTGATTTGTGGTTACTCTGCTTCAGTAACTGCAAAGAAATTAGTTCCCGGCTAGACAGGAACTGGTAAAACGAAAGTGGTGTTGATAGAGGTGTTACTGACATGGGCAGGATTTTTCCCCTGTAAATGATATTTGTCCTGTCTTGTCCCAGTGCATTTTCTAAAATCATTACTTATAAAGTCTCCACTGGTGGTTTTTTGTTTTGGTTTTTTTTTTTTTTTTTTAAACATGTATAAGTAATCACTTTGCCTAGAAGCTTTTTTCAGCCATTTCTTCTTTGCATTTTCATATCTATTTTTATGGTCTGCAGTCATCTCTCGGTGAATGCAGAGCTGGTTTGCTCTTCTCTTGCCTGAAGCTGCTCTTTCATTGTTAGACATCCCTGCATTCACGCACACACCTCGCACAGAGAGGAAATAGATGAGAGCTGAGGCTGCAGAGATAAAAACTGCTGAGGCTAATGAAAATAAAAACTTAATCCAGATTGCTTAAATGAAGTCTGTGTCAGAAAGTTACGCAGCTCCTCCAGTCTCATTCATGGTACACTGAATTTGTCTTATAACAGGACTATTATTTTTTCAAAACATGTGTTTTCAGGGCCATATTTAAACTAAGAGTAAATACAGGTTTTCCAGCAAAGGCACAGAAAAAAAGGCCTTTCATTATCTTGCCTATATTTTCAACCAATTCCTGCTCAAACAATAAATAAGCCAAAGAGGGAGGTATTTTTCTCTTCTATGGAAATGTTGATATTTTGAACTTTTTCAGGAGATAAAAATACTCAGACACAAAGCTCACTGTAGCTTGGGCATATTAAACCACTCCTCTGAGAGGAAAAGAAATCAGTTCCCTGAATTACAAGAGTTCTTCTTGTTTTACACTAATTAGTTAAAATTTGAAAAGACAGCCTGCTTTTAAACCAAACCAAACCAAACCAGACCAAGCCAAACGAAACCAAACCAAAGCACCTTTATGATATTTCATTTTAAAAAATGGCAAAAGATGCCATTTGGAGAGTGTGCACCTTGAAACTGTGGGTGAACTTGTGATGAAACTGGCCCTTCCTGTATAAATTTATGGCTGCCAGTGAATCAACTTTTTTTTTTTTTTGGAAGATTTATACAAATCTTTGAAGAACTCTACCAGAAGAACATTGATATTTAGACATACAGGATTCAAGGATAAGAATAATAATGCTTCCTCTTTACTAGGAGCCACATTTGCTTTGACCAAAGTAAACCCTTTCATAGCATTACCAAAGTAAACCCTTTCATAGCATGAACCAATTCCTTGGTTCCTCTTTACTAGGAGCCACATTTGCTTTGACCAAAGTAAACCCTTTCATAGCATTCAACTATTCCTTGGCTCATCCAGTCCAATTCAATTGGAAAAAATAAGGAGAGTTGCATTGTAAGCTGGTTTATCATCTAAAGTTCACCTTTTTGCTCTGAAGTCTCCTGGTTTGGTCCTGGGTGTCTGCTAGCTGTCACATGGGCATCACCAGGTGTTCAGAAGATCCACCTCTGTGCCAGGTTTCTGCGTAGCTTGAGCTTGTCTCAGAAGCAACTTAGTGATTTCTGAGCATGAAAAGCTTTGTCATGTAAGAGGAAGAAATCAGGGTGGGGGGGTGGAAATGGCAAAGAAGTAGGAGAATGAAAAAGTCCAGTCAAAAATAACCTGAGACCATGCACCCTGTGGTCCCTTGGGCAGCCAGAGATCCCAGCAAGAGCAGCCTGTGCCTGGCAGGCCTCAGTGAAAAAGCCTGGAGGTCAGAGCTCTGCTGCCCTTTGCATCCTGAGGACTGGCTCTGTGGGAAGTGCTCCCAGGAGCACTGATGTGGCAGAGAACAGGAGTCATATACTCTACACTGTACCCTTGCAGTGATTGAGTCAGAGAAATTAGAGATGGAAAATGCACTTAGGTCACTTGGTCTGTTCCCCAACTGTTTAAAGGTTGCCCCCTACAATGTGTTCTTCATTGCTTTGTCTAGTCAGCTTCCCCCTTTTCCCTGGGGGTACCATTCCACATAGTAATAGACCTCGTTGTTAGGAAAATTTTCCTGATGTGCAGCCTAAATTTTCCTTGGCTCACGTTCATCCCACTACTTCAGTTAAAACCTCCTAGTCAGCTCTTAACTTCTCTCCACCTCAGGCCCTTTTCTTCCATCAGAGGAAACAAATGAGTCTGATGGAGTAAAGCCCTGTGTGTTTAAAAAATAATGACATCCTTACCTCCCAAGAGTGATAGTCCATACAGAATTAACATTAAATGTGCAAATTGCCTTATTTTACACAGAAGAAATGAATAGGCCCCTGGAAGCTTTAATCACTTGTCTGTTGGCATGGCATGAAAAGTCCAATGTCTACCACCATTTACTGAAACACATGGAGCCAGGTCCCACCTGGAACAGATCAATCTGCCCTGGTTGGTCAATCCAAGCTCTAAGTCCCATGGAAATTTGCATCACCCAAAGGACTGTGAGTTCCCTTCCCAGTCAAGGCTGGGAATAGAAGCATTTTCCACTCACTGGTGACATTTGTCATGAACCGTGGGTCACCAGGCTGGTGTCACCAACACTTTCACTGCCCTGGAGAATCTGGGAGAAACTGTGGGGTTTGGATTTCCCCTCACAGACAGCCAAGTTAAGCTAAGAATCCACTGTACTCTCCTAGCAGAGCCACATGAGCATCTGATGTTTTGATTCTGCTGACAGGGAGAAGAAATGTCATTTTCTATCGACCCAAAATAAATACTGTCCAAAAAATTTGAGGAAATGGGTAAAATAGCAATGCAGAGGAAGCAAAATGCTTCAATTATTTCTTGAAGTACTGGCGTGGCTTGATATCTTTAATAAAATAAATATCTAGAAACAGTCGTTGGTATTTTTATACTTTTTCAGGACTCTCTTATTTTTGTTTTGTGACAAAAACAATTTGTTGCCATCACCATGAATCACCAAGGGCTTCAGCTGGTGGAAATCCAAAATTTTCTGTTCAAAATATGTTTTGAATTAAAGTTGTAAGTGGTAAGCTCTTCTAGAGGGCTGTTCCAGTAAGACCTGTCTCTGAATAAAATGAGATTTCAGCCAAAGTTCAAGATAAATGGGAAGCTGGGCTGAGTGGCAGATGGGAACGATGTGGATCAAATCAGATGTTGACATTATACGATGTACAGCAATTGTCTGGGAACCACTTCCACAAGAAAAAGCAGTAGTGAGAAGTTACTGTTTCATCCTGGCTTATTTTAGAGAGTCTGCAGCAGAACCTGGCAAGGGGTTGTGGTGCACTTCTGTCTTCAACTTCTACATAACTGAATTCCTCTTTGTTGAGGGGAAGATTTCAGTTTCATATATCACTTGTTATTAATAATTACCTTGTGCTGTTACAGTGTTTGAAATCCCTTTCCATGCTAAGCTTTGCATGATGGTAGAACAAAAACCTACTCCTTGCTGTGCAAATGTAAAGGTTTGGTGTAAAATGAGGGGGACAGAGAGCAATCAGTGTTGTAGAGGAGCAGATGGACACCTTTGCTCAGTGCTGCAGTCCTGGCACGCCCAGCAGAAAGGACAGAGTCTCATCCCTTCATGCCAGGCTGGAAGGGGCTCTGAGCAACCTGATCTCATGGAAGGTGTCCCTGCCCATGACAGGGAATTGGAACTGGGTGATCTTTAAGGTCCCTTCCAAGCCAAACCATTCTGTGGTTCTGTGACATCTGAAAGCCCAGAGTATGTCACCTTTATTTCCTGTAAGACCAGTACTAATTGCCTAATGTCCTACAGCCTAACTGGCTAAGCCAAGAGCAGGGTTTCAGTGTCTGTCAAGAGGAAGAAAAATTCCATGTGGAAGATGACCAGAAACACCTGAGCAAGTACAAAACATGCTGGTTTTTATCATTCAAAAGCAGCCTCTCAGCCCAGCCATGGCTGGGAAAGCCCTTGGGTCCAGCTTTACTCAGCTCCAGTGCACTTTGGGAGCAGCGCTGCCTGCCTTGGTGTTCCTCCGGCACAGTGGGCTCCACAGCCAACTGGAGCTGAACAGATCCTGCATTTCTATTGCATCCTTGGGTGATGGAGGCTCCCCAGCCCATGGGATGAGTGTGGAGTATATGGATTTGGTCCCTGCCTGGGTGACTCAGTTGCTCCCCAAGCACAGCCATGACCAGCACAAGCACTGCACACACAGCCCAGGACAGGGACAGTCAGGGCCACAGGGTGTCCTTGCCCACGCTGGTGGTGCAGCATCTTCTGCCCCGTGGCATCCAAAGGGGATCTTTCACCAGGTTGGCAGCTGTGGATCAGGATAAAGTTCTCTGGTTATGGGTGCAGCCAATCCTGTCACAGGTGTGCTGGTTAGTTGTTCACGGACTGAAACACTGAAGAGAAACCCAAAGAACTCTGCAAAATGCTGTACTGAAAGGTCTGGGAGGAAGCTGGAGGCACAGTCCCTATGGCTTTGTGGGCAGAGTTGGGTGCCCACAGGGGCATCTGGCAGGGGGTACCTGCTTTGTGCTGCCCAGACAGAGCTGTGATGGAAAACCCTCTTGTCTGGAGGAGGGAGTTCATTCCCAGGCTCTGAGCTGCCAGCTTGCAGCTGGGCTAACGGGAAGGAATGCACTCCCCAGCAATGATTCTTTATAAATTATTTTTACTGGAAGATTTGAGTGTCGTTACGGTGAATGTGTGTACAAATATTGGAAGAACAATGTGTGCTAGAGAAAACAAAGTGAAAAACCACCCGGCTTCCTATTTCTCCTGGGTAAACCTGTGATTTCTCCCACCTTCTTGAGTTGCAGTCTAATACAATATTGTACAGCCTGCTGCCTCTTTAAATAATTCCTGCTGGAGTAGCAGACACTGAGTACATCACTCAAACCCCATGAAGTTGTTTAGCTTTCCGTTCCACATCCTGAGGAGTTAATTCTCTGGGAGAATGGAATGACCTGGATGTTCCTCTGGGTGCTCTCCTGGCACAGGATAACTCCTGGCATGGGGCTGGAGCTGGATATTTTGGGGGAGGGCTTCTAGTTTTACTGTCAGTCCTATTCTCCTGAGTTCCCATTTCCCCTCTTCCTGTTCCTCACACTGCTATTGTGATTCAAATAAATGTGATATATTAATGTTTCACCGGTTTAAAATGAACTGCAATTACTAACAGAGGATTTATTTTGTTTACTTCCAGCCACCTAGAAGTCAAGCATCTGGCTTACAGGAGTCATCTATAGTCTGGGGAGAGCCATGGGCATTGCCAGAAGTCAAATGCCTTCCTACCTATTTTAAAGACCTCTTTTTAGGCAGAGATAAAAGCCCATGGCTGTAAAGGAAATACAAACCCCAGGTTTAGATGATTCAGGTGTGGTGACTTGAAACCCACCTTCAATATTTGTTCAGAAACAAACTGTGAAAGATGAGATCAGTGTGTTTGGGATTTTGATAGGGAGGCCACAAGGGGCTGTGTTGATCACAATGCTGACTCTAACAACCTGGCCTCCAGCCTTTACATTTTCTCATCCAGAGTGTTTAAGGGTGTTTTAGTAAAAAAGCAAAGCAGCATCTGCCAATTTTAAAGTAAATCTTTCCCCATAAATTCCTGACTTGGAAAATAACAAGGCTGTGGAAGAGGAAGAAGGAGCAACTAAAGATGTCACAAGAGAAAAAAGGCCAGCGGGGGATTTTTAATATTTTAACAGCCCCTGGAGTGTGAGATGATGAAGTTATTTCTACACAGACTTTGAACACTCACCAAGGCACTGTAACTTTCAGCCCCTCATGCTTTGAGCTGAATCAAAATGAATAATTTAGAGAAGAAAGTCTCTTGAACTCTTTGCCATGGTTTGTGTGGGTCTATCACGTTGTCATTTCCACAGGCGCTGGGGAACTGTAGGGACACAGTGCCAGCTCTACTGGGGTTTCTTTCTTCAGCCATTCTTCTGCCACTTTAAGGGGCTTTAGGAGACTTTTTGGTGGTAAGGTGTGCTCTAGCTGTTGACTGGCAGCATAGCACATGTGGAGCAGCAGCTCAGAGGTGCCAGTAAAACTGCTGAGCACACACAGAGCAGCAGCAGGGCTGGATGGGAGCTGGGACAGGTGAAAGCCAAGAAGAGCAAACAAAACCTGATATGGAGTCAAACTTTTGCCAACAAAGTGATGCAGTCAGAACAACCACTTATTTCTTGCAGTGTTTAAGAGGTTTAATGAAGTTGAGGGTGTAATTCCCAAAGGACTCGAGTGTTGAATGCACTGAGTAGAGAAAAATGCACTTGGCTAAATGAGGAGCATGTGGGCAGGACCCCTCTTAGCATGGCAGAGAAGCCCTTTTAGGCCATGGTGGGGCTGCCCAGAAGTACCTGAGCTGGGTTTTAACTCACATGGACCGGGCAGAAGACTCTGCAGATGGGGACCTGTGGCATTAGAAGGGCCCTGGCTGGTTTCATGCTGGCTCAGGGTGCAGGGGCTGCTCCTGCCCACAGCCAGCTTCTGCCCCTCCCTTTGTCCCCACAGCCAGTTGCTGTGCCCTGTGAGGGCCAGCAGTGGTTACCAAGTTAATCCAAAAGCTGCTACATCTGCCTACAGGCTCTGGTCCTGCTTTGTTGTCAGGATGCTGCAGGACCAGGCAGCTTGGAGTCTAGACAGCAAAGGTGTTCAGCATCTAATATCTTTGGCTGTGACACCACAGAAATCTCATTCCTCTAGGAAGAGGCTCAGGAATAGCACTCTTCCCTCCCTGCCAGCTGGATTACACTCATAGCATCTTTGAGAATGAAGAACACTGCTTTGCAGCTGAATATAGGCAACTTTTTCGGGCTTTTTCTGGATTTCCATGCCATGGAAACTGTTCCCAAATCCCTTAGACAGCTCAATGAAGTCAGCTCTAACCTTGGTTGGTAAAGCATCAGCAGCTGCACAGTAATACTTTCTGAACTTATAGCTGCGTACCTTGCATGGATCTAGAAAACTCCAGTGACATTTTAATTAACATTAAGCCATGAAAGGTTACTAATGGAAAACAGCAGGATCAATCAAACAAAACTATCAATAGAGGAGGAATATGCTATTTATTTACTACTTATGCTAAGATAAAAGATGGAAATATGGTAAAAAATGAAAATTATTCCATTTAGTTTTTCAATCTTGGAGGTTTTCCCTTTCTTTCCTGCTCTATATTTCATAACAAAAGGCAGAAAAGTGATAAACTTCCTTTATGTTTGCTTTTTTAGTCTAAGGAAAGTGCAATGGACAAATCCAAAACCAAAATGTTTTAAAGATACTCCTTTTATCTCCTTTAGTTGAAACACATATTTAAACATAAACTTAAAAGGTAGTATAAGACATCTATGAAATTGTTGGGGGTTTTTTTTCACCTTCTTGCTAAACACAGCAGAGGAAAAAAATGTCTGATCAGACTAGAAAAAAAACCATGATTGAGCAGGACAATTCCTTTGTCTTTCAGGCACAGACTCAAAAAATATGGATAGGTTTATATATAAATACATATGCAGTAACCAAAACCTCAAATTCAAATACACCTGAGCTTTGGGGAAGTTTGTATATTGATTCAATCTTTGTGGCTTAGGCTCATCTGTAACAGAAATATTTGCAAATAGACAGAATACTTCCTCTTTAATCTTATCTAGTGATCTGTCTGTCTGGGATTTTCCTAGAGATGGCCTCAGATCCTGATATCTGAGGGCTGTGTAGCTAAATTATAGCAAGATCATACACAGCTTCACAGAGACCTTTACTTTCTTCTCTTTGCCATGAGCATGTGTTTTGTTTTAATCCACTGGGATGAAAAGCAGAGCAGCAGCATAGCCTGGCTCAGCTGCCACCAGGACTGTGCTTGGCCCACATTTGGGAAGAGATATTTGGACTGCTGGTTCATAAAATTGTAGAATGATTTGGGTTGGAAGGGACCTTAAAGATCAGGGACACTGTGGACAAGAACAGCTTGGTCTGGTTGTTTGCACTATGGGCAGACTGCAGCTGAGATGCACAAAACAGCTCTGCAAGAGCTGTTAGTTCTCTTCCCAGGGGCTCTTCCAGAGCTCCAAGCACATCCCGGTATTCATCTCCAGCTCTGGTGCCTCCACCTGTACAATCATACCTCACCAGCTGCTCTACAGGTCAGACATCTGGGAAGAGCAAATCCTGGATTCGTGTCCATTTTTTAGGGTTTCACATCTTCGATGCTACCTTTAGGCAAGCTACTGCACCTTGGCAATAGGGAAAGATGGTGAAATGTCAGGATTTATCCACATGTGCTAATTGCTGTAAATTAGATTGGTCTGTTTATGCCCTTGAAGAACCCTGGGCACCACTGGTAAATCAGACAGATTGACTTGAGCTAAGCACCTCTCTCTTGGAGGGCAGGAGGTGGATGAGGCTGTTTAGTAGCTGTTCAGCCCCACTGCTCCTTAGACAACTACCCTGCTTTATATTCTGAACAATTTATCATGGCTTATACCTGTGCTGGTAGTTACAATTACCCCTGAGATTCAGTGCACTGGGAAGGACTCCAATTTCAACAGAGCTGTGCCATTCAACATGGATATGGATAAACATGGAAATTTTTCAGAGTTTCATTGTGTTGTTTCCTTTCTGTGTCCCCCCACATTGCCCAGAGTGGTTTTGTCATCGCCTTGAGCATTTTCTCGCGGGTAACTTCTCACCACTTCAGATTCCCAGCATTTTCTGTGTGAGCCCTCACCGGCTCCTACCAGCGCTCGTGTGGTTAATGGGTGAGAGGAGGGGAGTGAGCGCATCCGAAAGGAACGCGAGAAACATAAACAATTTTATTAACAAGACCACAAAACTATTTTTTAATGTATGCAGCCATTTACAAGGGGCAAACAACAAACCATCAGAAAAACCCACTGGGGAGACGTGGTCGGAGACACGGTCGTTGTCTGCGACTGCAATGAACTTGCTCCAGTGGTGTGGGCGGGTTTGGGGAGGGTCCCTTTCCTCTGGCCAGCACCACTCCCTGTGAAATCTGGCACTAAGGAGGTGGGGTGCCACCAGCATCCTGCTGGGGTGCCAGGGACGATGCCAGCTGGGTGAGGGCTCGGGCAATCGTGGAGAGGTGGCTGTTCATGGTCCGCAGCTCCGCCAGGATGTCGCTGACGTTCGCCGACGCCTCGGAGCCCGCGGGCACAGCCTGGGCAGCCCGCGGTGGGGACGCAGTTCCTGGAGCGCTGCTTCCCATAGCTGCTGGCTGGGGATTTTCCTCTTGGGAGGGTTGTGGGGCTGGGCTGCTGCAGGGCTTCATGCTTTCCAGGGAGCCTGTGCTTATGGGTGGCTGGTCTTCCTCCTTGCCTTGGATGGTGGCAAGCGTTGCTGAGGCGAGGAAGGGCAGCCAGTTGATGAGGTGGGTGGCACCACTGGGTGGGACAACCGGCAGATAAATCCCAGGGTGCAGGGATGGAGTAGAGGCAGGTGGAGCGGGAAGAGAAGGAAGTCCAGGGTGAACAGTGGCAGCAGGGGTGGATATTGATGGTGAAATAGGAGGTGGTTTCGGATGTAAGGCTGCAACACATGTGGGTAATGGTGGTGAAAACGATGCAGTACCAGTGTCAGAGGAACAGGAGGGTGATGCTGGAGCTGTGAAAGGTCCAGGCTCTTCAGAAGTAGGTGGTGAAGTGGCAGCAGGTGGAGCATCAGGAGTGCAAGGATCTGAATCTGCAAGGAAGATACACCATGAGCCTTCATTCACACATATACTCACATACAGACTGCTGCCGGCTGTCCCCTCAATGGGACCAAGCCTTCTTTGATGAAAGGAGAAATTTCACCAGCTGGCAGTGATACTCTCTGTAGGCCCATTAGAAAAGAACAGATGTAATCTAAGACAAGAGCCTATTGTAGGTAAGCATGAACTAAATATTATAAAACTAAATTATCTTTCCACTCTCATTCTTCATAAAACCTGTGGACAGGCCTGAACATTTTTCTGGTTGGCATCTCATAGCTATGAATTAGCTGGTGAATTCCCTACTTGTTTTCCTGGCCAGCCATGGAACCATGGTAATGTTCTAAGTGACTCAGATGTCCTGTGTAGATGGGAGGGCTGGATGGCTTCTGCCTGAGCTAAATTTCTGCTTTACAGAGGGTCCCAGTTTTCAGCATTTTGGTTTGAACAGACAGACACAATAAGTTTAGACCCTTCAATTTTTTTTTATGTGTGGAGACATGGCAGAGTTCAGACAAAGTATGATGTATATCCTTGCCTAGATCCCTTCAGCAACTTCAGATATGAAAATCAAAAAGAAAAGACAGAAAGAAACTGTTGACACTGTGCGTCCCTGACTGACATTTGTGCCCTCTTGTAAGTAGTTCAGTGGACCTCATCTGATGTCCACTAGGGTCATTAGAAACATTCTTACTTGGACTGAGTCCCTTAGATATAGCATAGGAAGAAAGAGCAACCTCTAGACAATACAAAGAGGCTTGGAGAGCCACATGATAGTCTAAGGTGCTCTACCCACTCTGCCCAGTTGCTAAATACCATATGGTAAGCATGATGATCCTATTTTTACAATCATTCTGAAAGCCAGAAATACAATAAGAAATTTTACCTTTTCAACAGCCTCAAAGATTTGTGTAGGTGGAATTACAATGTCACACTATACATCTTTATTTTAGCATTGGGAACACATTATACAAGAGGTGGTGAGATGCTACAGGAGTGGTCAGTGTAAAACAGATGGATTTTAAAACTACTTTTGCTGCAATTAAGTGCAAATTTTAAGGCACTGCTGTGGATAAAAAGACACAAATTAATAAATTTATCTAGGTTAAAACAACCTAGAGAAAGCCAAGTACTGAGGTGTTAACACTATGCTATTATTATTTCTGGCATCTAAAAAATCTGATGTGAGAAATCCATTTTCATTTACTGGCTGCTTTGGTATTCCAGATAGCAAACTGAAATTCTGATTCAAAAGCAAAGGTTTTTCCCTGTCATTCCTAATACCAAACCAGCTGGACATGCAGCCAGAAAAAGTCCATCTTTGTCCCACATGGGACTACTATGTTGTTCTTAACCAGACACACATGTGGCTTGGAGGGGATTATGACACAAAACTGAGTCTGTCTTTATGTTCCTGAGATTTTTATGGAGAGTTACTGCAGGTTCCTTGAAATGGTTTCCTTCCTTTGTGTATTGGCTTTCTTCCCAATACGAGGTCCCTGCCTACACAGGCACTCGGCCCCTGTCCACTGGAGGTGGGCTGAGGATGCTGGATTTTGGGCTTCCAAAGTGCTCTTGATTTGCCTTTGGTTTTTCAAAACAAAAACAAAAATAAAGCACAGCTCAACTACAGGTTCCTTTTCCATCCAAACCACTGAAGTTTGCAAGGACTGAGATGAAAGTTTCAGGTTTGGCTGCACTGTGGTGTTAACCAGAACAGTGTTTATGGTCCATATATAGTGCAGCTAATCCCTGTCCACACTGCCCAAGCAAACCAAATTAAATGTAATGTTTTTCCATACATTAGAGATCAGAGGAAGCTTGACAAACCTTATAGTAATCTGGTTTACAATCTGTGGCAAATAACTGTCACAATTGATTCTTAAATAGTCAGAGATACTGGAGTTAATATACGAAGAGTAGCAACTTATACAGACAAAAATAGAGGCAAAAATCTGGACACCAAAGGCTCTTCCATTTGGCTGAAACCTTTCCAAGCAGTGTGGTTTCCCTATCAGAAGCCACAGCTTTGTCATTCCCCTAATCCCACTTTAAGATTTATTTATGCCATGTAGCCTTTAAACACAACTTTCTCATCTTGATCAGGCTCCCACACTTCCATCTAAGAAATTCCACATGGATGTCTGGACACCTGCACAGAGATCCCTGTGTATCCAGGACATGTGGGAGCTGTTGCAATGCTCAGATCATAGAACACAGAGTGACTGATGGTTGGGATGGGTCTGACCCAGCTGCTGAGCATCCAAAGACTGCAGAATCACAGCATCACTGAGGCTGGGAGGGACCTCTGTGGACTGCCCAGTCACAAACTCTACTCAAAGCAGTGTCAACAATTTTTTTCTCCAAGGTCAAAATTGCTGGAGTGTGTTTGAGAAAGCCCAGTTATATGGGAGTTCTGAGTAGGATGAAACCTGGAGCAAGCAACTACTGTTGTGTATCAGATACAAAGGGATAATTCTCTTTATTTCCTTCCTCTCTAATGCTGGTTTTTCTTTTTTTTTTTCTCTCATTACAACTCATCACAGCTTTAGTGCCTGGTCATTTCCACTTTTTTTTTGTACAGTCCTCATAGAAAGAGAATCTTAACAGAGGCATCCAGGTGCACTGTCACTGCTGGAGGTGTTCAATCCCCATCTAGACAGAGCTGGAGCTAAGTGGGGTTGGATGGATGCCTGCAGAGAAGAGAGATGTTGAACACATAGTGTTCAGACAGCTGCAGTTACCTTCCCTAAAGACATCAGCCACCTGTTCCTGGTCATTCAGGGTCCCCCAGTACACCCAGTCCACAGAAGCAGGGTGGATGCTGTAGCCTACCCCACATGCAAAGACTGACTGTTCAAGGCAAGCTTGTGGCTTAGAAGAAAATTTATATCAGCAGCTGGGGGAGTGAATCCAGGGTTGGGATCAACTTCATCTAAACTGAACTAAAGGTGCTTGGTGAAGAAATTCCTCGGAAGTCCCCGCACTTTCCAAGTTGTGTATAGAGGGAAAAACCCCTAAATGAAGGTTTAGACATGTAAAATGTATCTCTCTGGGCAGCCTCAAGAGTCACTTCTTTTATATTGAGATCACATGCAGCTTTGCCTCATCCTTTAGGAGGACTGTTTTACTGAGATGGGATTCCAGTCACAGAATCACAGAATATCCAGAGCTGGAAGGAACCTGCAAGGCTCATTGAGTCCAAATCCTGGTCCTGAACAGGTCCACCCCAAAAATCATACCATGTCTCTGAGAGTGTGTTGTAGTTTTTCTTGAGCTCTGCCAGGCTTGGTGCCATGACCACTTCCATGGGGAGCCTGTTCCAGTGCCCAGTCACACTCTGGGTGAAGAAACCTCTCCTAATATCCACCACAAACCTCCCCTGATACAGCTTCATGCCATTCCCTCAAGTCACCTTTGGCTTGTCTGTCTATACACAGTCACAGTCTAAAGCATAGCTGTCTACATCTTATCTAATTCCCAAGCCTTTCTTTGCATTCAGTGAATTACATAAGTCGAGCATCACCTCTCTATTGCTAGAATGGGAGATTTCTTCATCACTTTGCTGGGAATAATGTTGGATAACTAAATTGGATGTGGATGTCATGATCTGAAAATACCTACATTGCAAAAGAGTGGATAAAAATGACTGCCTAGCTTAAAAACATTCCCTACCTTCCTGATCTACTCTGGATCTCCCAAAGGGAAAGCCACTGTACATCCTTGTTGTACCTATTTGCATGTAGGAGGGAACTCTTCTACTCTGCCACCTCCAAGAGGATCTCAGGGTGTCCAAAACTCATGGCACTGTAAATTGGGTAGGTAATTCAGTAATGAGAGCGACCAGAAGAGCACCTTCGGGAGGGGATTTCCTAGTACATGTCCTGCTCATGATGATGGATGTCACCAAAAGATTAATGATCTGCCCTGTGAGAATGGCCAACTGAAGTTATTTTAAATGCATTCAGCTGTATCAGAAGATCATGTACTTAACTTTAGAGTCAGCCTTGGCTATCTAAGCTGCTTTTGTTTGACTACTGATTTTATCTGCCTTGCAGCTAAATTGCTGCAAACTCTGATTTCTTAGTCTATTGTCAACAAACAAGGAAAAGGTCTGTGAAGAAGAAACCTTGAGGCAAAAGCAGGAGCATGACTTTCCTCAGATTCAGCTCATCTAATATCAGCCCTTTAGCTGGCATCTAGCATGAGGCAGTCGTCTTGGCTCCAGTCAAGAAAGAAGCACCTCTGGGGTAAAGCCATTCCAAGCTATCAAGTCCCTAAGAGGGGTGAAGGATCATAAAGTGTCCCTGCCCTCCCAGAACTTCTGCTAAGCTTAGATGGGCTGAGTATCTTCTAAGTGGCTGAAGTTGGGTGAGCTGGATTTCTCACTTTATAGGTAGATGTAACAAGTAATTTCAATAATCACAGATTGGAACAGGCTGGAAAGGACCAGAAGGGGTCATCTTGTCCATGCCCCCTGTTTAAGCAGGGCCATCACAGAACACAGGACACAGGGTTTTGTCCAGGCATTTCTGGAATACCCCATTGAGCAGACTCCCCACCCTATCTGGACAGTCTGTTCCAGTGCTTGGACACTGTCCAGGAAAGAAGTTCTTCCTCATGGTCAGGGGGAACTTCCTGGGCATCAGTTTCTGCCCACTGCCCCTTGTCCTACTGCTGGGCACCACAGACTAGAGCTTGGCTCCATCCTCTTGGCACCACCAATTTCCTATCAAATCTCAATAGCAGATGGGTAATGCTGCTTCTGTGTTGCCGTGGAAAGCACAAAACCATAGAGATAAGGTTTAAAAAACCAGAAGAGTAGAACCTGAAGCCCCTAGAGTGCTTCAAGGAATGAGCTTGTGGTTGAGAAGGTGATAATCTTTCAAGTGAGTCAGGACAGAACAAGCAATCTATTTCAATAGTGCCAGTACTTCATTTATTTAAATAACCAGGACTTCAAGGGGGCTTAAAAAAGTGAGGGACAACAACTTTTAAAGAGGGAAGATAGTGATAGGAAAAGGGGGAATGATTTTAAACTAAAAGAAGAGACATTCAGACTCAGCACCAGAAGAAAGTTTTTACTCAGAGGGTAGTGAGGCACTGGAACAGGTTGCTCAGAGAAAATGTGCCTTCCCTGGAAGTGTTCAAAGCCAGATTGGATGTGGCTTTGAGCACCCTGGTCTGGTGGAAGGTGTCCCTGCAATGAGTAGAGAGGTTGGAATGAGAAAATCTTTAACATTCCTTCCATCCCAAAATGTTCTGTGATCCTGTGATGCTGTGATTCAATGATAAGGATTTTGAGATGCTGAAATGATCTCTTTGGTGAGACAGTGACCTGCAGGAGGCCTCTGTGCCGTGTCCTTTCTGCTCAGGTTTGTGCAGCTGCTCTAAAGCTCTCGGTGTCTGTGTGTGTGTGTGTCTGCGGGACCGAGTGCGTGTGCTCTCCCCCTGCATATCACAGCTGCTTCCCAAGAAAGGCTAAATATACTCCTGCCTCCGCTTTCTGGTGAGAAGTGAAACTCAGGTCCCAACAGCTTGTGGTAAATGAAAGCCCAAGAGCAGCGTGTGCGTCACTGAGGGTGGTGCTGCTTTTGCACGGACAAAAATCCATCTTTGGGACCTGAATCTGAAGCCAACCCTCCTGCACTGCTCAGGTTTGATTCAGATGGAGAGGCATTGCTTCTCACTGCCAGGCTAAGTCAAGTTTAGAAGGGTTTCAAGCAAGTTTAGAAGGGATTAAGTCACCATTTTGGGTGAAGAGGCCACGGGACATGACTTGTGGAGTCGGTCTGAACAGAAGCATCAGTGAGAGCACTCCAGGATTGGTGTTTGCATACATGTGATTTCAGAAACAGAATTTGGCTCTAGATATTATTTAGGCTCTAGTCTAGCCCTTAATTAATTAATTAATCTAAATTAGCTCTGAACACTGGCTTTTGGGTGAGCAGCTTAGAAATGCATAGAAAATTCATAAAAGCATTAGGAAAGCTTATTTTTAATTATTTTTTAGATAAAGAAAATCACATATGTATCCTCGGAACCCACTCCTCTCTTCATAGGTAGAAAAATCATAAAATATTTTATATATCAAGATGCTGGTCCCTTTAATGATAGGAGTGTTTTTATGTATTTAAATATGTCTGTTCAAACCAGGAGTTTTGTGCAAAATACTAATTCGAAAAAAAAAATAGATGACAGTATTCCAAATCAACCCTATTCCTCTGGTTTGTGGCTTATTTTTAAAGGGATTTTGCAAATAATTGCAAATAATTGTAGTTTGCGAGAACAATGCTGTAATGGAGCACATGGCAAAGTCTCTTCCAGGGTCCATGGCATTTCACCAAAAACACCCCAACTCTGTCTCTGTGTTGTCAAACTGGTTGAGTCATTTCAGGAAGACTCCTTCCTCTGGCTTCTTGCTTTTTAAGCAGCCTAATAACCATCCATGACCTACTCTAAATATTTTAATTAATTTAAAAGTTTTTCTGACTTCATAAAGTTGTGCATTTCTTTGGAATTTGTTTCTTTTTTTTATTCGATTGTGGTCTGTTTTGGGGTCTGTTTCTTTTCTTTCAGGTACAGTACACCAGGCTTAGCTGGACTGAGCTTTATGTGACTAATCCCATTATGACTCCTGTGGAGTTGTGCTCTTTCAAAATTTCTTGAGTAATAGTCTGTTATGAGTACATACTTATTCCCATGTCATGCGAACAAATTCGTTCTCACAGTTTGTCATGGGCCATCTGCTTTTTCATCTTTGTCCCTGGCTTAATTTCAGTGAGATTTTATTCACTTCCTGACAAAATGTGTGTTTTTACACTCATTTGGGACCAGATTTTCCAGGAACCTGAGGTCCTTCTTTGACACCTAAGGGACAGAGCCAGACTTTTTGAAGTGCTCTGCAGCTCCTGTGATTTCTGAAAACAGAAGAGTCCCTGAGGATGCCCTGACATCTCAGTGTGGGGAGGGAATGGGAAAAGAGGAGGTAGGCATGTTGGAGAGGTAATATTGTTGGGCAGCAGGCAATTCCTCATGACAGTGCTCATTGCCTAACACATTTGTCCTGCTGTGCTCAAAGCACTGCACAGAAGAGTCCCACACTGGCTGAACTTTTTTGGGGCCAGACTGAAGCACACGAAAAATTAAATGCCCTGACAGAAGTCCAGAGCCAGGACCAAAGGCCACTCTCATCTTCCCTATCAGCCAGCATTACCAATGTTGGTTCCTTTGCTCTAAGCTTCTATTAACACAACCTAAACTGGGGAAAGATTCTTTCCCTCCCCTTTGCAGTACAGAAAAAAGGCACAGCATAAAAATCTGTTGTGCGTAAGGAGACTGCCAGCCCAGCCCTCCCGTGGCCACACAAGAACATCTCTTCCACCCACACACGCTCCCTTCTCAGCAACTTAGTGAGGATGGCAAAGTGGCTTGGGAGACTTTTTAGGTCCTCTGAAACTAAAATAAGACTGACAACTACTTCTGGAGAGCCAAAAGAAACAGGAAGAAGAAGAAAGTGGTATAATTGTTCAGACCATTTTGTTCAGACTGCCTTGTATTTTGCCTCTGTCAAGGTCAGTCAATGCTGCCTCCAAGGAAATATCAAAAAATCTTCAATAACAGCTATACCTTAGTCCATTGTAGGAAATTTTCCTGATGTTCCATTAATGAATCAGGGTTTTGGCCCAGGACAGATGTTTACACTATCAACAATCACCTTCAATGGAGGCCAACAGATTTGATTTAAGATCAGGCTCAAAATGAATGGCAACTGCATGGACTGCAGCTGAAAGAGCTTGTGTGTAATTACCTCTCTGGATCTGGCCATTAGCTACACCAAAGGGTTTTTCCTGTTTTGAAACAGACAGCTTTTCTGACACGTGTAATTCTTCTGAGACTCTTGTTTTCTTTTCCTAATAAGTACTATTGTCTTTTTAAATGCTCCTATTATGGTCTTATTTGCATTGTAAACATCACATAATTTTTTTATTATTTTTCTTTTTCCTGTTTCTTTTTTCCCTTTTTTTTGTCATCCTTTGGCAAGGTTTTGGCAATTAATTCCTACAGCAATGAGTTTCTCAGTCTAGTTTTACATCATGTGAGGAAATTTTTCCATTTATGAGGGAATTTTTGATAATGATAAGCCAAGAACATTTTCTGAAAAAACACCTGTGTTCCTACTCTATGTACCTTTCTCAATTGCACTTCCTGCCACACATGGCCCTAGAATAAATCCATGATCCCATAACATTCAGCAGGTACTAAGAGATGCAAAAGAGAATAGACAAGATATGTATCTTTTACCTTTAAACCAAAGGATCATAGAATGATTAAGGTTACAAAAGACGTCCAATATCATCAAGTCCAACCATTAACCTAAGAGTGTCTGGTCCATCCCTAAATCATGTCCCCAAGTGCCACATCTAAACATTTTTTGAATGCTTCCAGTGATGATGATTCCACCACTTCCCTGGGCAATGTTCCAATGCTGGACAACCCATTCAGTGAAGAAATTTTTCAAAATATCCAATCTAAACCTCCCCTGGCACAACTTGAGGCCTTTTCCTCTCATCTTATTCCTTGTTATCTGGAAGATGAGGTCAACCCTCATTTGGCTACCACCTTTTTCAGACGGTTGCAGAGAATGAGAAGGCCCCATGGAGCCTCCTTTTCTCCTGGCTCAGACCCCCAGCTCCCTCAGCTGTTCCTCATCAGACTTGTGCTCCAGACCCTTCACCACCTCCATTGTCCTTTCCTGGACATGCTCCAGCATCTCAGGATGAGGCAACCAGGAACATTTATAGAAACAAATCTTGATGGTCCAGATATTTTAGGTTTATTTTTCTTTGCTGGTTTGAGATTAGTTTAATATCTTAACATATATTCTCTGAAGGCTTCAAAGCAGATTCAAATGTTAATTAACCAAAGATATATTTTCCTGCTGTTTTTTTCCCCAGGAAAAATATGAGACACACCATGCAATCTTATGGTTTTAGTAGCCAGTGAGTCAAGTCTGGAAATTTGGTTCACATGAGTCAATGAGATTTCAGGTTGCTACAGAGAGTCCAGCAAGGAAAATGTTCAGCAGTGGACAGGCCTCCTTTGCAGACACCATATGGCCTTTCTTGGGCTGATTCATGAAACAATCTACATCCAGGCTGGGTTACCTTGAACCTCTCCATGCTCTGCTTTTGGATGGCTTACCTCTCTCAAAGGCTTGCCACAGCTGTGCACTCCACTGAAACACAGGAACTCTGTATTTTCCTGGGAATTTACCATCCAACTGCCCCAGCACAAGGCTTCTGCTAAGCCTTAGAGTCTACATAGCAGGGCAGTGGCCTAACAGTCCTTATCTTGTACCATCTTTCAAGCTGTGTAAACTCATCACTTAAATGGAAGAGACAGTGAGAAAGAGTGCAGAAAGTCCCCTGTCCCATCTAGGGCAGAACCAAGGTTGTTGATTCTCCTCAGTGAACAACTTTTAGGTGAAATAAAGGCTGAGTAGGAGGCCATGATTAGACACACCACAAAAGACTGTCTCTGCCAAATGAGCTTGGCAGTTGCTCTGCCTAAGAGTTTCAAGGCCAAAACCTGCTTGTCAAGCTAAAAGTGGACACCTTGACTGCACAATAAAGTGATCTGAGGATGACAAAGGAATGATCTTGCCATAAGTATGCAAGAAAAGTCAGAACTAACTATGTAATTGATTAAATTTTCATATATTTCCCAGTATGTTTCATCCCCAGAGGCATGGTGCCATTTTTAGGAAAATAATCTTGTAACAAAAATCCCCTGAAACTGCACAGCCCAAGGTGATTTTTATCATCTTCATGCACCAAGGAGCCACAGAGACCATATCTGTTCTGAAGATTTAACTGGGTGGGACACAGCCATATCTGAACACCTGAGCTATGCCAGTCTGGACAAGAATTATTTCCCTGAATGACCCTATGACTCCTTTGCTGTTTGTGAACTTTCCTGAGTGTACCAGGAGTTTCAGACTGGAGGAGGAATATCTCATAATTTTTTTGTGTTTAGATACTCTGGGATGCTTTCCCAATCTCTTGTGTCAGATGTGGGAGAACTTGTTTACTCCAAGGAAAGGCTTTCAGGAAAGCCCTGAAAGATTCAACTCACTTGTGATCAAATCTGAGTCCTTACTACAAAAAGGGTGAGTTCCAGCCCATGGCCAGACAGGACCCAGGCTGCTTATCCCCTCCAGCAGAGCTCCCAGCCTGGACTGAAACCACTTCCCAAGCCTGAAAGAAACTTCAAACGCCCATGGAGCCAATGCCTTGGAGATGTACCTTTTATCCTTTACACTTCAACTGCTCGATATGCCCAGGCAATTGCAGCAGGCATCATGGAAATGCTGTCTTCACAAAGACATTTTGTCTCCAATAACATTTTCATTTTACACCCAAGTCTAGCCGGAGGTGAATTCTTTTGTTTATTGAAGAGCCACAGCTCCTTTGGAACAAAATGTTCTCCTGTAAGCCGGGTGAGACGCTGGTTTTATTGAAGAACAGTCCTGCAGACCAAGACAATGCTGTACTTCACTACCCCTTTTGAATTACCACTCTGTCATTTCCCAGAGGAGCGTGATCGGCCGACCACTAAACTCTGCTTTAAGATCTTATGCCCGATCTAAATGAGACAGAATGAAGCCCTGGAGAGATTTCAACCCTTGCTTTGTTGAAACAACATTGCTTTGTTTGGAATGTATTTGCCTTTGTACTGGGGAATGAAAATGTAGCCCAGTGCCCAGTTTTGAAATACATAAATACAACATTTCTGGTAATGTAGCATATATGAAGAGATCCATAGCATATGCTTTTTCTTACGCATCCTTTTTCTGGGAGATATTCAACCAGTTTTTAAACCATCAAATCCTGAGCTCTGTGACATCTCAGTGGAGGAGGAACATATAATGCCTGTGTTTCAGGCTAGCATGGTGACCCAGTTAGGAAATCTGTAGCAGACATGAAATGAAATCCAGACCTGTGCTTGCAACAATGAACTCAGCCTTCCCTTGTATCCAGTTGGATTACACAAGCTAGGAGCCACCCAAAAGTTCATGACATCCACTCACAGCTCCAGTCAGTGGTCACCACTATTTGTCTCCCAGGTCTTTCCTGGGCTTTATTTTAATACCCTTAATTTATAAAGAGATTTAGAGTTATGATCCAAGTCATCCGACCCAGGTTGAATCCTGAGTTGGAAACAGCTGGACAACCAAGACAGTTGGACTTTTTCCTACCCCTTTCTACAAATTCAGTGTTACTTCAGTGCATCTTGGGGCAGAGATTTCATGAACACAGGCCCTTGCTGTACCATTAACTGGTGCACAAAACCACACCATCAGCAGCTGTGGAACGGCAGACAGAGAATTTGAGAGATGTAGCATGTGATAAGAACAGAAGAACTGCACTAAGGGGTTCCAGGTTCCTCATCCCCCCACCTATCCATCCTTCCCACCATGTGTCCTCCTGAATAACTTAATGGAAGAGGCACTTGGCCACTCTGAGAGCAAACAAACACGTCAGTCCTGCCCAAACAGAGGTGCTCTGTCTCTCTCTCTGAGTCCATGTCCTTTGATCACCATGGGCACCAGTTCCTGTCTGATATTTTGGGCTGTGCAGGGTGGGCTTGTTCACTCGCTAGGCAGAGATAAACACCTTGTTAGGATAGGAAGGAGTGATTCAGCCACTCCTCTCTCTAAGTCAATATTTACCCAGTGGCTCTGGGTTTGGGGGAGGGATGGTCTCTCTAGGGTCACATTCCCACCCTCCTGAGTGAGATGGCTGGAGCCACCAGTCTAAGAGGGTGCAAGCAGCCTTCTCCTGGGAGCAGAACTGCTTTTTCTAGGCTGCATTTGGATGCAAACTGGCATGCTGTGGCTATGTCTCTTTTTTTTGTTTTTTTTCTAATTGTAGTCTGAAGCTTTCCTTAATGGGACAGAGAAGTCTTTGAGACTGGAAATGTGCTCTTCTCTTTGTTTCTGGTAAGACATAACACTGTCCTCATGGGACCGCACTCCAACAGGGATATTTTAGTTCTGCCTGGCTCCACTGCTTGCTGGCCCGCAGTCTGATTGCTGTTTGTCACTGGGACTGCGAGCGCTGGGGAACAGAGACTGCCCTCACTGCAGCTGCTCTAGTAGGCTGCAGCCCTGAATTTGGCTGGGCTTCCCAACCATTTCCACGAGGCAAATAGTAACACTAATTTCAGCTGGACACTGTATTCCTTGGGCCCATTCCTAAGGGGCCGTGTTGTGCTGCCTTTGCCTTTTCTCCATGTTAAATGTGTTGTAGATTTCACCCTGGGGGTTGTTGTGTCCTGGTGGTGGATGATTATATTCCCCTATTTGAGACACTGAAGATGAAAGAGCAGTTTGAGATCCCTTTTGATAGATGGAGATACCCTTCTGCCCTAATATAATTTTGTGAAGATGTTGAATGTGTCCAGTCTTTCAGAACTTGGTCTCTTTTATACTGGTGTAAAACAGGAATAATTCCATTGGCACCAGTGTCATTTACACCAATGTAATCATGGGAGAAGGAGAAGAAATAGGCCTGCAGGGATTTTTTGTTTCTTTTGGGGGGAACCATGCTGACTGTAAAACCACAGCAAAATTATTTTTAAATGAGAAAAATTTCTTTAAGACACATCAGCCTCTTAAAAAGAGAGACAAATGGAATGAAATGCTGCAGTTCAGAAAGTCCTGCGGTATTTGGGAAATGGGGCAGTTTGCTGTAAAGGGAGTAGTAAACAGCTAAAGCCAAGAGAGCTGCAAAAAGAGAAAGACCCAGAAAATGTATCTGCTTATGAATTACATTATCAAAATTTCTCAGAGCACAAGAGATGAGATTGTAGAGGCAAGTTTATTCTCAGTACATGCATGGAAAAATGTAAGCCTCAGTAAGAACCACTGAGTAAACCTGAGAAAAGAAAATGACTATGCCTGGAAATGTTTAGGGGATGGTGTTTGTCAATTAATGAACTGAGAGGCCACCGTTTGCAGCTCACTACACAGCAAAGGCATGCATAAACTAAGCCCAAAGAAGGAGATTTTTTCTTTTTCTCCAATAAGAGGAATGCAGGGACATTTTGCTCTGTGCTTCATCTGCAATTCGTTTGTTTCCTTTCATAAAACCTGGTGATTATTGAGTAGAGAAAGTTTGCTCCAAGTGGCTGGGCAAGGGGTAATGATTACTCACACCACCAGGTTCCCATTTGCCTTCAGGTTTGTTGATTTTGATGACAAGCCTTCACCACTCAGTTTCTCAGTTGTGTCAGCAGCTTCACCAACAGCCCAGCGATGCTTTTTGTGTTAGGCTGTGCAGACAGGAGAGTGGCTCCAGACAAAAAGCACACATCGAGTTCCTACTCTCTACTGTAAGGAGCCTCAGAGTTTGACTAAGTTTAGATCCAGCCTCATGGCTTGTGCTCATCTCTAATAGAAATACACAGATATCCCAAAGAACATGTTTAAGTGGGAAGAGGAAGTTTTCCAAGGACACAATACAAGTACCTTTTTAGGGAACAGCTCTTCTCCAGGGCAAGAAGCTTCTCTCTGTCCTGCAGGAAACCTGGCATCATTGGGAATCCTCAGTATGCCAAAGGAAGAAGTGCCAAAGGATCTGCTGCCTTGTAAAATGAAGGCTGCTTGATTAACTTTATGGAAAGAAACTGAGCTTTAAAAAGACAGCATTTTGTCTTTCACACAGACTGCAAGCTGGGAGCACAGCCAGCTGGGTAGTCTGAGCTATACCAGGACTACCAGGAGACCAAGGTCAGAAGGACCCTGGATGCCACCAGGAATGTGAGAAGAGAAAGGCTGGTGAAGGAGGGATGTGGAGGAGCCAAGCTGCTGAAATTCATAAATGACTCAACAGGGAAACAAACTCATGCAGGATCCTGACTTACAAGGGAAAGCATTAAGTCTTGCGAGGAAAAAAAACCAAAACAAACCAACACAAAACCACTGTATGTCCATCTATACATCTGTTCCATAGGCTTAACTGAATCATCACAGAGAAAGAAGCCCATTTCAAGAAAGCATCTCTGCTCAGTCTTTCTGCACCTTGGTAAAGTGGTTATGCCATCAGAAATTACAAGAACCTAAAATCATCCCTGCATAGACTACAGGTAATGCTCTCATTGTAACAGCAGCAGAGGCTTGGACTGAATTACACAGCCCAACACACTCTGTACAATGCCAGAAAGAGGTACTGCACTCGGCCAGTCCTTGTGACATTATAGTCAGAGATGGGGCTTGAATCAGCACCCAAATGTCGAGTGATGCTGTGAGTCAGTTGAGATTTGTCCACCAACATTGTCATTATCCTCAATTCTGTAATTTATAAAAAAATCCAAGCGCTGCAATCTTCAAGGCCTTCACAATTTAGTGGAGTGAATACCCCAAATTTGGAACTCATCTTGGCTCTCCAAGGCCCAAAGTCAGTAAATTGTTAAAAAACATAGCTGGGAGACATGTAATTTTGGGAGGTGCCCCTGTCAAAAAGCTGCCTGAAATTGAGCTTTCCAGAATAGAGATGGACCTTAATTTTTAGGACATCTCAAATGAGCACATGACCCTAATTAAAGAATCCCTAACTTGTCCTTAATAAAAAATAATCAAAGGTCCATGTCTATCTCTGACTAGAATGGCTCTGATGAGAGAAGGAAAGTTAATGTGCCACAGAAAAAAACCAAACAATCACACAGCAAAGAAAAATCTCAAAAACTGCTTAAAGTGATTTTAAAATACATGACTGCACCAGGACAGATGCCAGTGAAACCAAGCATTCTGAGGTAAGATCTGCCACTCCTGTTGAGCACATCATGTATTAGCAGCTCTCTTTTTCATGTTGCTGGAGTAATCTCTGAACAGCAGCATGAGTTAAAAGTGAGTTTTGAATTGCATTCTGAAATGTCCTGGTTCAAACTTCCCAGATTCTTACCCCAGGTCTAGCAAATATTTGGGTTTGATACTTCTCAGTGCAAGCAGGTGCATCAGCATTGGCCCTTGCACTTCTTTATCCTGAATTTTGCCTCCTGCTTTGAAACCTTTAACTGTTTTATGGATAAATTTGCAAGCACAGTTTTACCAACTTTTCACAGTATAGAATCTGCACAGGAGATCAGGGGAGCACACGTTTCCTCTTTCACTTTAAATTAGATTCATTTGGATAACTTCCTAGTCAATTTAGATGCTTAGTAAAATCTACAAAAATATAGTTTTTTATCCACTGTACGGTAAGAGTGGGATCAGCTGTTGAAGTAACAAATTTTAAGAAAATCCTAAAAGATGTGTTGATCAAAGGTGGACCAAAACAATTATCTTAGCACCAATAAACTGAAACAATGGTGCTTCAAGGTTGTGAGGACTAGTTTCTCCACTTACTAATGCTGTTAATAATCCTGACAATTCTACCATCATCTGCTGATTGATAAATAGCTCCATGGCCATACTTAGCCATCTACTACACTTAAAAGTCAAAAAAATGTGCTAGAAAATCAGAAAGGTCAAATTCAACCAAGAGTCGATGAGATTGAGGCTTCATTTGGCTTCCAGATGAAGACAAAACATTTCCACAGAACACAGTGCATTGCCCAGGATTCATTCTCCCTGAAGAAGGAATGTGTGTTTCCATGAGTTCGAAGATAAACTCAGTTTCACCTTTCTGATGATGTGAAAATGTAGAAAGGTCATTTCTCTGTGTTGATTCACTTGTATTTTCTATTGAGTAAAAAAAAAAAAAGTCATCTACTGCTGATACTCTTCTTTGCTGTAACAGAACCTCCTGCCCACTTGGAGTACACTTAATTATGGTATGCATTAAAATTATAGAATGACAGAATAGTTTGAGTTGAAATGGGCCTTTGAAAGGTCATATGGTCCAATCCCCCTGCAATGAGCAGGGACATCCTCACTAGATGAGGTTGCTCACAGCCCTGTCCAACCTGACTTTGAATGCTTCAGAGAGGGTGTGATGTTCATGCTATCTCACAGAAGAAAGAGAATGTAGTATCCATTTCTTCTGGAAGAAATAGTGAGGCTGACAGGTGGAAAATCTTGAGCTATTGTAAACTTCATGCTTAAAAGGCAGATAAAAAGACAGTCAGGAACACTGATTTTAATTCCTGGCTATCTAATTGATTTGGTTGGATGGTCTTAGATATCTCCATTGAAGCCAACGTCCTCAAGCCACTAAGAGCTTTGTCTGAATGAGAATGGGGATTTGCTTCATAATTTGACTGTCTTTCAAATTCTTCCTCTCAAATACAGTAAGGATAATTGATAATTCTTCCCTCCCACTGGTATTGCAATTTTTAAATCCATGTTTGCAAAACTCATTACAAGTTTTGGACGAAAGGTGCCAGAGGAGTGCAAAACAGATTTGACACCTTTTTATATAGAGAGCTTTTGAGGTTTCCTGTGATTGTCCATGTTTTTGAAGATTAGTCAGCTTTTCTACAGGATTATGCAAAGTGAAAGCCTGCAGCAGCAGGAGGTTGGGATTAGTGACCCAGAAGGCCCTTCCAGTCCTGTGGAGGATTTTCCAAGCTGTACCAAAGATGTAAAAGCCCATGTGTGTGGTCTGAACTTAACACCTTCAACACAAGCTCCGTTGAAATTTTTTGTTGCATCCTTTTAGCACAGTGGATGCAGGGCTGGGGGGGCCTCTGTGTGAAGGTAAGAGAAAGCACCTGCCACAACAATGATGGAG
The DNA here is from genome assembly GCF_014805655.1 of Passer montanus. Lineage (NCBI taxonomy): Eukaryota > Metazoa > Chordata > Aves > Passeriformes > Passeridae > Passer > Passer montanus. Next base: position 2,003,161 of record NW_024374812.1, on the reverse strand, counting down.
AGCACCATGCAAGCTCACTAACAGCTCAGGATAGGAGGGGTCAAGAAACACCTAAAGAGATGCAAACAGCCTCATTTCTCCAGCCCTGAGATGCCACCACTTGTGTTACCACTGCCCAGGCAGTGCTGGACCTCCCTTCTGAAACCCACCGGCAGCTGGCAGCAGTTGTGACTGTGGTTTTGTGGTGCAGACACCTGTCCATGTGAAACTAATCTGGGACCACCAAGCTCATTTTCTTGGGGCAATTTACCAGCTTCCCATATGGTAATAATTTTTGGCAGTCATGGTCTTGGGCTGGAATAAAATCAGTGATCCAGTTGATGGAAGCTGCTTTGGTCATGCTCTTAGCCAAGACTGTATTTTACCTCACTGGAAGGTGGGCAGCAGCATTGCTTTCCCATGTTGGGGCAGGTATGTGTTAGAGGTTAACTCAGACAGTCTCAACCCCCCACACCTCCAAGCCTTTCTGAGGAAACCAACAGTTTCTGATGTTCAAATGTGCTTTGCCAGCCAAAATGTCAACCGCATGCCACCTCCAAGGCAGCCACAGTTCAGTGGTTGCACATCAGAGCCACTGGTCCATATTTATAAAGTGCTTTGATATCCCAGATGAAAGGACAGTATATAAATGCCCCATTCATTTAGGTGACATACAGTAGCAGCAAGCAGAAAAATCATTACCCGCAGGTTTAGAAAGGCGTATTCCTGTTTATTAATTGAAGACCACATAAAGAATGCTTGGTTAAAGTGTTCCTCTTGGAGAGGACATTTCAGTGCTGGTCCAGTGAATGAAAATAATCCACATGGGCAAATGGCATAAATATCAAGTTTGCACAACTCAAAACAAAATTCTCCTTAGAAATGCAGCGAAAATCTTTTTATATGGAACTATCCTTTTGCCTACAGACCAATGGGAAGTGAGGCAACCAGTCCTTTGCCAGGTCAGGACTACAGTGAAATTATTATCCTAGCGAAAAATAATCTCAGTTAGAAAAGGAATAATCGTTACAATGTGAGCACAAGCTATTCTGCAGTTTAGTATGTGTCAAATTAAACTACTTATGGGTTCACCAGTTCTGTCTCTTTTATGCATATAACAGAGTCTTTGGATTTCTAGACCTGTATTCTTCACTTCTTTCTTTATCTTTGAGATACATGACCCCATTGCTTCATTTGGAATGCTATGTTAAATAAAACCTTTTCTGTCTGCCATCTCAGTGTTCAAGTGCTGAGCAGATACCCATTCACAGTCCCTGGGAGCATGCAGAGTCTTTCATATATCATAACCATAAAAATAAATAAATTACAAAGCAGAAAGGAGATAAGGCACAGGTTTAGGCTGCCTTTTGAAGATTTATTAAAACAAACCCATATTTCTTATAATGTGCATGTAACCAGAATATATAATTGACAATGATAATCATTAACAGGTACTAATGTTATTTCAGAACAGAGGATGGAACGAGACAGACTAAACCTCCATGCATGCAGTAGAGGAAATCCAAACTGTGATAATTAAATGCAAATAAAGCCTGGGGGCAAAAATTCCTGGTCTCCCTAAGATAAGAGAAATGTATTTCTACCATCTATAGTTCATTTATTTCTCTTGAAGACTCTAATTTGTTTTTAAGCTAATAGATCAAACATTCTTGTCACAGTTCGTACAACTGTCTCAAATATGTGAGAAGTACCCGCCAGGCGAGGACCACCAGCAATTTTTATGATTTCTTTACACTACAAATATTTGGCAGAACTGAAATCACCCAATAAAATAAACCTGTGGATTCATCTGCAGTTTTAGACTCTCTCCAAGTATTTTTTGGACTCCTTCCCAAAATAACTGATGCTCATGATATTCCAATATCAAATGAAAATATGTCCTAATTTTCATGTCTCACTACCACCATCTGTTATTAAAGAGAAAGTTGTCTTTTTCCTAGTGGGCCAGGTGGTTTGGAAACACCCATGCAGTGATGAGAAGAGCTCTCATCCAGCAGCTCTTCTGGTCCTTCATGTTGCTAGGTTGGTGGGATTTGGACATAACAAAGGGCACAATGATGGAGCACTGTTGGTGGAATATAATTTCGTCCAGTACCAGCATCATCTGCCAACTGGTTCCTAAGGAGAACCACGACTCTCCATATCTCCAGGGGGAAAGAAGATTGAATTTGATTTTGTGCAAGAATGGTGTTAGGGAAGGGTTCAGGATCCTCCTAAAGGCTTTCCTTTAGCAAAAAGGAATAGATTAAAAATACCAGGTTTGAAAAGTCGGCTCAGCTGTACTGACATGGCAGACATCTTCAGTGAAAGCCACTCAGCAGTACACAAATTTTGCAGTCACTTCTGTGAGGTTCAGATCAGATGACACTTCAGAAAGTCAGTCACTGAGCTTTGTAGACATTCAGCCCTTCTTAATATTACATCCGTGCTTCAAGTATAAAAGAAAAATCTTTCTCTTCCAAAGACAAATTAAGTTATAAACCACCCCAACCTTCTGCCTCTACTGCTGCATTTGACAACCAAACCACATCACCGCTTATTCACCCCACGAAGGCATCCCAGAGAACCCTTCCTAAACAGCTGACGCTGCTCTTCCCCATTCCTGAAGATATTTTTCTTTCCAGACATCTTGAGCTGTAGTTTTAGCAAGTGCTACTTGCAGTGTGTCTTGTAAATCCTACAAACCACTATAAAATCACACAGTGTCAATTTTATGTGTCTTCCAACAGAAAGATCCGTGGTTTTTGTTTCTACCAGTCTCTCAGCTGTACAGTGCCTTGTAAGTATTAATTTTTAGGGTCATCACCCACTCTGATTTTTGTAAAGCTCTCCAGTTTTACAAGGTTTGTCTCACACCATGCTAGACTAGCTGGCAGCTGACTAATATTGACTAGGTCGCAGAATAGTGTAATGCTGAATTCAAACACTGCTGTTTCTGTAGATTGAAATCATATTATTTTAGATATAGTAGTGTAGCAAGTAGAGCCACTGAGAAATTTCCATTTTATTTGTTTCTTTTTTAATACCAAGTTTGTTTTTTACAGAGACAGAGTTGCCCCCAGGAAAAGCTTGATTTTCCTGAATTGTTTCCATTTTCCCTCAGGAAAGCAGAAGGAAAGCACTCACTCAGGGTCAACACGATCTGAAAATTGTTCAGGTCAGGTCTAAACAAATTAAAACTGTTGAAGGTCAAGTCAGCCTGACATGAATCTGCTTTAGCTGGAGTTACACATACATGTTGGGATCTGCATATCTGCTGTGAAGCAATGGAGATTCTCTCTAACAAGGAAAGCCGGCCAGCAAGAAAACGACAGGAAGAAAACAACTTCACAAGGTGAATGGAGAAAATCTGTAAATACAGCTGAGTGTTGAAACTGCCCAAAACCCCAAAATATTTCAAAATACTTCCCGCATTCACAATAAAATATTTTTCTACAAGTATCTCATTATACTGGAAGTTTCCAACAGTTTAGCTCAGGATCCAAATCCAAGATGAAAATGAATATTTAAAGGCAGGACACAAATCTAGATCTTTGTACGGACATGTCTGCTCAGAGACATAAAGCTACTTTGTTAACTGGCAGAGAATACTGGATCACAGTGGGATTTGCTGTGTTTCATAATTCCATATGTAATAAAAGATATCATGCACTATCATTCCCATTCCACAGACAGAAACTGGGACTGTGTGAGCACTGCCATGTGAGCAATGCAGAAAACAGTGCAAGGACATTGGAGGGTCTCTAACCATCAGAACTGAAAACCAATCAAGAAAAACTCCCTTCGAGGTAAGCTGTCCTCCAGGACAAGACCACAAAGACACCACATGAGTCTACAAAGTGGAAAATTAGAAAAAAAAAAAAAAAAAGAAAAGACATGGTTCTTCACAAAATATGTGGTCAGCCCGTGGGGCTTGTGCAGTGAGACACTGCACAATAGAAAGTTTTACGTGAGGTCAGAAAGTGATCAGCTATTGGCAGCTTGTGTAGGCAGGGGATGAAGAGGAAGTGGGACAATTTTTAAATAATTTTTAAAACCAGGGTGTTCTTCTGGATGAACAAAGACCTCTTCAGAGAGGGAAAGGCTGTCTGAGAATCTCATCTCTCTAGATCTGACTGTCTCACCACTTCTGTGCTGTTCTTGACTCAGGCCACTGTCAGATCACTGAGTCTTTCTTGTTCTCCATCTGTGACATGTTTCAGCTGCTAATCTTGATCTTTAATTACAGGTCTGTGGATGGCTGTAGGGGGCTGGAAGAAGAGATGTGTGGTGGCCTGGCCCACAAACATTCTGCAGACACATTTGAACTTTCCACCAGTGTACATTTGCCTGTGATATGGAGGACTGGAAGTGATGACTAAAATACTCTTTTCTAAATTTATATTTCTACTCTCCTGACCCCACAAATGCAGTAGCATTCACAGAGGACCACATCAGGACAGCACTTGCTGAAAAAAGGGCCCTTCTCAGGCCTGGCTAAATGCTGAAGGACCTACTTCCTAGGGGGTGTTGTTTTTCAGGAAAAAAACCCTCACTGTTCCCTCATCCACTGTCTACACAAGCTGTCTGTGTTTTCTTCCCCACGTGACTCAAATAATATGTAACAGAAGTTTGACTCTACTGTATGCAAAAGCAAATGGCTTTATGATACAGGAAAAGCTCAGCCATGAAGGGACACTGTAGAAACACATGAAGAGCTGAGGAAAGCTGAAGAAGTACAGAAAGGGACATGAACTGAGTATCATCCTCTGAGGTCCAGAACAAAGCAAGCCTACACATTTCAAAACAACATCCCAGCTCCTCTACTGGGTTTTGAGGAATGTCATTTATTTCAGTGCCAGCACCAAGACAGACTTTTCTCCACACAGACATCACAGGTGGAGATACACCCACCAAGTGCCCACCCGGACCAGCTCACTGCAGACTGGTCTCCTGCAGATTCTCTGAATACACAAAACCTGCTGAGTGGGAGTTGTGTTAAGTCTCATATCCTCGACACGGCTCCAGTAACCCACTCACCATCGGGGTTAAGCTCCTATTGAACATGAGCAGAGCTCCTTACATGTTGTGCAACACAATGGAAAATTGAGACCATACCATAGATGAGGACATAGGAGTTACGTGGTTTGCCTGAGGCCACACAGTGAGTCAGCGGCTAAATTATAAACTTGGGAGTCCCTGGCTCCAAGTCACTTATTCAATCTATGCTGCCTCTAAGGCATATTACATTGGGGGTATTGTATGGAAATGACATTAACTTTAAAGAGCAGTGTACAGTAGAAACAAGCAAAATAAGTGGGCTTTATTGTGGGCTGATTTAAAAAAAAAAAAGTATGAAAAAAGTGACACGAGCAGTTTTGCAAGCATACAGTGTAAATTAATTTTGCACAATTTGATTTTGAAACCACCCTCCTGGATTAAAAACCTAAACACCAAGTTTCATCCCATAATGGACTCTTCTTTTCCACTCTTTTAAATTTCTTTTCTTTTTCTGGCAATTCTGTTAACCCCTGAAAATAGTGGTTTAATATGGAAATGCTGACAGCTCCTTAAAGCAGAGCATCGCATTTGCAACACTGTAATTATGCCTACTTCAAAATGCTCCAAAGAAAACAAGATTTTCCTGTTCAAACAAATCTTGAATGGCTTTAGCCCCAGAATTAAATCATTCAGACCAAAAAGGGCTGTGTTAAGCAAGCTGAACCAGGGCTGTACCAAGGACATGTGGAAAGAGATAAATGCAAAATGATTTTACAATATTTACATAATTAGATCCACATCTCTGCTTTTCTCTATTGAATGAGTAAAGACCAGATTAACCTTATTATTATGATGTTTATTTGATTGACTTAGGAATTCCATCTGGATAAAAGAGCGCCTAGATGTCTTTCTCCATGCGTGCCCAGCGTGAAGCCAATCAACATGCCTCTCTAAGTAACAAATTTGGTTTATGTCATCTTTCAGCAAGATACTGTAATATTGGATATAGCTTTAGTTCAATGGATGACTGCTCCTTAAAGACCACGCAGCTTAGAGGTTTCCATCCTGCATTTTTATGTCCCCACAGAAAATTACTTGTCAGATTTTCCACTCTTGTGATGAGGGTGGTAAGGAAATGTGTGGTGCAGAACGCGTGCATGGCACATTTAAACAAGAACTCAACCAATAGCTCAGCACTGCCTTTTTGGTGGAGGATGTTTCACTGCTTTGCAAGACTTCCTTGCATCCCTTTTCTGCCCTGTACAATAAAGGCAAAGATGTGGTAGATACAAGATTCCTGTGCCAGTGATGAGAGAGCAAGAGCAAAGGGAAAGGTTTCCTCTATTGCTCATCACTTCAATCATTAGAACTGCTTCATGCAAATTTTCCTTCCTAACAATATATAATACATCTCCATTTGGCATAAGTAATGTTACACCAAAAACTGGGAGGAATTTGGTGTAAGTGTCATATGGGGAAAACAAAGTTTTGAGTTAATAGAAGTCCCTGCTGATGAATTCTTACTTCCTTTGAAAACTATCCTACTGGCTAATTAAAAAGCACTGTCAGGGACCTTCTCGTGGTAGGAAGCCTCACTTTCCAAACAAGAGAATAACACAGCAAGCTGAGGCTGGGACAGGTTGGATTTATTTTCCAGCTTTGCGTAACCAAGACAAACCCACACAGTCAATCTTTACCATCTCCAACCATCCAAACAAAAATAGTAATTTATTCTCCATTTTGTATCAGTCTTGTTTACTCAGATTGCCATCATTTCTGGGCAGAGTCTTCTTTTGACTTGATGCAGGTACAACATCCAGAGTTCAGACTGCTCAGTGCAACTTGGCCGTGAGCAACTGATCCAAAGAGATCACAAAATCACAGAAGCACATGATGGGTCAGATTGGAAGGAAATGCAGTGAGTCATCTGGTCCAATATCCCTGCTCAAGCAGGGTCATCCCAGAGTCCATGGCACAGGATTGTGTCCAGACAGTTTGGAATATCCCCAGTGAATGAAACTGCACACCCTCTCTGGACAATCTGAAAACTTGAATCTGACCAAGAACTTTTCTGTCACCAAAGTGGCCATCTTGTAACTGTAAATGGACATCTTGCAAATGTTTCTGTTTTATCTGATTTCTCACTTCTTGCTGTAATGGACACACAGGAATTTGCCATCAGGCTGCAATCTGACATGGCTGGGGTACAGGAGACTCTGCCTGTTATCTCACTCAGACCACACAGACTTGCTCTTGACTTCCTCTCATGCATTATCACAACAGACTCCAACTTGTGCTTCACTTTTCTGTTGGGAAAAGGTTGTGCAACCTCCAACACTCACCCAGAAACCCTTCCCCCACAGGGAAGGAAGCCTCCAGCCAAACGAAAGCTCTGATATTAAGAGCACAGTGATGTGTAAACCCACAGTAATGCACTTGGATGGCAGATCTCCTTCAGGAAAACAACAAAACAAAACACTTCTACTTTAGGTATTGGCACAGAGGAGTTACCGAGTCCAAAATTATTTTGAACCATATGGAATTTATATGGAATGTAACATGCAATATAAACACCAGTGCACCCAGATGTGGATGTTCCCCAGCTGTCTGTCTGCCCCCTTTGATGGCATGCTACAAAGATCATTCCTGACACAGCCATCTCTGTGGGAAGAGAGAGGTGACTCCTCCATCATCTCATATCAAATTGAGCAGTGGAAGGAAAATTTTAGGAAAGGGAAGGTTTAAGTTTACAAATATAAGTTGCTCTCAGCTTTTCTGTGTGTTCACAACAGCAGGCTCTTGGACTTGATGATGCTTGTGGGTCCCTTCCAACTCAGAATATTCTGTGGTTCCTCCCAAACTCAGGGATAGGTCACACAATGCCAAGGGAAACTTTTGGGAAGCACAGCCTGGGGCACCCCAGGGTTTCTGCTTGGGGCTGTGGATTAAGATGTTGTTTTTCCCTGCAGCTGTTGGGGGCAGTAGACAATCAATCCTGGGTTTCTGTAATCTGTATGACCTGGGTGTGGATCACATATAGTCTTGGTGCCAAACAGATTTGCAAACCACCTGGCATGTCTGAGAATATAGGCAAAATGTAAGACCAGCCTTGAGAAATGGCTGTTTTGGTGGTACTTGATACTCTTGTGCTCCTGATCAGGGCCAAATTCTGCTATCATAGATTGCAGTATGATTTAGCAAATGCCAATTGATTTTGGCTAGAATTTTCCCATTTGCATGCCATGAGTATACTTATTTTAGACGTAGCTGAATTTCCAAACAAGTTCCAGGAAATGAGTAGTTTAAGCCTGAGAGTCAGGAAAACAGATTTTCTTTGGACAGAGGCAGGAGGCAGTTATGTACAGAGGCCAGCAAGACAAAATTTGGAGGTTTCTTTTACACTAATGGTTACCAAAGGTCATGTTTTACCTAAACAATCCTTTCTGCAGCCATAGGCATGCCATGCATTGTTGCTACCACAGCATGTACTGAGATGCATGTTAGGCTGCATGATGTGGGAAGGCCACAGTTTTACTTGGAATGAAATGATCTTTAAGGTGTCTTCCAATCCCAGACATTCTGTGATCCAATGACATGCAGCAGGAGCAAGAGGCTGGGTTCAAATCAGCTGTTAATTATTTCACATTTTAGCCCATTGTAGGATTTCCTTTTCTGCACTGATACCCCATAACCTCTAAATCATCCAGAAGCCTGAAAGCAGAACCTCCACCCTAGACCCCAGAAATGAAGAGCCTTGTCTCCACCACAAACCCTCTGTAACCCATGGGGAGGGGGGCAGCATCCTAGTGGACAGCTCAACACAAAATCCGAGGATGTCAGAAAAAGCAGCTTCTTTTTCTGAAAGACACCAGGCAACTCAATTTAAAAAAAAAAATCCCTGGAAGATTGGCTGGATATTGGAATAAGTTGCCCCAGGAGGTGGTAGAATCACTGCCTCTGGAATTTTTCGAGATGTCTGGACGTGGCACTTGGGGATGTGGCTTCAAGGGGATTGTGGTCGTGACGGGTTGGCAGTTGAACCAGATGATCTTTAAGATCTCCTCCAACCTTGACAGTTTAGTGATTCCATGATTCTGTTTGTGATGTTTCAGGTGCTGCTTCTTGCAGCCAGCAAATTTAACACAATGAACAGGGGAGATCTGCAGTGCAGCTGTGGCAGGCTCTAGTTCAGGTTTACAGTCAGTTTACAGTCAATGGGAAGAAACATGAGCATTTAGGGTAAAACTCAACTTTTCTAGAAGAAATGGCTAAAATAACTTAGGTTTTGTGAAATTTTCATGGTTTTTAGGAAACATTTCATCCATGTGCTTCAGTCTGACCTTCTGCACTCACTTCTGTCGGAAAGCTCAGGGATGAGATTTTTATTTTTATCTCTAGGCTACTCTTATTCTGAAAAGTGAGAGCTCTGTGGCATAGTGGTCCCTGCCATACTGGGGACCTGCCAGAACAGCTCCAGCTGCCTTCTGGCCTGGTAGAAACCTGGAGGTAGCTGGTGCACACCAGGGTCTTTCCCCATATGGGACTGTGCCATGATCAGGTAATTGTAAATGTCTGGAACAAGAGGTGCCAGAATGCTCCTCTAATAAAATCATTGCTTTTAGTAAAAATAAGGAGGAATGATAGATAAAAGGCTAAGCCCTGATCCTGAAAATACATGCTCACATGCACAATTATGTGCACTTGGCAGTCTTTCTGCAGTGCTCTGAGAACTTCACAAGGAGGAATGATAGATAAAAGGCTAAGCCCTGATCCTGAAAATACATGCACATTTATGTGCACTTGGCAGTCCTTCTGCAGTGCTCTGAGAACTTCAGAATAGGCTGCTCCAGCTCCCATGGGCTGTAGCAGAGACTGGACACTCCTGATCTCAGGACACAGGAAGTGACCAGTGCTCCTGGGTGTACTGGGACCAGGCCCCCTGCCAAGCTGTACCTCAGATATAACCCTTTTGCAGTAGCAAAAATGGAGTTCTGTGGGGGCCAGATGCCCAATCAGGATTTTATTAGTTAACAGGACGTGGTTCAGGATTTTCACATCCCATAGCTTCCCAGGTTTCACTGACCTGTGTGATGCTGTGAGGACCGGCCGTTTCTCAGGATATTTAACAGGGATTAGTGGTTCCCATGTTAGAGCTACAAACACAGCCCTGTCAATCACTTTCACCATCCCTATTCATGCCAGGAGAATAATACAAGGTCCTGCTCACTTCCCTCTTAAATTTCACATTCTCATTTAGAATATTTTTTCTTTTTGAAAGATCATCCAGGAATAAGCAGATAGGGGATTATTTTAACAACTGAGCTCCAATACTGCACTACTTACATTGCTTGTTTCTCACTGGCTCTCTTGTTTACAGCAGACTGAAATGGTTAATTAAAATTAGTAACATATGATATACCCAGGTGTTTCATACAGTGGCCATATTTTTTCCCCTGTAATTATTAGGTTACTACAAACAGCACTGAAACGGTTGAGTATCTGTATCAGGGAACTTTGAAGAATGGAGAGACTTGACTGAAGGAAAATACTCTAACAAAGGTTTTCCTGTACAGGCAGTTGCCCTCTGACACTAACACAGCTCCTTATAACTTAACATTTTTAATGATGGTTTTGTGAACAAAGCTAAGGAAATCTCCAGCCTGGAGAACTAATATTGTAGGGAAGTTCACAGGGTGGTTTCTCCCTTCCACCCTGGAGGTAGCTGCATTTCCACTCAGTGTCTAAGTGGATGATACATATTCAGGGCTGGATGGGTTTATTTTTCCCTCTTACAATGTCAGAGGAATTCCTTGGCCTGAAGTGGAGGTACCAGAGTGTGCAGGAGAGTAAGTGCCTCACAGTGGGTAAAGGACTTTTCTCTTGACTTAGTGAATACATACAATTATATATAGATAGATATGCTGCTGTCTGGTCCTTCTTTTTCTCTGTTAAACAGGATATTTTCATAATTCTTCCTCAGTCCTCAGGATGGTGACAAGATGGATGAGGGATGTGAGAATTTTTGTGAGTTAAATGTACCCATCCTCTTATTCTCTCAGCTTACTTAATAATCAGCATTTAAAAGAAAAACTGAACAAAATAAACCAAAAATCTCCAAGATGCTACAAAGTCTAAGGAGTGTTTGTGTAAGTGGAGGATGTGAGTTCCATCTCTCCTTTTCCTTATGCCTCAGGTTGCTGAATGGTTGAGAGCAACCTAGATGGGCTCCAGCACAAGAAGACAACCTTTCCATTAGGAATAATGCTCCTGGCCAAGTGTACAACCAGTTCCCCTGCTAATTAGGGCACAAAGTAGAAATTATCATATATTTTCATTACAAAAAGAAGAAAGTCCTGGCTTGTACCAGCTCTGCAGCACTGACAGAGAATTCCCCTGAACAGGCAGCTCATAGTAGCTATGTTTCCTGCATACACACACACACACACACACACACACACACACACAGACACACAGACACACAGACACACACAGACACACTCACACACACACTTATCCATCTTATAATCCATACCAAGAACAAGTTGCCACTTTAAAACATTTCATTTCTATTTTCAGAGCTGCCCACCATGAAGGATTTCTTAGGAAGAGCAGGCAGTGACCCTCATGGTTGCACTGCACTTGGGATCTCAGCAAGTGCATCCCTTCCCCACGGGATCCCTCAGCAAACATCCCTTCCCCACGGGACTAAGCTCTCACTGGTGAGGGATGTTTGCTCTCGAAAGAGTACATTTGGGACAGATTTCCAGCTTGCTGTAACTCCCTTTGTAATTCATCACACCCTAGAGGTCTGCACACATGTCAGCGTCCTGCTGAATGGGTGACTGCAATGGCCAAATGCTTTTAAGACCCTTCAGCACAAATCACTTTAGGAGAAGATATTTAGTAATATTTTTGTTTGGTTAGTTCCACCTGAGGATTCCTGCAGTGTTTCTAAGTCCATCTTTGGCAAATATCCACTTCCATATGTCACTGCCTATTGAATTCAATTTGTGCCAACTGACACAAATATTACAGGTATCAGAAATGGTACCTTACAACTTAATTACGTTGAGTGAAAGGAATAGAAATAGCCTCACTGCATATCCATTATCTTGTTTGGTTTTTTTATACAGAATAAGTCTTTGTCTCCCTACCCATTAATATAATTTAGTTAGAATTGCTCTTCTTCACATTTCTCTGATGTTGGTGTCAAAATTACCATCAAAGAAGCTTTGGTTTACTTCCTAGCAGAGGTGTAGAAGGGCTGAGAAGAGAGGACAGGGAAGTGACACGGACCAATATTTGTCCCTAGATATGAAGACTCAGGACTGGGTGGTTAAGAAGATGCCCTCCAGGTCTGTGTTTCTGTGAAGAGTGAGCTATAAAGGTACCTTACAACTTAATTACGTTGAGTGAAAGGAATAGAAATAGCCTCACTGCATATCCATTATCTTGTTTGGTTTTTTTATACAGAATAAGTCTTTGTCTCCCTACCCATTAATATAATTTAGTTAGAATTGTTCTTCTTCGCATTTCTCTGCTGTTGGTATCAAAATTACCATCAAAGAAGCTTTGGTTTACTTCCTAGAAGAGTTGTAGAAGGACTGAGGAGAGAGGACAGGGAAGTGACATGGACCAATATTTGTCCCTGAATATGAGGACTCAGGACTGGGTGGTTCAGAAGATGCCTTCCAGGTCTGTGTTTCTGTGAAGAGCCAGCTATACATTTTTCTACTTCTGGGCTTTACACAGAGATAAAGCCTGGAGGTAAGGGCTCAAAGTGCTGTAGAAAGTCAGACCTACAAGGGGGGACAAGGTCTTTTACCAGGGGCATTTTGTACTTTTGCATTTACTCTGCAAACTAAAAATGTCTTTTTCCACCATTTCACGGTGTACAGCCATTCCCTAGTCACTCAACCATCACTGCTTGGTCTTTCAGAACATCAATGGGGTTTTTTACAGATTTCTAACCCTCCTATTAAATATCTGTGTTTTGGATTATTCTTCTCAGAATTATTAGTTTGCCTTTTCCCAGACAGAATCTCATTCTGTTTCCTGCTCATATTTCTAACCCCTGGTTCCATTAGTGTTATTTCTCTGTCTTCACTTGGTTTACAGTTCTTTCCAGCACAGTGTCATGTGCAGATCTAGTTAATGTACTTGGTTACACCTCCTTCCAGACCATTAATAAAAGTATTAAATAATGTTGCTGCTAGTACAAATCCATGAAGCACCCTGCTGTTCACCTCCATCATCCTCAAGACCACAGCCATCCATCATGAGCACCATTTATCACAGGCAAACACACTTTGCAAGCTAAAGCTGCTCTGTTTGAATTGTGTCGCTAGCTCTGGGTGAGGAAAAAAGGGAAGAAATGTCAAGTGTTAGTGGTGGAAGGAGGTGGAACAAGGGCTGATGGTGTCACTCAAAGTCACTCCTTTATCAAGGAATCCAAATGGACCAATGGAGAGAAATGTGATCCCTCTCTGCATCCTGCCATGTCCTGTGGCAGAGGTTTTCCTGATGCATTGGTCTGGCAGTGCCAGAGACCACATGCTTGAGGCAGGAACTATATATTATCCCAAGAGTTGCTCCACCAGCCAGTGCACAACAGGAATAGCAGCCACTGGCAGAGGGGAGATACTCTTTGTTCCCACATAACTATGTCCGGTAAGAAATAATCCCCTATCCAGACATGAACTAAAACAAGGAGAATTTCAGAGCCCCTCTGCTTGCTGCTAGGATCTGTGATGAGCTGGTAGAGCTGAATATCAAAAAATCCTGGGCTGGAACAGGCAATTGACTGAGGGTTTCTGTCATTTCTGGGCATCTACACTGAGGAGAAGGTTGGAAGGAAAGCAGGAGAGGTTCTTTCCATCCAGGCCTCCTCCTTAGAAAAGCGACCTTTCCTCATCTTCCTGTCTAGACATGTGGCATGTACAGGAACATAGGTATTGTCACACCAAATTGAAGACCTGAGGTCCAAGAAGCTCAAAATCCTGCCTCAGAGAGTGGCCAGCATCATGTACCTCTGGGATGGGGTGATGGTCTCCTGAAGAACACAGAGGTGGCCCACTCTGAGATCTGCCGCAGTCCTCTTTGTAGGGATTCAAGAGGCTTCAAAAAGCAAAGACTGTTTTAATCCCTGGAGCATGAGGTGTTTGATGCAGCTGCAAGAACTCTGAATTCACCAACTAAACCAGAGAAATGTCCTAGCCTCATGTGTAGGATAACGAGCCCCCAGAAGTCCTGACAAATGCAGTGGGAACAATGGGGGTAAAGCAAGTGAGAAAATCCCATTCAATGACAACACGTGTTAACTGGGATGGCTGCTCTGGCCTGACCAATTAGTTCACATCTTGACTCCTGCAGATGAGTTTCTATTAGAAGAATTTTTTCTGTTTCTCAAGTGGAATTCTGCTTAACTTAGAAATGGGCCCCAAAAAACCTGTTTCATTGAATGCAGTAGAAAAAAAGGAAAAGAAAGCATCTCTTTTGCTTCACCTGCTCCTGTAGCAATATCTCTGTCCCCAAGCCCATTTTACTCAAGAAATCATTTAACAAATGCAAGTGAAATAAAGAAGTATATTAGGTAATGGAATTAGGTAATGGAATTTCACTTTGTCTGGACAACAGGTAGCAAAAAGCACTTAAAGAGAATACCAAATGAAATTATAGTTGAGTTTACACACATTTTTAGCTCTTAAGTTGAATGCACTGATGAATTTTCAAGGAATTGGCTCAGCAGCTTACCAAAGCACAGGGAGTTCAGTTTTGAGCAGTATGGGAAATAGAAGTCATAGGACTTTCACAGGTGGAAATAGGAGGGAAAATATTGTGATTACTGTGTATTTTTAATTAAAAATAGCAGTTTGAACAACTTACAATTCACTGCTCGGATATTGTAATTATGGTTATAATAAGCAAGTCTGAACAGAAAAGCAAAGAGTAGGATAGGTAGCAGAGCCTAAGGTTGAAAAGGGGATAATAAAAATATGAGCTATAGAGAATATAATTTCAGACAGAAACTAGAGAATTTCTTCACTAAAACTTCAGAACTGCTGCGTAGTACAGAGCTACAGTGACTAGCTTAAATATAATGAATTTTAGCACAAAAATTTCAAAGAAATAGATCATTTCCTGCAGCAGGTCAAACTCTTTGATTTACATATGCACTGCTGAACCAGTTCTTACTTCTTTCACAGTGTCAGGCCATCTGTCTGCTTGCAGATTCTGTGCTGTGATAACATCAGGTCCCAGGGACTGATGTGCCACACTACTCACGCTTCACTAGCAATCTTTATCCCACATGTGCATGAAGTGGCACTCATCCTCTGGAGTCTGCATGGAGCTTTTGTGCACCCCAGAATGGTGCTTCTGATGGCTCAGTGCTTTTGGATTGGGCATGATGGCTTAATAATCAAATAATAATAATAATTTTTATCTTTAAATATTTCCTTTGCTCACAGTACTGAGCAACAATTAAAAAAAAAAAGTAAATTGTTTCTTTCATAATTTTAGGTACTGAAACGACATGTGAGAGAAAAGTGTTAAGTCTGATGTGCTGCCCAAATTCCAGAGGCTCCTTCACCTGCCTGACAACTGCTTCCAATTGCCTGATGGTTAAATGTGCCAAGGGAGCAAGCTACTCACTCAGCCCACCCTGGGATGCTGAAACATCGAGTGCCAAGAGCAGAGAGAAACATTTTTGTCTTGTTTTTGCATAATCTGAGGTTGTGGCTATGGTTTGCTGGTGCTGCTATCGACAGTGGGCACAACAGCAGCTCTTCAGGAGTGAAACTGCTGTGGAATTTAGATGCAAAAGTATTTGTTTGCATTAGGACAGACAGCAGGGCTGGGCAGGCAGGGCAAAATGAGTAAGCGCTTCCTGTGTTTTCTGGTGTTTTTCTCTGTTTAAACAGGCCAGTACACAGGTGTGACAAACAACAGTGTTTTAACCACTGGCAAAAGGAAGCATTTACTGCTGCCCATCTGCCAGGGATATGGTTTTCTTCCATGCAAAATTGTTTGCAAAATGTGAATGTTTTGTGCAGGGAATCATGGATGAGTCCACTTCTTAATTCAAGTCTTACAAATTGAGATACAGATGTGTGTGAAAGGGTCCATGCAGTTCGGTGAAGAGGAGAGAAGATAAAATAGTATTTCCTAAAGCCAGGAGAAAATTACTCCTGTCCTCCAGCAAGGAAGCAGGGAAGCCAGGGACACCCTAATCATCCAAAATGAAAAGGTTGTTCAGACAGAAAGGTAGTGTCCTGTTCAATCAACAGCCCAATGAGAGGAAATTTGATTTCTTTAACCAGAAATCTGTCTGGACCTCTTCTCACTGTTAGGAAATGTAAGGAAAGGTGTGAACACACATTCTAATACAGAATTTCCTGTTCTTTTCTTTATTCCTGACTTCTTTTGGCAAAAGGCAGGGTTAAAATTATAAACTGAGACACACCAAAATTTTACACTCTCTAGAGCAGCTGCAGCTGGCTTGCACTAGAGTGCATAAAAATTCTCATTTGCACAACTGACATTGAATTCAGTGTGACTGTTCAGGAAAGTTCATTAACAATGCATAAGATGCAAGATCTGGCTGCTGTGTAGGGTGTTTGCTCCAGCATGTTCCAGTAAGAGTTACACAAGGTTATTTACAAATACACATTATAATTTCTAATCATAAGATATACTGCCTTTGAAGTTGCAGAAGCTGCGCAGGACCAGATCCAGAATTATGTGGGCACCTAATTCCCATTTAGATCCCAATTGATATAGCTGGAGCTCAATGCCTGGGTGCTACTAAGGCATGAACCTTAACAGTAGCATTATAAATTTCATAGTAACAAATCATAGAATAACAGCCAGAGAGTCATTAAAGTTGGAAAAGCCCTCTAAGGTCATCAAGTCCAACCATTAACCCAGACCTGTCTATCCACACCTAAACCATGTCCCCAGGTACCATATCTAAACAACTTTTTAATACCTCCAGGGATGGTGATTTGAACAGCCTGTGCCAGTGTCTAACCACCCTTTCCATGAGCACATTTTTCCTAATATGCAATTTAAACCTCTCCTGGTACAACACGACGCCGTTTTCTCTTATTTATTGCTTGTTATCTGGAAGCAGACCTTGACCTCCACCTGGCTGCACCCTTCAATCAGAGAGTTGCAGAGACTGCTCAGTCACCCCTGAGCCTCTTTTCCTCTAGGTTGAGACCTTCCCATCTCCCTCAGCTGTTCCTGGTGCTCCAGACACACCACCAGCACCACTGCCTTTTTCTGGATATGCTGCAAGTTCAAATGTCATCCCACTGCAGTGAAATCTTTACCCCCAGTCATCTTAGACCCTTTTTTAGTGGAAAGAAGCTGGCAATGCCCAATTTACCTCATCCTAAAGCAGATACCTGCATCAGGTAGAAAATTCTACCCAAAAGTGATTGCTTTGTTCCACAGAATATTCAGGCAGCTTGGGATCACCAACTCAGCTGTGCCCACCTGGGCACAGCCTCAACCTAACATTTCCAGTTTCATATCAACCCAGGACAGAAAAGCTGGTTCTGGGGGAACAACAATATCTTTAAATAGCTCCAGAAACAAACATGACACAAAAGGCTCCCAGAGTTATGCTTGTGGAAATGCAAGCATATGTTTCTGCATTTGTTTTCACATTAATGTTATTTTAGTATCTATTTCATTACTAGCATTCAAAAGGACTTAATGATACACTGATAGTGCACATTACAGTCCTCCCACATGAATTGTTCCTGAACACAGTGATAATGCTCTTCCAGCACCATATGCATCAGAAATATTTATTCATTTGCCTTCATGGGAATATAAGGCAAAGCCTATTAAATCAATAGCTATGCAGAGGGTTTTGTTTTTCCATTAAGTCTCCAAAATAAAACTGACAAACTGATTAAACGGATCACATCTTGCAGTTCCCAAAGTCTGCTTTATGGGCTGGTCCGTGATATTAATCAAAAGCTGAGCCAGAGGAAAACATTGATCAAACTCTTTTACAGAATAATTGAGTCAGACCCTTCAGTGGTGTAAAGGGGAATAATTCAGTATCTCTATCTCAGTTTACATTGGCTCAATGTCTAGTCCACAGGCTTTATGCCGACAGCTATATTGAAAAAAATCAGTGTATTATACACTTGTATTTTCACTTTTCTATTCACATCATAGTAAAAGATTTAGACAGCAAGTTCTTTGAGGCAGATTTCCCCAGCTGTCTACCACAGGCTGAGTGAACGTGTAACATCCATACATTGAAGGAGCGGGAGGTTTTCCCACCCTGAAAAGGGTCATTCTTCCTGAAGAGTCCCTGCACCTGTTTTCCATTGTGCTCTCAGTGCGATGTGCTCATTGCTGACTGTAAAAACACAACTTTGGGCTCCTCAGAATGAAACTGCATCAGAGCTGCGGCCAGGGAGGAATTTCCCAGAGGTCACAATGATGGGGCTTTTTTTCTTTTCCTTTGTGGTAAGTGGCACGGTCTGCTTTGAGGATCACCTGAGATTTTGCTGATCTCACCAGCTCACAAGCACCTGCATTCACCCAGCTGCTGTTCCCACCACCCCTGGCTGTCCCAGACCACAGGGCATTTCCCCAAAGCCTAAAATATAGAATCAAACCCACAAACGCAATGCAACAACAGGAAGAAAATAAGAGATGCAAGGAGCCTAATAGGTAGGTTTTTTTCAGTCATGCTTACTTTCATGCCATCTCATCAAACAGGATATCTATGTCCCTGATAAGCCTGTTATGTATAAAACCACAATCAGAACCAGAAAATGGTTTTGGCTGGAAGGGTTCTTAAAGATCATCCAGTTCCAACCCCCTTGCCATTGGCAGGGACACCTTCCACTAGACCTGGGCATACTGTAAGTGCTGGCTGGAACCTGGCAGAGCACGGATGAGGGCAGCAGCCATGGTGAGAAAAGATCCTTGTCACCTTGACTGGACATTGAATTTCAGGATGTGTGTAGCCTCATGCACAAAACGAAATCAATTACTGCCTCAAAAAGGTCCTGTGAGTAGTTTTACATAAACTGGTGCTTATTCTCTTATCTCAGCACAATAGAATACATCCAGCACAATAATTAGGAAGACAGATTCCCCTTGTAAACATTTTCTGCACTTGTGTATATTTTTTCCCTGTGGGACCATTAGCAACAGAGCAGTAAATCTACAAGATCTATTCCCCATATGAGCACGAGTCTCTGCAGTTTGCCAGGTTACAAGAAATATAATTAGGACTCCTTTACCTGACAGATTAATGAGTTGAACAGCAAAGGCCAGATAGCAGTAAATTAAGCACCTAAACACTGTGATCTCTGCATGTAATAGAATGGTGAAATAGCACATCTTTTGTAATGGCCTTGGCTGTTTCAACACATAAATTCCTTATAACATATCAGTTTTATGGTACTTTTTTATTGTATGTTGGTATAAATATTTATACTTTTAGCTTGCCTTGCCAGTAAATATTTAGCATTTTGTTCTAAATGGTGACAGCCTTGGGTTCGTCCACACAAAATGCCGCATGGATTTGTCACGTGAATGCATTTATTGAGCCACTGAGAATGTGCATTTGGCAATAATCACCTTTTAGAAGAACTAACAAATGCTCAACAAGCTGCTTGTTAAAGACAGAACTTCCAATGTGGTGAGAACACAGATGTCTGTCCGAGGCCAGCCTGTGTGATTAGATCAGATTAACACGTGCTTGGGGAGGAAAGAATAAGAGACAATGAAGAAACACATCTCTGCTAAAGTGTTTAATCCTGTTTCAACAAGAAGTAGCGGGATAATGCGATTTTAGAGGAAAATTAAATAATAAAAGCCTTGATCAAGCAATTTTCTACTTACAACAAGGTTTTTACCTAATGATGCCATTAGCAAAACTTAACTATTTTATTTGGGATTAGATACAAAATTCTTGTTGTCTGTAGAAGTTGGGAAGCAAAAATGGTTATGGTTTAATTTTCATCATAATTATGTCAAAAGAACCAAGTTAGAGCAGTAGGTGAAAAACTGAGTTAGAGAACAAGTTGATTTCTCACATATCTTAACATTCCCAAGTATCTTACCATTTAGGTATAACATGAGATGTAACAATCTGACTCAGAGGATGATCATCAGCAAAGCTGCATGGTATGGGTATAACAATGACAATACTAACATTACTGCTACTACTACTACTACTACTACTAATAATAATAATAATAATAATAATAATAATAAAATATTGTTTTGTAAAGACTTGTATGCAGCAGTCAGCTTTTCAGTCCTCATAATTCAAAGCAAACCAAAGAGACCCCAGTGTGGTCACGCTCTGTGCGGGCAAGCTCTGTGCAAACACATACTCCAGCAACTCATTAGCTACCTTGATTTCCTCAGGGTGGGATTCATCTCACATAATTAGCCATACCCACTCCAGCAGTCTGCACAGACCCCTGTCTGCAGGCTCCCCCCAGCCACAGAAGAGCTGAGTACCTCTGGAGAGCAATTTGTTTTGCCCGAAGACGGAACGAACGCCCCCGAGAAGGTGCCTCCATCTCCCCGGGGTCGTTAGTGGAAGGTCGAGTGATGGTTTTAGACCAACACCTTGGCTTTAGACAGCTTAGGTTAGGTGAGAGAAACCCTACCCTGCACGTGGGAGCTGATCCTGCTTCCCTGTGCGGCCACATTGTTCTGCTCAACAAAAGAGTCTTTCTTTGGGGTGAGGCTCAGAATGGACGTCCCAGTGAAGGGAGGCCAGGAGCACTTCCACTGGAAATTGTTTACAGGAAAAAGACCTTTTCCAGATTTCTCACGGTAAAAAAAAGTTCCCTTCAAACTTCTCCAAAAAAAACCCCAAACTCAAGGTCAGCATTTAATTTCCCATCCACTCAGAGCCAGGTACTTTAGAGGCCTGAAAGCCTCAAGGGCTCCATGAGAAAAAAGTGAATTGATGTTCCTCCACATACAAAGTTTCGTGGTTTACTGAGGTTTTCATGCATGTGGTGACAGTATGTGTTGAGTAGAGCAAAGCAGTTCTTCCAACCCTGCTGGTACTATTATCATAGATCACAGAATTAAAATACAGCAATTCTAGTAAAAAGCAGGAGAATTGCACTTGTGTCACCCCAGCATGGTATGAGCTACCACAGAATAGAATCACCAAATGATCTGGGTTGTAAGAAACCTTTTGAAAGGTCATCTTGTCCAACCTCCCTGCCATTGGCAGGGACATCTCCCACTAGATCAGGTGGTTCAGAGCCCCATCCAACCTGGCCTGGAACACTTCCAGGGATGGGGTATCCACAACTTCTCTGGGTAACACTCAACACCATAATTGTAAAATAATTTCTTCCTTATATCTAGTCTGAATCGACTCTCTTTCCGTTTGGAACAATTATTCCTTGTTTTATTTCTACAGGCCCTGCTAAAAAATCTGTTCTCCTTTTTCTTATAAGCCCTTCAGTGATGAAAGGCTGCAGTAGGGTCTACTCAGACCCTTCTCTTTCCCAGGCTGAACAACCTCAATTCCCTCCAACTGTTCTCACAGGAGAGGTGTTCAATTCCTCTGGTCATTTTCTTGGCCCTCATGTTGGCCAGCTCCAACAGGACAATGTCCTTCCTGTGCTGAGACCTCAGAGCTGGATGCAGTACTGCAGGTGGGGGACTGTCACCAGAGCAGAGCAGAGGAACAGAATCCCCTCCCTGGACCTGTTGCCCACCTGCTTTGGATGCAGCCTAGGATACAACTGGCTTTCTGGGCTGTGCAACATGCACTGCCAATTCATATCATATATCATATCATATTATTTCATATCATATTTGTACCACTAAGTGTTATCAGCGTAAAACCTCTGTAGGCCATTCTAAATCCAGGTTACCTCTAGCACAGGAGGCAGAGAGTGTCACCCCAACAGTTAAAGTGACTGAAATAAAACCCCAAACCAGTTGAGATAAAAATACAATTCAGCAGTACAAGGCCAAACCAGGAACTCCATAGTTTTCATATCTGAATTTCCATCCAGACTTAATTCAATGTAGAAGATGCCTTTCCTCTTATGGACATCAATTTTGGACACTTCCTGCCCCCAAGATTGGTACCCCTCTGCAGGAAAAATAAATTAAACTAGATTTGAAAAGCTTATGAGGCACCTTTGAAAGTGCCAGTGGAGGGGGACACGTAAAGGACATGTAATAAATTTTTTGTGGTTTTTTTGCCATTTGGGGCATGAGCTTCAGAGCACTGTCCCTGACATGCATTTGGAGCCCATGAAGCACTGCAGAAATGCTTTGCAGGCATGTGAGGGTGTGGGAAGTGGATGGCTTGGAGCTGAATCCTCTCCAGTTCAGGGATGGATGTGCCCCCATTCCCCACAGACTCCTGGGTGTTTGCAGCACCCTTTCAGCTGTAATTGGCACTTTGGTGAAACCCAGAATTCCACTTTTGGAGGTGTTTTAGGTGCCTGCTGAGGTTGTCTAGTACAGAAAACACCTGTCTCCCTTTGATGCCACTGGGGTTAGCTCCCTACCTCCACTAACACTGGCTTCTGAGGGCAGCCTGAGGGAAGTGGGTTCCTGTTCCTGCTGCTGTGGGAAGTTCACTAACCACGAACTGAACCATCTGCTGGAGCCCTCCCAGAGCCAGCAACCACCACACCACAGGCCAGAAGCTGTAAATGGGGGCAAAAGGGGCCCCAAAGCCTTGGGAAGGGGGGAAAGAAGAGAAAAGCAAAACTGAAAGACAAACCCAGTGTATATGTGAGCGTTGGGGGTGCATGTCTGTAAGCAAGGATGTCTCCTGAGGAACCCCTCAGGCAGGCAGCACTGGTGGGATGAGGCACCCTGCAGCCCAAGGGGGCTGTGGCAATGCTGTGCCCTGACGTGCCTCCTCAGGGGAGTGGCTGTAAGGATGCATCCAGAGGGATTCAGAGATTCCACACCACATGTCAGGGTGCTCCCTCAGAGACACCACAGCAGCATGCACTGCAGTGCTCTGCTGCAATGCTGTGCCCTGACGTGCCTCCTCAGGGGAGTGGCTGTAAGGATGCATCCAGAGGGATTCAGAGATTCCACGCCACATCTCGGGGTGCTCCCTCAGCAGCTTGCACTGCAGCTCCTCTGCAGCTCCTTGGCACCAGCAATGTTTTCTGAGTGAAGTGGTTGGAAAAGGATTAGACTACCCTGAGGAAAGAACAGTTTGGGCACCAAACAGGACAGCATTGCTGCACCATATCCCTCATTTGTACCCATGCACTGCAGAATCTGCAACAATCCTCTGGCACAAAGTTCATTGGAGTCCTCCCAGACAAACAGGGGTGATTTTTACATCCATGACTGATGTATATAAGGCTGGCTTTAAAAACAGCCTCTTTATCCAGCTGCTGAAAGAGCAAAGGGTGACCACCAGCATTTTAACAATCCTGCAAAACCAGGTGTAGATGGAGTGGGATTTATCCAGCATTTTGCTGAGTTTTTGTGCAACAAAAGCAACCAATCCCCAGACAGAGGCGTAAAGTCTGGCTTTGCCAGCAGCTCCTGGAGGAGACCAGCCCTGCAAACCCTGAGCAGCTCAGGTTGTGCTTTTCTCCTCTTTGATGTTTGCAGGTCGTGGTGGCGGGGGGAGGACGTGTGAGACCTCGGGGACCTGTTTAGGCTGCGTGGGCGACCGTGGGTTTCGGTTTGTGTGGGCCCGGCCGGCGCAGGGGCTCTGGGGAGCGTGGGTGGCACGGAGTGCCTGCGTGTGACAGACTGCGTGGGCTTGTGCGGCCGCGGGACGGCCCAGCTTGTCTGCCAGCGTGTCCCGTAAATGCTCCTGCTGTTAAGGGGAACCGCTTCGTAACGCCAAGAAAAAAAGTTAGTAATAATAATAATAAGCATTGTCTGCTGAGACTTCAGGCTGGTGCCCAGGTTCTTCCTCTCTGCTGCAGAGGCAGAGCATTACCCAGCCATAAAGATGACCGGAACGTGCAGTTGTTCCTCCCCAAACCAAAAGCTTGTGTTTGGAAACAAGCAGCGCTTTGTTGTATCATCTCAGCTTCTGACCTCAGCCAGCTTTAAAGCAAATAAGTTAGTGTGCCTTTTTTTTCTGTTTTTAATGAAAAAAAAAATAAAATCATCCCATCCTCATTTCCATGAATGTGAAGAAGGATATGTTTTCCCCACTTTTGCCTGCTGTCATTTTCACGTAAATATCAAAGCCAAGAGAGTTCCTTGGACAGTCATCAGCACAATTGAGAGGTGAAGTTAAGCTTACTTCTCCTGGGCCTGAGGGCAATAAAACCTCTGCTGGCTCTGCTGAGCAAGGTGAAAAGGAGGAAATCTTTAATTTCACAGTGTGCCCAGCTGTTGGGATGGGATTGAGATTAATAAGGAGGGGCCAACACCTCTGAGATGCAAGTGGGCATAGCAAGATTTTGAGGGATGGCTTATCCCAGACAAACCCTCCCAATGCTGGCCCAATTCACCATGAACAAACTGGGAAACCGAGTTAATGCATAGGAGCTAATGCAGATCACTGAAAACCCGAGCACTGAAATACGCCTCATTAATCAGCCTATCTCTGTCTCTGTGTGATCTACATGATAGGGATGAATATTAACTTCCTTTGAAGAAAATAAAGCGAAGCAGCCACATGTTTTACCTGGCAAACGTATGCAGAGGTGATTCATTCCAAGAACGCTCTGAAAAATCCCCACCTCACTTTTACCTCTAGGAAATTCCCTTTTCATGGGAATGAAAATCGCAGCTCCCACGCCCACAGATTGCAGGGCTTTGGCACTTCGAAAGGCAAGAGATGCTTCACCACAGCCTTGCTCATTGAGATCTCTCTGCAATGAGCAAAGCACTAGCAATGCTTTCCCTTAACCAGATCACATATATATATATTATTTTTTAACCAGCACATTTTTATGGTGGTTTTAAGCAGCTTCCTATGCTCCTGTTGTTGCTTTTAAATTTTTCACGATTTTGGGTGAAACCCCTGCAGGGGGATGAAAAAAAAAATAAAAAGAGAGAAAGAATAAATAAATAATGAAGAAAATGTTTCTCTTTCCCTCTCAATGTCAGGAATGTATGGAAAGCTTTAGGCTGCAGCAGTATTTTGACACTGCGCACAGTATTGCTCCCCTCCCCTATTCCTTTGAGGTTCATCTTTCAGACCACAGCTCTGTTCCGCTGCCAACTCGTTGGAAGTGTTTAGTGACTGGAGAACTGTTGCCTGCTCTCTTCAGAACTTCACACTTCATTTTTCCAGATCCCTGCGAGCAGCAGCAAATATTTCACCAGCCTGGTTTGCTGGCTACCACCATAAATCAGACTTAGGACCCAAAAAAATATCCAGGCCTGTCAAGGCATTAAGCTTTTACTTTCAGGCTGGATCCAGTGGTAAATGAGGGCTTGTATTTTCATTTAAAACTGTAAAGGGATTTTAAGGATTGTCGTTGGACAATAGCCAGATTCAAAAGATACAATGCAGAGTGTAACTGGTTAGAGGAGATTTGAAAAAGTCTTAAATATGAAAAATGGCTTTTCTTAAAGGTTTTTCAATGAAATGTGAAGCCAGACTTGAATTTCATAAAGGCTTTGGCACAGGCTGTTTATGAGAAAATAAATTGAGAAGGGGAAGAGGATGATGCTCCTGAGCATTTGAGGGGGTATTTGTCCCAGCCTGCCCCTTCAGATTCACCAGGATGAGATCTGATGCAGATACAACAGGCACAACAGCTAGGAAAAATTTGTCTAATGCTTATTGCTTTGATATGAATCACTTAAAAAATTAGAAATAAAATAAGAACCTGTGTAACACTGTGGATTTGGGGATGTTTGCAAGGCAAAGCTGCTCAGAAAACTTGCCCTTCACTGCCCAGGCCAGAATTAGATTGCAGTAGGGTTTTTATAACAGCCTCTCGAAGCAAACAACCCCAATCCCTCAGTCTGCTCTTGATTACCCTAAAGAAGCAATGAATAGGAACGAGGTGGGGAGCCCAGAGCGGGGCTGGACTGCCAGCATTGTCACAGCCCTGCTCCGCGGCCTCGCGCCGCTGCGGTTCAGCGAGCTGGGAGCTGCCTACAAACCCTCTTCTTTTTGCATGATAATAACGACCAGACTCATTTACACAATTTGCCTTTAAAACATGCCACAAAGCTCCAGGCAGAGCAAGGTGAACATCAGCAGAAATTGCCAACTGAGGCACCGACAAGCATCCCGTGCCTCAGTTTCCCTCACATCTGAGGATCATGGACAAGAATTGGTGCAGATAAAGTCATGATGAGGGGAAATGTTGCTTTTCCTAACTGCTCCCCTCCCAGACCACCTTCTGACCTGGGGAGAGCAGAAGGCTGCTCCTGTCTTTGTTGCTCCTGTCTTTGTTGCTCCTATCTTTGTTGCATATTCCCAGGATTATCCAAAGCAGGTTGGTTTGGTACTCCTGCCCTGGAGGAACAGTTGTGTCTTTCCCCATGGCCAGGTGTTTTAAGGACAAGGTGGATGATTCCTGCTTCGTGGCAAAGCCACACAAAACTGTCACTAACTAAGACCTATTTGGGGTTCTTTTTATCCCACTGGGTAAGTATCCTTTTCCCAGCCTACACCGTCCCATTTTGCAGTTCCTGAGACAGTAACTCAGGCTCCTGGTCACAAATAAACCAAGGATAAGACAACAGCTTTTGTATATGGTGCTTCTTTGCCCCTCTTAGTACCTGCAGCATGGCTAAAGATGGGCACTGTAATTCACAAATATCAGCTGCTCAAGCCCCAGAAATGCCTTTCCTGTGGGAAATGTCAGCATCCTGCCCATGGTGTGGGCAGGAAAGGTTCAAACATGTAGGGGAGTGACAGTGGCTTAACAAATCGCCTCTCTGTCAGCTGAGCCTCTGTAACTGTCTGTGCATGTGCCCCTGGGCCACCTTGGAGGGGAAATAATGGGATTTAGTGTGTTAACCTGAATTAATGTGAATTAATTTAGTCAATTAATTCACTGTGGGTTGAGGCTGAATCTCCTCACCATACAAGCCAGGCTGGATGGAAGCGCACTCAGGGATCATTCCCATCCACCAGCCAGCCAGGAATGGGAAGGGTTTGATGCCAGCACTGGACTGCATGTCTGAACCATCCCTCTGCATGACCAGGCTTACACAGAGACAGGGCCTGAAGAGAGCTGCAAAGAAGCATTTCAGTAACTTGGAATTGCCTTGGGATGTTGGTCCCCAGATACTTTAGAAGAGCTGAACCATGATATATCAGGTTAGGATGAAGTTTTGGCATACTCTGACTACAGACATAGTCTGAGAGCTCTTTTTTATTCTGCAAAGATTCATAAAATGAGGGCAAAATCATCACAGCCATAGGAGAAAAGCCATGATGGAGCTGTTCCCAGCCCTCTTTCCATTTTTTCTCAAGGGACTGACTCCCAAGCAGATGGCATGCCTGAGATAAACTACATTATTTAAGATTTCTTTGCAGAGCAAAGATGTTGCTCTCTGCAGTCACAGGAGATGGTTCTTTGGGTGCTTTTTCATGTTCTGGCTTGAGGCAAGGGGCCCCTGGAGACCCCCTGCCTCCCACAGCGAGCCAGGGGCATTCCCAGCCACAGGCACTGCAGCTCCCCCAGTAAATACCAGAGCCTCCCAAAGTCCCATTGCCTTGTCTCCCATGGCTGTGTCTAATCTGAATGGTTTCCTTTTACACTTCCCCACCAGTGCCCATATTCTGCTCTGCTTATTGCTCGCTACCTGTCTTGCAAAATTTCCCACCTCCTCTGACCTTGCTACCACTGCGTCTTGGGTGTTCTGCATTTGAGGCTGCTTCAGCAGTAGGCTCTGAGTCAATTAATTTTCCAAATCACAGCTAACTCAGCAAGGCATTCATGAGTGGCAAGGTGGGGAGGCCAGCCGTACACCAGGGAAAAAAAAAAAGTTTAGTTTCCCAATTTAGCCTGGTGTGTAGCAGGGGTGGCCAGGAACTGGTGCTGGCTGCGAAGCAGGATAATTTTCCAGGTATGTCAAGAGCTCAGGCACCACACTCAGAGTAAAACAGAAACAAAAGCACCAGCCCTTTCCTCTGTGGCAGGATCAGACCCCCAGCAAAATTACTTCCTATTCTGGGAGCTGACATAAGACTCCACACTTCCAGGCAAATAAACACCTCTTCATTTCAGTGGCTATCTGACACGGGTGGAACAGAGGGCAGGGAAAAGCTTATGGCTCCTTTATATTTTTAATAGCTATGAACACACTGCTGGTGCTTAAGAAATGTGCTTGTTAATAAGTGATGAGCGTTAAAGGGCAGCTTGGTGGTTAAGGTTAGAGAACAGCTCCAGCCTTGCCTCTGCTGCAGCCTCCTAAAATAACCCAGGGGAAAGTCTCTTTGTATAAACAACTCCCCACAGGGTGGGCTGTGAGGGGAGCTCCAACTAAGTCATCTTTGCCATCCCAAATGCATTCCTTGGCCTGCCAACACCCTGGGAGCAGGCAGCTCCTTGCAGCAGAGGGCATGAGGACAGGGTCCCAAACATGCCATCCGTACCTGTGCGTAACAAGCACACACAGGTACAGAGGTGGAGGAGAAAGATTACACCCTTGTTTGGCCTGCAGCAATTTTTTAGTGTGCCCACGCTCCCAGATGAGCACTGGTGTGGTTGTAGCATGGGTGGTGTATCTGCACTGGTTAGCACGGGTCAGACCCACAGTGAAGATGTGGCAGCACTGCTGTCACACTGGAAAGCTACAAACTGATTCAAGAAACTGCAGACACCACATTCTCGAGGTCAATGCCTCATCCTCACAACGTTCAACCTCATTAACTTTCCTGGAGCCGGTTTGGTCCGACTGTGCTGCTGTGTGTTGGTGTGCAGACACTTTCATCCACCTCCGTTCCTCTCCCTTCAATAATGTTAATGGCTCTCTCCTCCCTACCAGATGTGCTGCAAAGATAAACACATCACAGATTGGGAAGCACGCAGACATGCTGAGGATAGGGTGCAGCTCAATGCTTTGGAAGGATAACAAAATGAATACACTTGGCTGAAGAAAAAAAAAAAAAAGACCAGAGCCCATTCTTTGGACAGAAGGTCAACAGGCATGACTTGGCCATGTCCACCATATTCAGTTTAGCCTCCAAATCACAGTGATCATATCCAAACTGTCCACTGGGAACAGTCCCTTGCCTGTCCTACCTCCTGAGCGCTGCCAAGCATTTTATGGAGAGCCCCAGCCAAAAGCTTGCCCAGGCCTTTCCTAATGATCCTGTCAGAGCAAGTTCATGCTAATAACAATAATCAATGTTTCCATTGAATTGTTTAATTTATTAGTATAAATGTCCCCTTTCAGACTGGCTTTCACTATTGAAATTCCTTTTCTTTGGAGAACATCTTCATTGTCATCTTTTCACTGCCCATTACTGCTTTGTGCTATGGACATTTGCAAGAAAATGCAACTTTGTGCTCATAAGGCATCAATTACTTCTTGTAATCTCCACCTTCTCTCCCAGATGGACCACCTCTTTTGCCCTTCTTCCCACCTCCTTCCCTGGTCTAAGGAAAAGAAAAGTGATTTTTAGTAGGGGATCTGAGACCTGTGCACAGTTTTGCTCCACCTGGTCATGGTAAGGTGGGTATAAAACCAGAAGAATTGGGGTCTGCTTAGAGGGTGTGGCAAAATTCTGTACCACTGTGGCCTGTGGAAGTGGTGAGGAGCTTTAACTCTGCCCTTCTGATTTTGGGAGACTCAGCACTGAGCCAGTTCACAGGCCAGACCCAGAGCAAGCCAGATCCTTCACACCCACCCCATCCACATCATTGTCACAGACCCCAAGTGGTTTGCTCAGGGCCCAGACAAATTTTAACCTCATTTGCTCCAATTTTTGACATTGCAGAAAGGGTAAATGAGGTTGAGAGCTCATTTGGAATTCTGTTTCATCCTAATTTTCTTTTAAATTGGTTTGCTTGTTGAATGTAAATGGGTTGAGCTCCTTTCACATGCCCTGTGCAAGACACACTGGTATCATTACTTGATTTGGAAGAATTTCCATTTGATTTCTGGGATGGGGTGGTATTGGTTTTCTATTTGATTTCTGGGATGGAGTGACAGTTTTGTCATAGTAGTATGAAGCCCTAAGGTAGAAGCAGATCTAGAACTGGAAAAAAATCCCCTGAAAATGTCTTCCTCTCAGAAACTGTGGTTTAAATATACTTTCACTTTTTTTAATTCCTCTGAAAAGACAGTTTCCTGAAACAAAATAATGTCTATCAGAAATGTCTTTTTCAGAAGGCAAAATAGAAGAATTTTATGTGATACTACATCTGCTCTTTTCTCAATAATGAATTTGAGTAACTTATTTCCTAGTGCCTAATGGTATAAATATAACGCAGCAGAAGAATTAAATAATTTGATACTGTGGCAAGATGTCAAATAAGACCTGGTATGAATAGATTAAATAGCCTATTTATTTTTGTCTAAAATTTCCTTTAAAAACAAACAAACAACAAAAAAAAACCCCAAAACATTAGAAGCAGCTGTTAGCATAAGCAGCAGAGCTTATCTTATTCCTTAAATCAAACTCTAGCCTTTTGGTGATGTCATACAACAGTTTGACTCTGACATGTAGTATTGGCATTTCCTGCTAAATTGAAATAATAAGAGCGTGGGTTTTGCTGAGCACTTCCTCCACACACACGTAGACACGTGTTTCTCCTCCTACATCCCCACTCTCTGTAATCACTGCCCTGATGAAATGTGACCAATCCAGAAAAAAAAATACAGTGTGGCATGGTAGGCTCAATGGAAAATCATAATTTATTTTCTGCCCAGCGAAATCCTTTTTCTTCTTGTCCTTTGATAAGCCATGGTTTGTATTCTCTTCAGAAGCCTCAACAATGGCAGACTGTGCCTTTTCATCACTCAAGCACTTTTGCTTTCGGTCACTCTGCTATAAATAGGAAAGTCTTTGTTCTGGCCCTTTTGGATCACAGGCACGGCCCATGGTGGACACTCCAGCCTTTCTGTGCTTCCCAGTGGTTCTCCTGCGAGAAAGCAGCCACACAAACAAACAGGCTGCTCTGTTTGGACTTTCTCTGAAGTCGCAATTTCTTCCACTAAATGTTTATGCATTCCAAAGCCAAGTGACTGGCCTTGCATCTTGGGAACCCAGCGCTGGGGATTTGTGCTGCTTTCAGGAAGATTTGGAGATGTGTATTTAATGGCTTCAGTTAACAAGTTAATTAGCATCCTCTTTATGGGTTTGTTTTTTTTCTTTGAGCTTCTGCTGAAATCGAAATACAGCTAGCATTTATTTTGGTGCTAATGGGAACATTTTCATAAACTCCAAATTTAGAGCCAGAAGAAGCATCCTGGCTCAGCACATTTTCAAAAGAAGGGTTTGATTCAATGCTCTTTACAAAGTAATTTTCCCTGTTTCAGCAAGGTTGGAGTCAGCTGCTCAGTTTAGGTGTAAATGTAGAAGAGAGCCCAATCTCCCACTTTGGGCTCCCAGTGCCCTCAAACCTGACCTTGAGGGTCTTTCTCTAGGATTCTAAGTCAACAATAATAATAATAATACCTTGGTCCCTGATATCCCAAAACTGGATGATGTGCTGGGCATGAGTTACAGGCTGAGAGGAGAGGGAGGTTCTGAGAATCCTGATGCCTGGTCATGACTGGCTTAGCCCAAGATTGGACCACAGAGCAAGAGTCAAACAATCTGTTCTTCACAAGTGTCTTCCCAGCCTGGCCAACCTCACCAGTTACTCATTTGTGAAGCTCTCCCTTCCTTGCTTTTATTTCTCTGTCAGCTCAGCCAATTTCACTTTTTTTTTTTTTTTTTTTTTTTTTTTTGTACAAATGAACTAAATTCTCCAAATTCATCTGCTTTGCTATCAGACATGTTTTGAAAAAAAAAACCTTGGCATCATTTCTGAAGTTTCTCTATGTACACTTTCCTGTTCTTGTATTTCCATCATCCAGGTATCATCACTCAATAACCATACTGAGGCTGTAATGCTTTTCACATGGAAGGAATTGTGTTTTATTGATGGCAAATGTTGTAATGCGCTTTCATGTCAAGATGAAAATCTGAAAAAGAAACTTTTTATAGTGTATGCTACATGAAACTTCTACATTGAACCAGGCTGGAATAAGACTATGTTCCAGTACACATATGCTATGACTATATATAGTAAATTAAACAGTCCTGGCATGCAGGAATGGGCACAAGAACATATCCATGCTGCAAAATTTTTAGCATGGGCACAGTCAAGTAGCACTCTCCCCAGC
This sequence comes from Passer montanus, assembly GCF_014805655.1. Classification (NCBI taxonomy): domain Eukaryota; kingdom Metazoa; phylum Chordata; class Aves; order Passeriformes; family Passeridae; genus Passer; species Passer montanus. The sequence goes on along the minus strand of NW_024374812.1, from coordinate 1,970,902 downwards.
CAATTTCAGGCACAGATCATGTGTTAGCAGAGCCAAGAACACTCTGAATAGGCATTTTGGATGTGGCTCTTCCCTTTTAGGGGCTATGGGTACTTAGTGTTTTTTACCTAATGAAAAAAAAAAGCCAAGTGGCTTCAGGACAAGAGTGTGAACCGTTTTGGATGTGGCTCTTCCCTTTTAGGGGCTATGGGTACTTAGTGTTTTTTACCTAATGAAAAAAAAAAAAGCCAAATGGCTTCAGGACAAGAGTGTGAACCCAGGTTTGGTTCATGCAACCACAGTGATCAAATCTACCATGGCCATCTTGGGTATGCCATTTTCTGACCTGACACCTGATTTCTGTGATCCAGACTGCGTGTGGGTCACTTTGATGATGGTTTTACTCTACCATGGCCATCTTGGGTATGCCATTTTCTGACCTGACACCTGATTTCTGTGATCCAGACTGCGTGGATGGTTTTATTTGATGATGGTTTTATTTGCAAAGGGATGGCTGGTAAAGACCCTGCACCTTACAGAGAGAAGGCTGGAGCAACCTGCTCCTCAGGGAGAAAAATGCTTCCACAGAAGGAACAAATGCTTGGTGTGCAGTGGGAGAGGAAATAGGAAAGTAAAGCCAGAGCCTGCATGTCCACTGCTGGGTTCTTAGACCAGGGAGAAATCAGGATAACACTACTAAAAAACTCCAATAAAAAAACAAACAAACAAAAATCTGCAAGTAAAATAAGACGATTTTTTGCTGGGGATGGCAGGAATCAGCATCTTCAGCATTTGGAGGTTGGAGAAAATGTAAGGTCAGACAGGAGGCAAAGCCAGGTGTGAGGGTTCGCTGGTTCCCCAAAGTCAGGGTTATCCCTTTCAGCATCTCCACCAGCACCACCTCAGCTCATTTCTGAGCTCAGATGGAGAAAAAGCTTTTCCTAGAAGGCACATAAGCTGCCCTGGGTGGTGGGGACATGTGTGCATGACACAGCCAGCCCATACAGACACCTGCTTGGCAACCAGGAGCTGACTACACAACACAGCTGGGGACAGCAGTGCCTCCAGGTAGTCATTACCTCACATCCACAGCTGGTGGATGCCCTTCCCTCCCAGTGCTGATGGAAACCCACAGGCTGGCCAGAGCCCTTGGGTGGATGCCACCTGTACCACAGCTGTGGCTTTTATTGCTGCCAGCACTTAAAATTTTTCTGGTTATTTTTTAGGTTCCCTCACTCTGGGGATGTTGTGGCTGAAATGCAGAAGACTCACCCTCAGATTGTTTTTGTCTCAGTTCATATCCTGCTGCCACCTGCCACTGGATGCCCTCCAATTCCACCAACATCAGTGAGAGTTAAAATACTGGAGTGATTTTAGACCCATGAGAGCAGGAAGGTCCAGACACCACTTCAGAAAAGCTTGGTTTTGGTGGGGTTTTTTGGTGGGGGGTTTTTTGTTTGTTTGTTTGTTTTGGTTTTTTTTGTGAAGGCAAATTGTTTAGCTACAGTTTGGGAAAGTATCCAAGTCCCTGGCTCCCTGCCTGAAGGAGCCTTGAAGCTTTTTCAAGGTCGGGTTGTCTCTTCAACTCAGTCGCTATTGTGTGATGATGTTAGTGAATTTGCATCCGATTTATGTACCAGAGAAACAAGATTACCATCCATCTCAAACAGGGGTGAAATGGCCTTCTCTTTCTTTCTCATTTGATTCTCGGAGCTTTTTTTTCTGTTTGCCACTAAGAGCAAAACTAGAAAACCCAACTTAAAGCCCAGGAGCTAATGTGTCATGTCTCGGGTGTTGCTCACTTCTGTCAGTCACTGAGACCAATTCAAAGTCTTTCACTACTAACAGTGAGATTAGCTTCTGTGCCAGTGCATAAAGCTGACAATTTTTTGCAAAAAATCCAATTTTTTTTTCAAAAATAAAGTGCTGTCGTTAATGTTGTGCACAACCGCCAATTTAAAGAACTGAAAAATTCAGCCTTCCACACCCAGAACTATTTTCCAGCCATGAGGCGTATGAAATCTGCTGGCAAACTGGCTCCAGGGATACAGATTTTTGCACCTTTTCATGCTCCAGATTTCAGGGCAGATGCTTCTGAGCTTCCTTTGCAGGCAAGGAGGAGAAATATCTTTTTAAGGTATCTCAACCTGAAGTGGGCAACTCAACTGTTTCAGATCAAAGCACTATTTTCCCTCTATTAGACCCTAAAGGGAGCAAACATAGGGTAACTATCCCAGATGTGGAAGTCTGGTTTAGGTGAGATAATGCCTATCCTGCTTCTCTGGGCTTCAGCACTGTTCTATTTTCAGCTGCTCTTCCCAAATAGGTCATGCCCCCGTTGGGCCAGGGTTTGGGTGGGATGGCTGACATGTGTAACCATTAATTGGTCAGGTCCTGAAAAGAGTCACACCTGGCAAAACCAAGATGAAAATGCACTCCTGTCTCTTTCCAACGGCACATCACTGTTGGTGTATCTGCTCGCTTTCCACTTTATCTTCTTCCAGGCTTTATAACTCTCACTCTCCTTTCTGCCACCCAGCATCAGGTGTGAATGCTCCTATTTTCTCAGCTGGAAGTGGAAAATCAGATTTATACAAGCTCAGATTTGCTAAGGCGAAGGAGCTCTGAGTTAGGGGGTCAGTGCACCAGGGTGGGGGTCCAGGTAGATGTCAAAAGTGCAAAGGACAGGCCAAAATAAGCCCAAAGTGTAGATACACCAAGACAGGCAACCTGATAAGGGAAAAGCCATCTGCAAACAAGTAGCAGAGCCAGGAGGAAAGATCTGTTCTCATTCTATATTATTTTCCTCTCTAGAAGTCTGGGCTACAGCAAAACCCTTGAGAAAATAGCGAAGAATACGTTGCTGTCAGTTGTTTCTCGTGGATGGAAAAAGAGAACTCGACCTTTTCTGTGAAAACACTCCCCACTCAGGGTTCCTGGAAGAGGCTGAAGTCTCTGGTTTCTAGAGTGGCTGTCTCGGTAACACGGCTCAGGCTCATGTATGACTCCAGTTTTAGCTCTGGCCTGCAGAAGATCTGAGACATAAACTCAGGAGCAGGGCAGGGTATGCATGGATTCACCATGCGGCTGTTGATGGTCCAGGAGTATCACATTCCCAAGGACATGGAAAGTGGGAATCCAAATTGTTTTAAATGGAGCATCTTCCTATACTGCTTCCACACTGCTGAGACTTTTCTTTTAAAATCTAAATTTTCTCCTTTTCTGGTTTCTAGGGCTTGAGTGAGAAGACTCACCCTCCTATTTTTTAGATGTTTATGTTCAACATCCTGAGTTTATTCATAGAGCAACAAGCCTGCCTTTAAAAATCAGGGCCAAATCTAGGTCAAATATGATAAACATTTCATCCTTTGCTCTGCAGACTCAGAGGGCTCAGGCACTTGATTGTGTCACTGCAGGTCAGTGACTGACACCACATCACCAACAGGCCATGAAGGCCAAGCCCCAAAGGTGAGGCCAAACACTTCAGCTTGAAACCTCTCTCACTGGGTTTTCAGCAAATGCATTTTATGTCACATTTGCCAAGAGTCACCATCTGAGCTGCAGAATTTCAGTGTTTGTGAGACCAAAGCCCCTCCACAAATTCTTACTTTTCTACACAAGAACATTTTTAGAAGTATTAAGAAGGGACCATAGTGCAGCATGTCTTGGTTGTTCTCTTTGCTACACAATAAAGGTTCCATCTGAACCAATGCTTGGACAGAAACAGGTCTGCTATCCATGGAGACATCATCTTGAAATGTATTCAGTCATTTGGGAGTTCTGAAATTACTGCACCTCACTGACTGACCATGTGGCTAAAAAGCTACTGACAAATGTTGCCCTTGTGTCCACACACAGCACAATCCCAGTAGCTCTGTCTGATTCAAAAAGAGGCTGAAAATTGAAGTTAAATGCCCCCAAAAGCCTAGGAAAATCCTTAAACTGAAAGAAAGATACTTGTAAAATCACTCACTTTGCCTGCCCCAAGGTTCGTGCTCACAGAGCCACCTTATCCATGGAACAGCTCCAAGCAGCAGTGGCTCCTCATGGGAGTTGCTCCCACTATGAGTCAAAGAAAGCAGACACAGGATGACAGAACCATGGAAGCATTAAGGTTGGAAGAGTCCTCCAAGATCACTGAGTCCAGTCATTAACTCAGTTCTGCTAACTCACCACTAAACCATGTCCTTCAGCAGCACATCTACACATCTTCTAAATCTCTCCGGGGTGGTGACCCTACCACTTCCAGGACTAGCGTGTTGCAATGCTTGATTATGTTTTCAGTGAATAAATTTTTCCCAATATCCAATCTAAACCTCCCCCAGCACAATTTTAGGCCATTTCCTCTCATCCTGACTCTTGTAATTCAGGAGAAAAGACCAAGCGCCACCTGGCCAAAATCTGCTTTCAGGGACTTATAAAGAGCAAAAAGGTCCATCCTGAGGCTCCTTTTCTCTAGACTAAACACCCCCAACTTCCTGGACTTGAGCTGCAGAGCCTTTCCTAGCTCTGTTGCCCTTCTCTGGACAAAGTCCAGCCCCTTAATGTCTTTCTCGCATGAGGGGTACAAATCTGAACTCAGGATTTGAGGTGTGGCCTCAGCAGTGTCCTCATGAGGCAGAAGGACAGTCCCTGCCCTGGTCCTGCTGTCACACTATTGCTGGTACTAATCAGAAGCCATTGGCCTCCTTGACCACCTGGGCACACTGCAATCAGGATGTGACAGTCCAGACAAAGTCAGAAAAAATTAAATGCAAATAATGAAACTAGATTCATGTGGTTCAACCCTTTTCCTCTGCACTCTTCAGCATATTTGCAACACCATGGTGATGGCTGATAACAAAACAGGGGGTCAAAGTGTCAAGAAAACAGAGGTTGTTTCCTTTGCATTCAATATGAAAAGCAACATCTCCCAGCTTTCTCATGGCTAAGCTCAAACCAGAGAGTGGCTAAACTTTAGTCAGGTACAGCTGAGAGATGCAGGCTGCACAACATCAGTACAACAACATATCACGCCAACTCAAATGTTTCAAAGCCTGGGACATCTCATTTTCCCTGGATGCTTTTCCATCTTGAGCAACAGCCCATGCACCATTTCCTTCACTACAGGGAAAAAAATAAACAAAAACCAACCACTTGTCAATAATGATCAATGAACCAGTCATGTCTTTGCAAGAAAAAGACCGAAGGAAGAGGAATTTGAGAACTGAAAATATTCACCATACTAGAAAGCAATCATTATGGATACTATAGAAATAAGTGTTTTTATGGAACTTAATCTTCTCCCTCATCTCTTCCACTGCAAGGTCTCTCTCTGTTCTACTGTCTCAGATAATTTATAAGAATACATGAAACTTAGAGAATTTTTTCCGAGTTTCTCCAAGTTGTTTTCTTTTATTATTTATTTATAGTCTTAAAAGTTACTTGGCCAAGAACTTGTCATTTTTTCCAGCTGTGTTGGATGGTCTAGCAGAGATACTGTTTTGTCTCACTTAGATCCAGTGGATTATCTCCATCACAGGAGTTACAGAGGGGCAGTGGGATCTGTTATAGCTTGAATGACTAAAGCACTGACTGAAGGAGAAGTCTTTCCCCATTTTCTGAAGTATTGAAACTATATGAAAACCTTCAGTCCAATCACACACACAATTTTGGGGCCAGGGACTATGGTTTAGCTGGGGCCCTGCACACAGGAGCAGCCCACTGATCAGGAAAGACTAAAAAAAAAACAAAAACCAAACCTGCCATCATTGCCACAACTTTATTATCCAGATGACCTTCAAATCCAGAGATCAAAGTTCTTGGTTTTCCAAAACAGAAATCCTTTCTGCACACAGAATGGGTCTTCCCATGCCAAATGAGAGGCAAATCCCATCTTTCACTGGCATTCTCTCATCTGTTTTACTTGGGAGGGCCAATTTGCCCTGGCTCACACACACAGCTCCACAAACACACCCATGGAAAAGGTGCTGATCCACTCACATGCACAGAAAGCAAAGATCCCCAAAGCCAAAAGGAGTGTTTTAGAGTGCTTCTCCCAGCAACCAAGCTGGAATTTTCTTATGTTCCCCTTTTAAATATTTGAATATCATGTAATACAACAATAGTGCATAAGTATATATATATATCAGGGAAAAAAAAAACAAAAAAACCCAGAAAAAATCCTCTCAATAAACTATTGGCTCTAATATTTAAATCTCAGGGAATTAGCTCCTGACTTAGGGAGATCACCTTTGAGAACATCTTTGACTGAACTGTTTTCTCTTGGTCATCTGCATGGTGGGGGGTATCCCTTCCAACTTCCAGCTTCAGCTTCTGAATTAATTCTGTGTAACACTTCTTGTATAGTCTATGAAGCCTTTTAATGACAATTTAGGCATTAAGTCCCTGCTTTAGGAATGACTTAGCCATTGTCCCTGGACCTTAGCTCACTAGGAGCTATGAGAAGTCATCAGGTGAGAAGTCACAAGCCATGGTATTCAAGGCTCTGCTTCTCATTCTGCCTTTGCCTCAAACATTCAGATGGCTTTAATAGCTACAAAAGGAAAACCAGCAGGATTAAATTCTATTTATTACCTGAAGCAAATAATTCCTGTATATAGCCTGATAATAATGTTTTTTAAACCTTTAATATGAACTCAAAGAGGGCAAAGTAAAGTGCATAACTACAGCAGCTGTAGCAGAAAAAATAAAAAAATCTCAAACTGCAACTCTCTTTTTCCTTTTAATTTGGATTGGCATTGACCTGCTAAGGAGAAATGTGTTTACTAACAAGGTACTGAACTTTTCTGCAAAAATGGCAACGTAGCCTTTCAATTCCTTGAAATTTTCCTCATCACAAATATTAACAAGTGAGTACATATTTTACGAAGAAATACTGATTTCTTAACAACAGCTGTAAAGCAGCCAAAAACCCTTGGAAGAAAAACAGTTACTCCATTTTAAGCTATTAAAAAGCAACTGAATAAACCAGGAGCAGCAGGATTCATAGCAAGATCAACTCCCTTGTTCCATGCATACTTTTACCCATTTCTGATACTATTTCCCATTGAATAATATTGACTCAACAAGGTGGCAAATACAGAGGAAAAATCATATTCGTATTCATGTTCATATCCCATACTTTCACTGGTGCCAATCTAAAGCCTGACACAAATTTTATTAAGTACCCATCTGTTCTGGACCCTTGAGAAGAGAGTGAGTTCAAGAGAACATTCTCAGAAGTGAACTCCTTCTCATTCAGGGAGACAGCTGCAAATTTGGTTGCCCCTTTTCTCATATTGCACATGGGTGTGGATGTGTTTCTGAACTTCATGTCTTCCGTCTCTGAGGTTTGTTTTCTTATTTGCAGTTGTTGTGGCAAAGAAGCACTAGAGAAATTACTTTGACACTTCATTTGCAAGGCCTGAGGTCTGTGGTCTTTCTCATCTTTAGCACAAAACCTTTGCAAATTCAGTATTATCCTTGTCTCTGTTGGGTGCACCTTTTTACGTGTCGCCACGACCAAGGGATGCCAGCCAGACTGCTACAGTTTTCCCTGATTTTGGCCCACAACCCCATTGTGAGGCTGAAAGGATGCAGTGGCATAGGAGAATCCCTGCATGTACCAGAGATGAGGTCAGTTATTCACCTAGGGAAGGGATGGATCCCTTCATGCAGCTCCTGTGGGTTTATGATTAAAATACTTTAACAGGGCAGTAACTGAAATGCCAAAGGGCCAGGAGTGACATTAAATATGGCAGTGACTTCAGCAAATCCACACTTCCTCAAAGTGCAAACTGGTTCCAGTTTTGGCTCTGCTTTTTGACTTTCAAATGCAAGATCTGCACACTGACCCTACACATTCAATACCTGCCTGGGGAGCTGGAAGAGGGGGAGGTTTCAGGGCCCTGCTACCTCCAGTGTAAAGCCAGGATCTGAGCATGGTGATTTACATCTGAGGTAAGTTCTCTTTATGGTGTGCATTCATTTGTCCATCTTCACCAGAGTTTCACCCCTCAGCCCCACAACAATGGACAGATGCAAGTCCCCAGTGACCTCACCTGAACAGCCCTGGGAGGTGTCATCTCCTGCACACCATGGTCAGTTCAAATGCCAGTGGTTTGTGTTTCCTGTCTCTTGGCTGTCACACTGCAGGTGACCTAAATTATCTCTCTCTATTTTAAATTTTCTCCAGATGGTGAGACCTGATACAGGCAGGTGTCTCTGAGCAGGAGAACATGCCTTCAGCCATGAGTGGAGGATCCTCTTTCCATCCTTCACCAGGTGCTGCCAACACAGGGTGGGCACTAGGTCTGTTCCTCCGTGTCACAAACACCTGGCTCTGTAAATCCACAATAATCAGGTAATGCTGCAGAACATCAGCACATTATCTGTTGGCATTTTCTGGCATGGAGGAGTTCATGCATTGCAGATGCCCACAATAAAATGCCAGTCTTTACATACCATCCCCAGAAAAACATCCTTTATAAACAAAAGCAGTGTACAGAAAAAAAGAAAAGTCACTGTGCCCTGTAAAAATGGAACAATCAAAATAAGTTCTTAGTTGTAAACTTATGAAAATAACAATTGGGGAGATCCTTTTGGTCAGGCAGAGACAGGGAAGTTTGAAAGAGCACGTACCAAACCTACTCTTGTTGGCAAGGAAAAGGGTTGCACAAGTCTTCATAAACAATTTTATCTGCAGTCATTAGGCAGCAATCCTAAACACTGGATGAGTTCTTCCCATCATTTCACAATAGGTTTTTTTCTGGTTTCTAGGAACTGTTTGTGAAGACTGCCACTCAGCATCTGAGAAAAATGTGTGGCAATCATACACAGTTAATTAATTTTCTTGGGCATTGCCCCATCCCAGAAATACAAAATATCATGTCACCACAAACTCTGCTTTTCTCTAACACTTTCCATCCAACACCTATAAGCACATTGCAAACATGAATGATTTTACTATGATTTCAAGTGCCTGTGCTGAACATAAGAAAAAGACAATTCAAGGAGCAGTATGAAGGGAGGCACAGGCATCTTCCTTAATGCTCAATACAATGCCTTATGAAACGCAAATCCTGTCTTTATCAAGTACTTTGAATTAATGTCTTCCAGACAAATAAAAAATACTGAGAACAAAAACAGGACAGAGGGGAAAGTCCAAAAAAAGATGGAACAAAAATGTCATTTTAAACCACTGGCCCCTACTCAGCATGGAACCATTTTCTATGGCAAGGAGCAAGTCAAGCAAATTCCTTGTTGAATTGGTATTTTCTACAGCTCCCCAAAAGCTGTAGAATTTTGCAGCTCTGTAAAACAGAGGGTGAGATCCCTGCCAGCACTGATCCAAATCCCCAGACAGTGCAGGAATTCCTTCTCCACACAGAGTGACTGATCAGTGAAGGGACAGAAGCACAGGCTGGATTTTCAGTCCTGACTTTAAGATCCAGCTGCCAAGTGGCATTGCAAAGACAGACCTCTGGAGATTTCTCATACTTTTTTTGGCTCATTCTCCTGGTGTGTTCATCTTAACAGAAATCAGCTGTTTTCCTCACTTTTACAGTATTTGCAGGAGAGACTTTAGCATCTGGCCTGGCTATTATTAAAAGATGAGAGCATCCTGCTCCTGCTCATTTAGGAGAACACCACTACTAGTAATAAATGGACAAAGATCCTTTGCATCCAGGTTTCCTGAGATCTGTCTGGATTACTTAGGTTTTTTTATCCCTTCTGCTGAGGCCTGTTCTTCCTATTTCCTCACGTTTGCCAACCAGCCTCACACATCCTAGAGCAGGGATAAAATTGTGTTTTCCTGGAAGAAGCTGTCTCAGAGTGTTTGGATGTAGCAGCATCATTTTCAGCTACCAAGGACTTCTTTGGAAAACAAAAAGTAAACAAGCTGTGGGGGGTTGAGGAGCTGTCTTAGTGTTTAGGGTTTGACTTTATATTAAATAGTGCCCTAAAGTCACAGGCTTAAGGAATATTTACACCACCTTCCTCTACTTAAAGGGGCTCCAAGAGAGGTGGAGAGGGACTTTGGACAAGAGCATGGAATGACAGCACACAGGGGAGTGGCTTCCCCCTGCCAGAGGGAGGGGTTAGATGAGACAGGAGGAACAGATTCTTTGCTGTGGAGCAAGATGATCTTTAAGGTCTCTTCCAACACAAACCATTCTGTGATTCTATGAGTACAGCTGAGGGGGAAAGGAGAGGTCATTAAGCACTGGAGCCCTATAGATGTACAACAAGGTTTTAAACCCTTATTGCACCTTGTGTGCCCAAAGCCAGAGGCAGAGACAAACCAAACCCTAATGCAGAGGCTGGTGAAAAAGTCACTAGCTGCACTTTGGAAGGTTGGAGGTGAACTTTGGAAGGTTGGAGGTGGGCATCAGCAGAAGCCTGGGGATAGAATGCTCCACTGAAGCCCTGTCTTTATCTCCATGCTTAAAGACACCAAAACTTGCTGGGCACAGCCTTGCTGAGAGGATCTGGTGCCTGTGGTCCTACACTGAACCTCCCTTGAGCCAGAAGACCAATGGAGACTCCTTCACTTCACTCAACCAGCACTGCAGTGACCCTTCATTGATCACACCCACACTTACGGGTAGGAAAACGCGGCGTCCAAAACCGCGGGCCTATTAATAGAGGGACATCAGCTGACCTCTCCTGGCGTAATCACCATCTGAATTTGGCCTCGTGGCAAACATTAATCACTGGCAAGCTGCTGCGGTGTATCAACATTAACATGGGCTGTTTGCTTTTCTCTAAGTGTTGGGACATCCCACAAGATCCAGCTGCTCATCCCGAGCGAGCTGCCGGGAGGGAGCGGCCAAGGGCTGCTGCCTTGCAGAGATCTCTGCTTTTCTTCCTGCCCCACCGCAAGTCCTGAGTAAATCTGTCGAGGCAGCACAACTTGGCCTTAGCTCCACATTGTTATTTGACCAGATCAGCAGTCTGGAAACTGGGTCATTTTCTTTCTAAACATGTGGTTTAGAATTGTGCTGCTTCAAAGGACACTATCCAATGGTGTGAGACCAAACACTGGATTTGTAGTAAAAAAGCTAAACAACAACAACAGTAACAACCAAAGTTCAAAGATCTTTGTAAACATGGAGCCCATAAGACACCCTGTCACAGTAGAGAAATAACAAAATCCCTGATCTATATTTAGGGTAATTGAGGCATTAAAAGAGGAGTCCCAAGCTGTCTGGAGAATCACAGATGATGCTGAAATTCCTCAGCTACAGAAGTAAAACTAATTTGTCTTATATTTAGAAGTTCTTACAAATATACTTATGGGATTTTTAAAACTCTCACACAATTGGAGTAGGGAAGTTCAAGTCTGCTTGCTATTTAGGTAACACAGTCAACATTCAAAATGCAGGTTGCATGTACATTAAGTAACATATACAATAAATGTACACAGGAGTAGTAGGGCAGGCCTGAGAACTTCAATTTTAAATTATGTTGTACATCCCAAGTTATTTGTTTGCACTGCACCAGATCACCACAAGCTTTTGGAAGATTGGGATTTGCTCTCTTTCTATCTCATGGTTTTATCTGTTACTAGCACCAACAGTTTCCTATTCCCAGAGGGGTAAATGCTGAGATTTACCCCTCCAGAGTCATGCAAGTATCACAAAGAGTCCTCATAGGGACATCTCCACACATCCCAGACTGACATTGCACCAGTAGATCTAAAGAAAAAAGATAATCACAGAAGGCCCAAGCTAAATATTTATTTTTTTTGCTTTAAGCTTATGCTAAAACTTTTCTTCAAGATGTTAAGAAGAAATGCTCCCATAATTTTATATCAGAGTTGTCCCCATCTCCTGTCCAAGGATAACGCATTTCTAACAGATTTGTTCATAATTTTTAACCCATCCAGGAAATGTTTCTAGTGAATAATGCTCTTGGGCTGTCCTCTGCAGTCATTCATCCAAGTGGTGAGTGTCTGAGCTGGACACCCTCACTGCACCCCTACCCAATACATGTTCTAGCGTAACCCCCCACGTGCTGTAGAACACAGGTCATCTGTGAGAGGTTACCCAGGGAGTGCTTTCACCCCAAAATATCAATACATTTCCTCCCAATGATGCAGAAGGTAACTAGGCAGTTCATGTCAATCCTTGGATATATAACTGAGGTTATTTCCTTCTTTTCCCCAATAAACAGCTTGATGAATGTTTTATTTGGTGTCAGAACAGGGCTTGGTGCTGAACCATAAAGTCAGACCCTGCTTCTTCTCACCCCCACCTCTCCCAAAGAGCTTGTTTTCGGCAGAAAAAAAGGCTGATTTAGGTCTGTGGGCTGCTCTGAACCCTTCCAGTGTTGCTCACAGCCACAGGAAATTAAAATGTTAAAACCAAGGCCAGCAGGGAGAAACAGTGTAGGACTATGTGGGACCAGCAAGGCCAGACTCCAGTGATTCTGAGTTGATGTTCAACCCTCACAACCCAAACCCACAAAGCTATTTATTGACACTGAAAGATGGGGGAAACAACAGTCACCACCCCTTGCAGGAAATGTTTTTAACTTTTGTCTCTAAAGAAGTTTGAGTCTTATCTGCCCCCACCACTCCACGTCTCTGTACAAGGCTGTCCTCCCTGTTCACCAGTGGTGGTAACTTGTCTCCAAAGTGTTTGATTTCTTTACTAGGGAAAAAGAGTTGCCTTCTTAAGCTGCAGGGTAAACAAATCCAAAAATCAAAACCAACATCCCCAGCATGGGGAAGTTCAGTGGGAACTACTGTACTGGATCAGAGGGATAGTTCAGCTCTATCAGCCCATGTCTGCTGTGGATATCCCAGAGAAATGTGCAGAAACCAACAAAAACTGATCTTTAAGGTCTCTTTCAACCCAAACCATTCTATGAAAAGAGAGATCACTGTAACTCCTCAGTAACCTGCCTATGTATGAGTTTAATCTTGTCCAACCTCTTTACACAGATTTCATTTAGCTGAATATGTGTTCTCCAGACAGTCACACAAGCAGTTTTTATCTCAGACAACAACCTGTAGCAGGCAGCTCCCAGCCTGCCTCACAGGCCCATGGGATAATTTGGAAAGGATCGTGGGAGGTCTCCAGATCAACCTCCTGCTCAAGCAGCCTCAGCTTGGAGTCAGACCGGGTTGTTCCATGCTTTACCAGTTGGGCCCTGTAAACCTTCAGGAAGAGAAGTGCCACAAACTCCCATGGCACCAGTTCCAGCACTTCACCATACAAAATGGAGAAAAAAAATTTATTTCCGTTGATGACAATCTGGATTAAATGACCATGAAAGCAAAACTGTAATGAGGGTCCCTCTGGGCAGTGAGTAGCTGAGGTGGATTAATCTGTGTGCCAGAGGGCAGCAGAAAGCCTTAGCACTAATGCTGGTAGCATGAGTCCCCCACTAAACAATCTCTATAGTAACTACACCACAGAACATTGGTTGGTTTGCTTGGTCCCTTACTCTTGGATCAAGCTTCCCTACAATGAGGACTTGGATTATGAGCTGGAATGAAACAGCCCTCAAGCTTTAACCACCACACAAGAAATGTGTAGGTCCATGGTAAAGCCAACAAGAGCTCCCAAAATTTGCATCAGTGACATTTAAACTTCAGAGTAAAAGGTTTCTCTAAAGGAACAGAACCTCACATCTCTCTGTGCTACTATTTCTCTTCTGCAGACTAAAGAAATATCTAAAAAGCATAAGAACTTACTATGAAACCAGGCACAAGCTTGCACACAACTCCTGTCCTCTCCTCCTGCAGACAGCCTTGGGTGAACTTAACCTCACCTTCATTAGCTGCATCTCCTCCTACACCTGACACTAAACTGGAGGAAAAATAGCCTCCTCCCTCAGTGCCCTCCCAATCCATACATCTTCTGCTGCTTGGAAACTATTCTTGCCTCAGGCCATGCAAATCACAAGATTATCTGGGACTGCATTCCTCAAGTCTGACCAGGAAGAGGTGGTGATAGCTCAACCCCCATCATGGAAAAGCATCACAAATCCAAATCCCTCCCTCCCAGTTTAGAAATCTATCCCAGTTTTCCCTGGGAATGCCCTGGGTAATGCCAGTTGTTTGGTTCCAGAGTTAGTGGCCTAGCAAGATGAACATGAGCACTCCTCTAAGAAACACAACTTTCGATAATTTGCAGGCTCAGGAAAAGAAGCAACATTTGAGATCAGGTTTAGAAGGTCTCTTTCACCACCCAAGGGCCTGGAAACTTGCTTTTTAGATTTGGTTGAAAACTGAAGTGCTGCAGAAATTGATGGGTCAGCCACAGACAGCCTGGTCCCATGTCCTACCATGTGCTTGCTTTACCCTGCCTGGTGCCAAGAAGAGACAAGGAAGAAAAAGAAGCGTAGAAGAACATTAACAAAAAAAAGCCATTTTATTGAAAATGAAATTAAAACTTCAAATTAATATTACAATCATGAGAAAATGCCAAACAATTCAATTTACAGTTGCAACATACAATACAAATAGTCCCTTTGAAGTTGAAGTAAACTGATCCACAATCATCGTCTGTGGCATAAAGCAGAGTGTTTGTACAATATGTGCATGAAAAGCAAATCTTGGGTGACAGCATTTGAAAAAATAAAAAATTAAAGCTTGTATTTACACAAAATGCTACAAATATTTTGTTCCAGCGGAAATTCAAGATTGGTAAAGCATATTTAACAACAAAAAAAACTGGAATGTCACTCATATTACCTAAAGTTACTGTAAAAGTATGGTTTTGGCTGATATACTTAAAAGTACTGCATTAAAAAAAAAGCAAAGAGTTATCTGTAAACATGGAAGTAAACAAACATCTAAAAAAAGTTCTCAGAAAATGTTAAACTGAAATGCATTCTATTTAAAAACAACAAGAAATTCAGGGGGGCAGAGAATGGGACTTCTTTGAGCTCATGGCTGATCCAGGTTTAATTATTGCTTTTGCTCATGGCTTGCTGCTGCTGCAGCCCAGTGCAGGGCTGAGCCTTGCTTTGCTCAGGGTGAAAGTGCAAAAATTCTCCCCACTCCAGATGGTACCTGTGGAAACTGGTAAATCTTTGCTCAGGGGACTGCTGGCAACAAAGGTTCAATGCTAAGAAAGACGCAGCAGCTGGGCTTTTAAAGGAAACTATAAATGCCACATGAATGATGCTGTTGGATAAATAATTTGCTTTACTCTTCTGTCCTGACCCACTGCACCTGATCTGGTTACCCTTAGAAGGAGGGAGAGGAGGATTTAATCCTTTGTTTGGCAAAAGGGACATGGTGCCCATTGTGCTGCAAGTAAGTCTTTGGTAGGATAAGAAGCTGGAAGGTAAAAAAAAGGCAATTTTTTTCTTTAAATCTATGACCGGTGCCAAAGATTGCCACTGCCCGAAGCGAAGGGCTGTCGTACCTTTGAGGAAACTCCATTCTGCGATGCCAAGCACCTCACAAAAGCTCAGATAAATTGATAAGATTCACTACATAGCACCGGTTGGGTCTGAAAATTTGATTCAAGAGCATTTCCAAGTGAACTTGAAAGCATTTTCTGAAAGCTCTGATGAGCATCTCTGCCTCAGCCTGTATGACTCCCTCCATGACCAGCCTGATGTACTGGGACAGATTTTCCAAAGGCACCAGGAGGGTTCAGGGGCATGGGGATCTGCTGAAAGTCAAGGGGCTGGTGCTCCTCTGTCCACAGGTTCTTAGAAAATCCTTTCCTTCCTATCTCAAGCAGGCAGAGCCAGGTCAGACAAGGGCACTGATCTACTTGATCAGGCACACGTGCCTTGACTGGGCGGAGAAAACGTTTTCAACGTTTGCCCCTAAAGGTCCAGTTGAAAAACCGCGGGGACACAAACAGAGTCCTGTCGGTATTGGGCAAAACAAAAGTCTGGTCTGTGCTGGATTTATCCAGAAACAAAAACCAAGTGCTTGAATTTTACAACAAAGTCTTAAGGAAAAAAAGAAAAGAAAATCTGGGTTGCTGCCTGCAGCCACTCTTAACAACATTTCGACACAAAAGCACCCTAAAAATTACTTAATATGCATACAGTAAACCTTAAAAAGCCCTTCTCAGCAATAACAAATAATGTACAAATATAGTACCTTTTATTAAATAGGAAACAGCTTGCACTGGCAGTACATCTCTTTTTCTCTTGCTTATTAAACAAAAAACAAAACTGAAATGTGTAACCAGACACTGGTTTCTTAAGTGCTGCTGAGACTAACAAACGTTACTTTACAGTTACAAATAAATGGACAGTGGTATGCTTCAAGCTACCACAAACCAACAATAAATAGAATCAATTACAGCTTCCATCTTTGAAGGAAAACTAAGTATTAGAAGAAAAACAAAGTGTCTTACTTATACTTTAAGCATACTTGGTATACAACCTTTAGAAGGCAAAGAATTTATTAATTTATTATTTTTAAGAGCACGTCATCACGCAGACTGGAGGGCTGTACCATGCTAACGGCAGCTCGTTTAACAGCTTCGCTGCTAACGAGCAGTGAGGGTGGTGTCCGGCTCTGTGTGGCTGTGCCCAACGTTGATTCACTGCCAAACTTTGGAGGTAGCCAAAGATCACCCAAGGAGCAGCTTGGAGGAGGCTGCGGGCAGCGCTGACTGTGGCAGTGGAAGGAGGGAGCTTTGGCCAAGCCCACTGGCACGTGCTGAACATCCCTCTAAGCCAGGCTTAACACCTGCCCAGGGAGAGCGTGGGGAGGATGACTCAGATCCCACCACGTCCAGCCCATGCCATGTCACCTCCCTGCATGCCATGGCAGCCCTGGGCTGGGCAAAACTGGGGCTTCTCTGCGGGATAGTTTGGCCACAGTCAGGTTGGGGTTTGGGTGCAACCTGCTCTGCTTGTACCATCCCTGGGAGCCCCAGGGTGGCTTTCAAGGAGAGTTTGTGTCTTCTGTGTGGGCAGAGGTGAGTTTTGCTGCCCTTGTGCTCATCCCTCTAACAGGCAACAGCCACATCAGCTTCAGAGCCACCACAGCATCTGCACGGCTCCCGCATTTAATGCTAACGGGTGGTGACTCGCTACCAGGCAGTTTCTGTCTCAAGTTTGAAACCTTTTAATTTCCACCGAGTGGGCTGAAATTGCAAGGGGAGGGGAAAATGTTTCACCATTTCTCCCTTAATCCCACTTCTGAGATATTTAACAATTCATCATTTGCAAAATACGGGCTTTGAAACAGTTTTGATTTTTCTTTGGGAAAAAAAAAAACCCTGTCGAAATCCAAATTATGCTGTCAAAATAGACCATTTTAAATATGAATCTTTTCAAATTTTGAAGTTCTGAGAAAAAATCCTTGGAGAAGAAGAAATTAGGGGAAGGGTGGAAAATATTTCATCCTTCCTACCATTTTTCCAGTGTCTCCACAACTACTGATTAAAAGGCAAGACTGTGTTGAAGGCAACCAGACAGCTAATAAAAATATTTTAAACACAATATTTCCTTCATAAGTTATATAAAAAGATCCTACATCCAAAATCATTTGATGTGGATGCATTTAGGTTGGGTTTGTTGTTTTTAAGTCACATTGTAAACTGGTTCACACTGGAACTGCTTTTCAGAGTTGGGTAAAGGTCTGAGGTTTACACTATTGCAGAAATGTAATAAAAAAAAAAAAACTAAACAAAACAAAAAACACTTTTAGAGACCGAAGTCAATATATCATTACATTAAGAAACGTTTAAAGGGTCCAAATGTCATTAAATAATTATAAATATTCTTTTAAACTTAAATGATGATTCATGTTAGCAAACAACCTCAAATTTTACACATTTATAATTTAAAAAAAATAAAAAAAGAACATAGCCGAACACAAATACTATGTATACCATTTTGGCTCTAGAAATATATATTGCCATTCTCATATTTTGCATAAGTAATAACATTTTGTTTTTTTGTTTTTCAAGGTTTTGGTTATTATTTTTGGTTTTTTGGCTAATCGAAGGCAAAACGAACGGATACAAAAGCAAAAAGGAAACCCCGGGGTTGGCTCACCTAACTTGAAAACTCATTCTCTTTAAGTACCCAAAAACAAACCAAGAAAGCAATGAACACAGAAATTCCAACTGTTATCCGCAGCAAGGCTCGGACAGAGTTTTTTGGGACAGCTGTTTTCGTCTGAATGGATCATAGCAAAATGGAAGCAACTTGCTCTTTGCTTTCCTTTTTATGTGCACCAATACAAACCAGGTGAATTGCACTACAGGTGTGGAGAGGGTCCCATACGTTGTATGATTGCAACTGTATCTGGAGTTCATGGTTAGTTTTGGTTTTTTTTATTAAAATAAAAGGGAATGCAGCCTTTGCCTTGCATCACCATGTTTCTCCTGATAGCCGGGGAGTCCATTCTCTCCTTGTTGGCAAAAGTACTCACTAGTTATTACAAAACTCTAGGGGGAAAAAATAGAAGGAAAAAATTCAAGAAAAAAAAAAAAAAGGACAGGGTGATTTTGTGTGTGTGTGTGTAGAAAGTACATCTTAAATATAAAACAAGGTAAAATGCTTCCAAGAGGGGGAAAAAATAAAATATGTGCTTTGATTCACATAATCTGAAACATGGGTTGTGGTATGTTGGTAACTCTTGTGTTATTTATGGCCATTATCATCCCATCTACACAGTTGCACATATTGGTAAAATCTGGGTTTTTAAAAAAAAAAAAAAAAAAAGAAACAAAAAACAGGCACTTTGTAGTTAGTCGACCGTTTGGTGGTTTGGTGGATTTTTTTTTTTTTTTGGCTTCCAGAGGTCGGGCCGGCTACGGAAGAAATCTCAGTACGGCCTCCAAACGGACTCATCCATCCTGCCACTAGAATTCAAGACGGTTGGGGAGCTGCTGTGGCTGCCATCCGCCTCCACCCCGTCACTCTGGGTGGGCAAGTTAGGGTTTAGCAGTGTGCTGCCGTTGGACGTGGTGGTGCACGGCGGGAGCATCCTGGAGGGGGAGCGGTCCCCTCCCGGCACCATGGGGAACTGGTATGATCCTGACGAAGTGCCATAGTAGAGATATGGAGTGCTGCTGGTCTGGAAAGGTCCACTTTGGTTTTGGGAAGAGCCGGGGTAGGGTGGTGGTAGGTAGGTGTGGTAGTGAGTGGTTGCGGACATACCCAGTGACATGCCTGAGGTGACTGGCGGTGTATAGGTAAAGGTGGCTGGATAGTGCATTCGTGGGTTGGAGAAGCGGCTCTCAGTGAGGGATGAAATGCTTGTGAACTGCCTGGGATCTGAAAATGGGCCCAGCTCTGAAGCACCTAAAAAATTATAACAAAAGACGGGGGAAAACAATTCTGTAAATACCATTTTTTGTATCACGTGATGATAGAATTTTATTTTTCTAAGATAACCCACTTCTTTTGGCCCCCAAGAGAACAGCAGATCATATCAAGCAACACATTGCAAGGAACAGAGTCATACATCTGTCTTCTAGAAGCGCTGGGCCAAACTCATCCCTGGTCTAACTCCACTGATGCCAATGGAGGGAGCAGCATTGCCAACCTGAAGTGCTCAAAGGTCATGGGTCAGGTTGGAGTAAAAAAAAAATCTCAAAAATCAAGAAATTGAAAAATAGACAAAAAAGAAAGGGGACAAAAATTTTCAAAAATCTAGAGATTAAAAAAAGAGCCAAAAAAGAAAGGTGGACTTGGAGTTGATTTGCCTTTTGGTTTCAGAGTTTTGAGGGTCATATGTCTCTGTTTTTTTGCTCGAGCCTCTTGAAAAACTCAGGTCTGGTTGCACACAAAAGCTGAGATTCCCACCTCAGCACAGGCTGTCAGGAGCTGGGGTTTCCAGAAAAGCAGAAATCACTTTGTAACTTGTAGTAAAGCTACAAGAGCTGGCAAAACCAAGTTAACTGCACCACTGACACCAGGAGAGTTACACTGGGGGTGACTAAGACCCACTTCTTGCCTTAAATCAATTTATTTAGGTGAGAATCCGCTCAGCTGCTTCCTTTGGCTAAAAAACAGTTTGCTTCATCCGGAGGATGGACAAGGCCATTAAGCTGATAGAAAAAAATGCAGATTTTACTCTTCAGAGAAGTTGATGGAAAATTACAAGCCCAACACTCTTTTTGCCATTGAAAAAAAATTTGTTTTCGTATGTAGTCTCTGCAGTCTGGTTGAAAAAAAAAAAAGACCACACAGTTTATGACTACTGTGAACGTCTGGATGGTAACGCTGTGAATTGGAGTCTAACGCAAAACAGGGATGGGTAAACTCATTTTGCCTAATTTCTAATCCCACATCAAACACCCAAAACTTTGGAGCAGAACTGGAAAGCAAACGTTAGCTTGGTGATGTGCTTAGGAGATTGTGGGATGGACAGGAGAAGAAGACAAAGATGGTGAAAGCTTGTACTGAGAGCCAGAAGAGTGGAAAACAAAGAGGGTGTGGGAAAAGGACAGGGGTATAGAGGGAAAGCCTAATGAGGAAGTACAGAGCAGGAGGAGGCAAATGCAGTGGGCCAGTATGCAGCAGACACATATATTTATAGAGAGCTGAAAGAGCAGGGTGTAAATAAAGGGGGAAAATTATGAAATCAAATGGACCCTCCCTGCACTTCCTGCTGATACTACTACAGCTTTACAGCCCTCCAGATACAAGGGTTCACTCACCTCTTTGTCAATCTACCGAACCTGACTTAACTAAAAGGAAAATATGGCATCTTCTACATGCCACTGAAATGCTCTGTGTAGCCTCAGTTTAAGATGAAACAATGATTTTCCTTGCAGACAGGCTTCAGATCTGCCCTGATGACACTGCTTTATAAAAGAAAGATCTCTCCAGCCCTTCTGTTCCTGGTCCACTCTGCTGTAAGCAACAGACTCCACAGTCTCTGCCACCTTGTGTGGCACATTTTGGAATTTAGATTACTATTCACAGCTCAGTGAACCCACGCCTACAAAGATATCTAAAAGCAGCAGTGGGGCACAGCTCAGACGCAGTTTGGGTTCAGGCTGGAGGACCTGGCCCACAGCCAGCCAAACCTCCAAATCAGCCTGAAACCTGGGGATTATAATCCTCTATCTCTAACAGTGTTGAGCACAAAGCTATAAATGGGCAGTAAAAACCCATTCCAAACTCTGATGACAATGCGATTACTATTATCTTTATCTGGGACTGGATCAGTGACCTGTGGGTGAATGGGTCTGTCTCCATCATCAACCCCTCCAACCACAGCGCCCTGGAATGTAATATAACTTGTACCTTTACAGCAAACACTCTACTACTTGATGCAACTTCTTTCGTTCCCAACTGCAAACAATAGCCAGAGGCAATACCACCCAGATTCAAAGCTGTAATTTTGGAACACTATCCTTTATATTGTGAACAGGTCTGATACATATCTGGAAATATAAGGTTAGAACATAATTTCCCCAGCTGCTCAAAATACTGAGTTTCAATCTGCTACTGCTTATTGTCTTTTCTTTTTTTTTATTTATTGTTATTGCAACTCTCCCATCATGAACAGAGTTGCTGTTCATTTACCCTGATAGAAGCTAAACAAGGTTTTTACAATCAAAAGTGGAATTGGTGTGAGTCTAAGGGTATAGAAGAACATTGGTATTTTTGGTTTCTTTGCAACTAATACTCTTTTTTTTTTTTCTTAATACAAAGGTCTCCACACAGTTTTACACATTAAAAGGCAATCTACCTTTCAGAGCTAGATCCAAATATTATCTGCATGGTGCTGCCAAGAGATTGTGTCAGTGTGGAATGACTGGGAATGTGCACACCACACGTAGGCATTTCAAATGTGGGGCTGCAGACCTCCTTATGTACCCTGGTAAATCCACACTTGTTTGTTTTTACTGTTGCTTGTAAAGCACAATTGTATTTACCCAAAGGCCAAACAACCATAACCTTGTCTTATCTCACTCATGGCTGTTTCTGCACAGCTCCTGCATACTCACTTCTTCAACTCCCCTTTTGCTCAAGTGCCCTTTGCTGTCTCCATAACTCCCTGCACAGGGCTGTAATTTGTTCCCAGCCTTATTGTATCTCCACTATGTAAAGTCATTTTTAAAGATCAGAAAAAGTTCTCTGTTCTAAAGTCTCATTTCTAAGGGAAACTTACAAAAAAATCAGCTCTAAACCTGAGCTTCTTGCCACTCTCACTGCTGTTCAATCTTGCTGATTCCTTTTCACTCTCCTCCTCCTCCTTTTGCTGTGCTACCTCCTTGTGTCAAGGTTGATTTTGGTTTGAACTTGGAAACCCCAGACTCCTGTTCAATTATACTTGTTAGGCTCTTTGCTGGGCTGGGAAGAGAAATATCTCTACTGGGTATGGCACCCATCTTTGTATATCTAGCTGTGCACAAACAGTGATGTGGATCAGCAATATAGTAACATGACAGTGCAAGTATATAATTCATAATATAATAACTATAATATTATAATAATTTATTTATTCCTCTCCCCAGGAGGATTAAAGCTTTATGCTAATTTTTCCTCCTTCAGATCAAGAAAACCATTTGCATCTGTGAGTTCCCACTCTCGTGATAGCTTGCACTAAATGGGTAAAGCACAGACCCTCTGCTCTACATTATGGGCACCACATTGCAAAACAATGCTTGTATAAAGAGAAGAGACTTTATTTTGTGCCACCAGAAAGAGACACACGTTGAAGAGCACAGCAAGTGATCTTCTCCTATACAGTCTCATCAGCTGACTGGGCTTAACAATAATTTAAAAAAAATTAGAAAAAAGTGTATTTTTGAAAAAAAACCAAAAAACTTTAAATCTGAATGAGTCCTGGTTAAACTATTTTTAAATTTTCCAGCCTGATTCCTTCATAACATAGCCTGGCATTCCAGTTTTCTGAGAGCTAAATGTTTAGAGCAGAAAAGTGGTCATGATAATATGCCAATATATATGCTAACATCCCAGATTCAAGAATACTGCTTCAGTGTGTTTCATATTTAGAATAAGAACAATTAAAATTCCATGTGGCTTCACTTATTTTGATGCAGAAGCCTCATTAAAAACTAGACCTGGGCATTTGCCAGCAGCCAGCTCAAATTGTTTTGCATTCGCGCTTAAAACCCAATTTTACCTGTTGCAGCTTTGCAGCTCCACCATTCACAGCTGCATGTTTGCCAAGGTAATTTCTCTTTTGCAGTTTACAGATGCGAGCTAGTGCCAATTAATGCTCAAGTCTCAGTTAATAAGCTGCACTTGTGGTTTGCAGAAAATCAGGCAACAAATTTCTGTCAGGTTTACAGCACTTTGGTCAATCATTCCCAATTATTAAAGATCATAATGCGTTGTGGACAGATTAACTCCTTGTAGGTACAACCAGCTGACATCTACTTTAAAGACTTACAGGATATTTTTATAGCTTAAAAATATTACAATTTGTTTTGTTATTTAATGCTATAAATGATCACTAACAAGAAGAAAATTCCCTTGGGTTATTGCATATGTTTCATAGGGAAATTCCTAGTCCATCAAGTCAATGCAGAATCTTTCGATGCATGAAACCAGAGTAATTCTGTATTCACTGAACAGTCTGTCTTGAGGAAATTCAGCAACATATAGTTAAATTTATTTACCAGTAGCTAAATGATTCCCTTGTGTTCCAGGGAACTTCAGTGTTAAGACATTTGCTGAAGTCGAAACTAGGGTTTGTCGGGCTTTGTTCAACAGTTCAATTCAGGCTGGGACATTGTACTAATTGACCTATTAAAATAGTTTTTTCCTTCCCCAACATCTACGTCTCTGAATTATAAGCACAGCCTGGATTACTTACAGCTGATAATATCGCCTTGGATGAAACACGCCACACACTTCACATGATGAGACGATTTCTGTCTCTTACAGCTTTGCCAAACTTTAAATGTTCTGGCTGAAATTGTCCATGCTGGGTGTCTGTCTCAGGCTAAATTTTGATTTATGCATTTATTTGTTTTTAAAATTTCAGCTGAAACTCTTCTGCTGGGAAAAATACATTGTTTTACCAATCTTAAACTCTGAGGAGCCTTCCTTTGAAAAGCTGTACCAGTTCCATGCTTTGAAGTAAGGACTTGAACTTTGGAATAGGAGTGGCTTTTGTGTGAGAGATGTTGCCATGAAAATCCAGCCAAATATGAACAAATCATAAGCACTCTGACTAAAAATGGGCAGAAAAGTCTGTGTCCCTATAAAGACACTTGTCTAGAGACTGGAATGAAATCCAGGAGTCACAAGTCCTAGCATTTTTTCTGCAAACATTGCTGAAACACAGGGACATTACCACCTGTCCCCATGCCAGCCTAAAAAGGATCAGTCCATCGACGGCTCCATTCTTTGAGATGGCAGACCCTGAGTGAAAGGAGACCATGTGGGTGTTCCTATAACATTGCAAAGTAAAATTTGTGAAGGTGGGGTTATTTGGGGCTTACTTTTTTCAGAAATCTGAGAAACTATAAACATAACCAGAGGCAAACAAAGGGCTATTATTAAGGTTACCATGTGAAGACTGAGAAACTTTGGAAACACCAGCATTCAAGTTACTCCTCCAAATGCACTATAACAAAGCATTCAGATACACAAGATGCTATTCCTTTCTCATTAACCTGCCCAAGCTGGCCACCTCTGGAGATGCATTTGAGTTGAGGAATAGAGAAGACCATTGTCTATATATTCCCCAGATCCACTGCTCCAAGAAATCAGAAGGGGTGAAGTGAACAAGGCGAGAGAGACCCAATTATTTCCTGAGTTAACTGGATTTTATATGTGTTTCTGCCACATGGCTCCTACATGACTCAGTTGAAATGTCTCCAAATCCCATTTTCACTTCCCTTATTTTCTGTGTGCAGCTAAGATGTTGGCTTCTGATTTGCACGTGCGCTAAACATTCCCAGCTGCAGCTGAAGCCAACGGGATCACAGGTCTGAACACAAGGATACAGACAGAACTGAAATTGTGCTGTAGGTGACACACAGAGGGTACACTAAATGACATGAGACCTTAAGGTCAGTCTCATTTCTCTTTCTAAAGAGGGTTCTTTTTTTCTTGGGAATATTGCACTGCAGTGAATAAATGCTATGGCAGAAATATTAGAGCAAAGCCAAGCAAGAAATTAAGGATTCCTTCTTCAGAGCAGCACTTAATGCTGTGCAATAAACAAGGCCTGAGGAAATGCAAAGAACAAGAAGCAAACAAAATATTGAAGAGCTGCTCATTAAGTTAGCACTGTCCATCCTGTGCACTGAATGAGACAGGAATCCCGTGGGAAAAGTATCATGTGATCCTGTAATTAAAATTTGTAATATAATGCATAAGCAGAATGAGACTGATTTAAAGTTGCACAGGCAATGTAAGTACTGGGATTTTCTAATTTCTGAGCTCCTGGTTTTGCCAGTCTGAGGGACTCTTTGCAGTGTGTTTTAATGGGGGAGTGATTATTTTCCATCTGGATGTCTTTGGGTTTTCCCCCAGCATCCTTCTGTATCAGAGGGACAGTGTTACTTTGCTCTTCATTTTGTTAAATTCTTGTTCCCTGTGTCTGCTAATAAGTGTTTATTGCATCACAAACAGCATCATCTTCCTGCTGTTTTCCAGGCAAGCCTCTGTCTGTCCAAAGCTGCTGTACCACCTTCCCTCTGGAAGAATGGAGCTTGGGACTGCAATTCCCAGGGATCCCAAAACACCTTCTCCTGTATCTGTTCCTTGCTGTAGATGTTAGGTCCTGATCTCACAAACCTACACTGGTGCTCAGCTTTGTGCAGGAGCTCAGGGACCTTCCTCCCACACATCCAGCAGTGAGTGTCTGCGTGCTGGGAGTGAGAGGTCCATGCAGCACCACAGAAATAATGCACCGCGCTTCTCCCTCCCTGGTTTACTTTCTGGATGAGCATGTGTCATCTGGATATTTGGAACCGTTTATCATAGGAAATTATATGTTTTTAAATGCTCTTTTCCCTCCCTTTAGCTCGGGAGAAAAGAAAGTAAAAAAGCATTTGACATTATTTTTTTTTCTCAATTTCCTCCCCGCCCAGGTCACCCCACAAAGGTCTCCCGGCAAACAATAGCTGCAGAAAAGGTGTGAACTGCCCCCCCCACCCCCCTCCTCTTTTCTTCACCTCAACAAGGTGTTAACTTCAAGGCCTAGTTGGGACCATTTAAACTGCAACATTATTAAGCACAGCAGTCTCACAAAAGTCAGAGGGAGGAAGGAACGCTTTAACCCTTTCAGAGCCTTATACAGAGCAGGCAAGACCCTCATTCCAGTGCATCCCTTCTAGAACATAGTCACGCAGCACCCCAGTTCACACAGTAAACTGCATGCTGGTGCCTCCTGGTATTTAGGTAACAGGTCTTTAGCACCTAAAATACCACAGATTAATTTGCAGATAGATGTTTTCATTGAATTTATGGTGCTGCACCTAAGCCCTTTGCTGGGAGAAACACCCCATAAATAACATAGTTAGTAGTTGCTGTTAAAGTACCACTCGTCCAAATAAAGGAGAGCTTTTCTCAAACAGAGATGTTATATTGCTTAACACCAAAATTGGGGTATTTTTGCATTTCTTCAGCCTGGGCTCTGTCATTACCTGTCCTGCTCCCTCAACAGCACTTTTCTGCTGGATGAAGCTGCTTTCCTTAAGGCACTGAAGTCTTGCTGGGTGACATTAAGCCCTGAAACACAGGTGGCTGCTCTCTGCACTCCCCAAAACAGCTCATCTAAAACTTAGGGAACATCAATAGGTAGAAAAATGTAGCAACCAACCCCTCCTAGATGGACTGTCGGGAGCAGAAATGAAGCTCTGGAAGCTTCAGCCACCACCATCTCATTTATAGATGTTGCCTCACTTATACAGGATTTATAAACCTTCCTAATGAGAACCACAGGAGGGGGACAAATGGTCACGTTACAGAAATTGATCCTGGGTTAGTGGTTATGACCTGCCACCCATGGCTGCCTGTTGACCTGGTATGATGGGGAGCCTCTGAACTTCTCAGCCTTTTCGATCTCATTTCAGTGACTCCAGTCTGGAGCTGTCATGGGTGATTTGGGTGGAAAGGAACTGGCAGTGTATCAAAAGCCCCCTGCTTGTTTAAAGTCTCAGGCCATCTACACACTGCACTGGAACCAAACAGTAAATAAAGTTTCCTGGAAATAAGTCCAGGAGCTCTGCAGCACTGCGTGGCACAAGCACGCACACAAGAGTGCAGCGCTCTCTGCTCACTTTTCCCCAACTTCTCCTGCCTGAATTTCAGCCGTCACTGCTTCTCGCCAGCCGAAAGGCATCAGCAGGAGCACTTGAGGCTTTTCTTGGAGAGCAACCTCAGAGTGTTGTATACAGCAAGGGGGTGAAACCACAGGGCTGCGGAGCAGGCACGGCCATGGAGAGCAGCGGGACAGGAATCCTGAGTAAATCCAGTGAATGGGAAGATAATATACATCATGGCTCACAGGCGACTTTATTCCTTCTTTTTCTTTTTTTTTCTTCTTTTCAGAAAAATGTGCCTTAACTGTCCAGTATAAATATTTGTTTCCAATGTTGTCATGAATTGTACTTTTCCACTGCATGCTACTAACTCAGAAATACCATCTGATCCTCGAGCAGACACAAAGGAACTATGTTTTGCAGGGACAGGGAAGGGGGGGAAGCCCTTGGCAATGCTCTGTTATTTCACCCTTTAAACCCCTCCTTTTCCCTCCCCATCCAAATTTTCCTTTCGCATCTTATTCGACTAATGGACATCTCTCCTGAGGACAGAGGATTCCTTGCTGGTTCTTGATTAAGAGTTTTTAAGAAGCCGTGAAGGAAGATATTCTTTGAAACTGGATCTACTGTAGGATAGGAGCCAGCACACAGGACACCGTGTCTTTCAGAGAGGCCACACACAGTGCCACTCCAGTCATATGACTTCTCTGTCACATCCTGAAGCCATTTCCAGCTCGTGTGCGAGTTTGTACTCCCATTTAGAAAAGGATGGGATATATTGGGAACACACATATGGAAACACTTTCAGGGAATCAGTTTCCATGAAATCCATAATAAGCCAAGTGGCTTCAGATGTGGCAGTGTGCCTCAGATTAGCCAAAAAAAAAAAAAAAAAGAAGGAAAAAAAAAAGGAAAATTCTTCCCTTTCAGTCCTTATTTCAGTTTCAAGGGAAAAAAAAAAAAAAAGAAAATTAAAATCAACTAATGACTTAGGGCTACCAAAACAGGGAGTCACAAAATAATACAATTATCAAGAACACTCCTCCTCCCCCAAATAAGGACACTACTATCAGCATTCCTGCAGCTCCCAAAAAGCTCTCCTGGCATCTGCCAAGCTCACATGGGGTTAGCAGAGCGGTGGTCCTGCTGTGCCAGCCTGCACAGGTTGGGCAGATGCCCACTGTCTGGGCAATTTTTTCCTTCCCTTACAAATTTTCCTTCCTTTCCTTTCCTTCCTGCCCTTCCAAAAGCTACAACTTAGTGATAAACTGTCCATTAAGTCAATCTCCTGCAAAATGCCGGATTCAGGAGAGGATATGCCCTGGATGGTGTTGGCTGTACCCAAGCCATACTAAAAGCAGGGTTTTTTGTGGAATGGTGTATTTGCCAGGCAGGGGGTGGAAATCACCTGCCTGCTGTCCTTGGAGCCAAAGCTTAAGAGAACTGCCAGGTGCCCTCACTGATGAGTCCCAGAGAGCAGAATAATCCCAAACAGCACAGAAAAGGACTGGAGGCCGCGTCAGTGCCAGGCAGGAGGGAAGCACCCAGCTCATCTGAGCTACTGTGGTGCTGGAATAATCTTTGCACGTCTGAGGAAGTGGGAAGAAGCACAGATCAAGTGGCAGGAGTTCAAATAGGAACTGGAGAGATGCTACGTGCATCTCTGCAACAGATACCCGCCTTTTTATCACGAGAAAATAACCAGGAATTTGGCTGCTAATTGGGGCCGTATCCTACAAACCCTGCTTTTCCTGACAAATGACTCCACAAATAGTCCCTCTGTTTCCAATAGGGTTATTTGCAGTAGGAGGGACCACCCAACATGAGAGGATCAGGCCCTCCATTCCCTTGATCTGCTGCTAGCTTCAAACTTCCACAGCCAAATGTGAACACAAAAAAAAATACCCACGAACTGCAAAGGCTTTTCCTCACTGCTGCTGGAAAAGCCCTGGACTAGGATGGCTGTGGAAAGGTCTCGTGTGCTATTAATATGATGCTCTTCCTGGCTTCCGCCGCCGAAATGGGGATTTGCCATTTGTTTCTCAGGCTGGTTCTTTCCACTCAAGCCCCGGCACAGTAACTAACTGAAAACTTCTGCATCAAGGAGAAGGTCTCTTTTAAAGTTTGGCTTGGCTTTGCTTTCAAAGAGTTGTCTGTATATTTTAGAATATGTAGAACTTGCCTTTGATTTAAACCTCGCTCTTAACAATAGACAAGAGATGATTTCTCTACTGAACGATTTAAACAAAAACAAACATATTTTGGTTACTCAGCCTTGTTTCTCAAAACGCTGTTTTCTTTTTTTTCCCAGAGAAAAATCAAACCCTACAAATCGTTACACTTCTGGCCAAAAAAACTTAAATTCACAAATGTAGATAATTCATTTTTTTTGCCCTGAACAATATCATACACAGAGAAAGAAGAGCACCTCCCCAGCCCCCAGACATCCATAAAACACGAAACCCCCTCATCTAAACAATTAAAACCATACTTTTCTCCTCCAAAATAACTTCTGCCTTCAAAGGACTTTTTCAGCCTTGGTCCCTGTCCACAAGCAGGGCCATGATGTTGATTTCTAATCCTCCCCGGCACGCAGTCCCGTGTCCCCAGAGGGAGAGCAGCCGCCCCTCGTCCCGCAGAGGCAGCGGAAGGCGGCTGCTTGTGCTGGGAGCCGGGGCAGCCACTCCGAGGTGATGAGGGCACTCAGCCCACGGGACTCCTGGCTACTGGAGAAAGGAGAGGGGAGATACCAGGGAGGCATTTCCATCTTAGCTTAAGGATTTTAGCAGCAGGCGCAATAATGCTGTTGGAGTGAAAACAGTAGAAAATAACTCACCCAGTGATGGCCAGAGTTTTTTCCCTTACAGTGAGAATACATTTCCCCCAAGTAACACAAATAGTAGTGACATTGGGCCCTGTGATGAAATGGTCAAACACGTCAGCATGACTCAAGACTCACTGGCCAAGGAAATTTCAGGAGGCCCAGGGTGAGATGGAGCCCTGTGGGGAGAGCCATAGGTGAGCACCAAGCTGAATCTTGCTGCCATGTCATGGGACAGAGCGAGAACAGCTCGGGGATGTCACAACCTTGGCGCGGCAGGAGCGAAGCTGTGGCTCTATAGCCACAGAGCAGGACTTGCAGGACCATCACCATGAGCTCCAGAAAGATGGAGGAAAACTTCGCATACAACCACTGGGCTGTTTTCGCTGGAGCTGCTGCTCTCATAGCTAAGAGTCAAAAATACTGAGCTGTGTAAGGATCTACAGAGGTTTCAGTCCGTGGATTTAGGCACTCAGTGCCTGTTTAGATACCAAGCTGCCACAAAATTCAGCAGAACACAGCTAAACATAGCTGTACAGCAGGGCTAGAGGCACTGTATCCCTTCTTATGTTCACTTTAACAACATACAATTTTCAATCTCATTTAATAAAAGCTGTGTAAATCCCTCTGTATATTTTTTTCATTCCTTTCAGACCTAACCTGAGCCTTCTTCTAAATTAAGGCAAAATACTGTAAGCAAAGCTTCAATCCATTATAAGATGGTCTACACAGCATCCCCATTCATCAGCTGAGCTGAAGCTTAAACCAGCCCGACTCGGAACACCTCTAAATAAATGCTTCTTCTCCATAGTGTAAAGTCTGAATATGGGTTTTATCCTCCCAGGGAGGCGGTGATGAGAAAAAGAAACAGACTTGAGTCTGTAACAGCTCACATCATAAACTGCTTGAGGCTGTTTGATGTACGGCCCCTTAGGCCATACTATTAGCAACACTTTAGAACATCAGTAGAGATTTATCTCAGATATGGTATCTTGGATTTTAAGTTCAGATCATTAGTAGTGATTGGGAATAGAAACAGAAAGCCCACTTAACCATTAAAGCTGTTACAAGGGAAAATGTGATACAATGCTTTCTGGCTTTTGCTATTGATTTACTTTGTGAATTTGGGCAAATAATTTGATCTTTCCTGTGTAAATTTTGCTTACTATACAATGTATATGTCAATACTTCATACTAGCCAAATTACAAAAGTTAGTAGTACAGTTTAGAAAATACTATGAAATCCTTTGATAGAAAATGTTGTAAAGTTACAAAGATTAAAGGTAAAACCCAACAGACATTTTTTATAAGCTCTTCAATGGGTGAAGATACAGAAAAAGTGAAAGTCAGAGCAAAAAGAACTTGACTTGAAATAAAATTTCATATGCAAACCCGATTTCTGAGATAAAAAGGATGCATACAAACTCAGCCTGAATTAGCACCTTCAGTTGTCTTCATCTGCTTGAGCAGATGAAGCAGCAGCAGAATTGCTTTAAACCAGGCCTCCAGTGCATCTGCAGCACAGGCCAGTGAGAGCAGGAGCTGGCCCGGCTGAGCACCAGGCGCCGGCTCCAGCCCCACTGCGGCTGGAATGGCTTCCTCCATGGGCAAACAGCCTGTCCAAAAAACAGCTCCAAACCAGTCTGGCCCACCTACATGGGCCAGGCCAAATGAGGAACTGGTTGGGTTTGGACTAGCCTTAAACCCAGCTTCCTATCTAATTTTGGAATCTAATACAGTGGCTCCCAATTCGGCTCCAGTGCTGCTTAGATCCTCCCTGCGCGCCTCTTCACCCATGAAAAAGAAAACAACACGGGCTGGCTTTTAGCAGGAATCAAAATGAAAACAAAAACAAACAAAAAATCCCTTTGGAGGGAGATATTTGAGAGAGGAAGAGGGAAGAAAGGGGGAAGAGAGGTGCCTTTTTCCCATTGCCAGGATTCCTCTGTGGCTCCTCCAGCCATGCCAGCATCCACATCACAGTTCCCGGGGACTTCCTCTGAGCAGCTTCTGCAAGATGCCTCTTCCAATGAGCCATTTCATCTTGGTCTTATGTTGCGGAGATTTCAGGTCAGCAGCCCTCCTGGTGTTTCTGAGGCACTTGCTTCCCTTCCTATTTGGCCAGCCAGTCACCTTTGCAGAAGGTCTGTTTTTCTGTGGTCAGTCCCTAGACTGGATCCCAGGCCTTGAAATTTGCACCCTTGAGGGTATCTAAATGTTTATGATCTTTTTTTACAGAGGTCTCTGTACGGCTGACAAACCCTGTCCAGCTCTAGTCTTTTAACTGCACTCAAATTAGCTATTTCAACTGTAATTAATTTTTTTGGCTGGGATTCCTTCTTTGGGACATGGTTTTATTTTTGTTTTCAGTGGCAACAACACACATAACTAGTTGGCTCAACAGGAATCATCTGCAGATGTTTGATCCTATTTCTCCATGCAGACCATGTGATCTCACAAGGTTTCTGTCAGTCCGATAAAACTGTGACACTACAGACCTACAGGAAATATAACTGATCCAGCAGCTCCTTTGAGGTAATTCCCACCTAGCCAAGAGTAAGCAGACTCACAGAGCTGTGTCAACAGCTATTAAATACAGTGATCTAGATACAAGCCTTCAGATATATATATAG
Source organism: Passer montanus (assembly GCF_014805655.1). Taxonomy (NCBI): domain Eukaryota; kingdom Metazoa; phylum Chordata; class Aves; order Passeriformes; family Passeridae; genus Passer; species Passer montanus. The sequence continues at coordinate 1,938,338 of NW_024374812.1, read as the reverse complement.
ATTTTGAGGGACCTGAGTTCTCTCCAAGGGAACTGAGGGACCATTTCTGATCAAGCTAAGAAGGTGATGGGTCCTGGATGGTCCCTTGGCCTAACCTGACCGACACCATTTGCTTCTTATTACAAGTGTGACAAGCAGCTTTTCCTTTCTTTCCTGCTTGTTCTGAGGCATGGAAGGAGGTGAAGAGCCTCAGAGCTACCTCAGTACCCTCCTTACAATTTCATTTTCTGTACTCCCTTCTGACCCACGCTCACTATTACCTGGCTCTAGTAAGACTGCAGCCCCTGTCACTGCCTTGCTGGTTCCCTTCATGTTACAATTCCTTCTTGTACTCCATTGCACATCTTGTAACCAAGCTGTACCGCACCTAAGAGTGCAAATTCATAGGGGACAGGCTGATTTCCCTTTTTCCTCCTCCTCCTCCTCCTTCACTGTAGAGTCCTTAGCACAAGGGGGATGAGACCTCCAGACACCATCACAATAAAAACAGTCTCCGCAGCCAGCAGTGACTCCAGCAGAGGTTCATTAGCTATTTCTAAATACAACTATTGCTTTGATCACTGAACTGCATTGCTTGCAGGAGCCAAACCTGGATGCTCCAGCTAAAGCCAAAACCTCAACTGATGCCTTGACAAGGGGACTGATTTCCAGTTTGTGGAAATTTTTCAATCCCACAATCAGCTTTCAACACAACACAAAACATCATTTCAGTGCAAAATTAAATATGGCAAGCTGTGATTTTGCAGACATCTATCCAATAAAAATGATGTGCCTCATATATTTGGTCCTGTACCTGTGCTTCAAACTGGTTTTCCAAGCAAGTCCATTGTGAAGCCTAATTAATGAATGCAACCAAGATGGACATACCTTTAGCTGGTGGCTTTATAATATTCTGCCAATTCTAAACAGTATCTGTTTAATAGGAAAGGGCATTAAAAAGCAGCAATGCCTATGGATCAGACAGTGATAGCCCAGTTAAACATTAAAAATAACGAGTGGAAACCACACATGTGGCATCACTAGAGCTTGTATAGGGGCTTTTCATCTCAGCTAAATGAAAGAGGCTTTGTGGGTATCGCTCCCAACCCAAGCATACCACCTTTCACTGCTCACTGCCAGAGATTTGTGATGTTAACAGATGGAAAGATTGCCATGAGATGCCCTACCCCTCCAATTTGCTTTCAGAATTGATTCTTGGTTTAAAATCTTCAGGCTGTTTTCTCTGCCAATGCTCCCCTTTCTTACTATTGCTCGTCTTTCTCACACAAGCCCAAGGAGGCTTCTTCTAGCTGCCTATGCCTGTACTCCCAAATTACAAAATAACATATTACAGCACTCATGGCTACCACAGGATAAAAGATCAAATGCATGATTAGAGAGACTTTTGGGAACAACAACTGGGAAGTTTGGAGACGACATGGCCCAGACAGGGCTGAGCACACAGCACATTGACTCCTCTCCTCCTCCAAATGCACCTTTAAACCACCACAAAATCCCCTGCATTAAGTGCATGATGATACCTCTCTTGTCAGAACTAAACTTCTTCACACAATGAGAACATTGCCTGGTCCAGGTAATCCGAAGAGTTTAACACAGTTTCAGCTATTTGTAAATTTGCCTGTGGAATAATTAGGATTGTGGAGAGCAAAGAGGCTGCTCTGGCTGGGTGTCTGTTCCCCAACAGGGCCACAGCATCAGCTCTGAGCTTTGCTTTTGACAATGGAAATGCAAACTAAACCTGAGAGGAAAAGCTCCCATGGCTATAGGTTTATTTCCTTAAAATAGAAGATTAAACAGTGCAGGAAAACTAAGGGAGGACATGCATTCAATTGTTTTATTCCTTTATCTCCATCTAGGGTGGTGTCTGAGAAATTAAATTTATTTTGTTAGAATTTTGCAATTGAGCAAATACAAGGGCAGAAAAATTCCTAAAGGAATTTCAGAAGCCCATAAAGTCAGTGAAAAATGCTTTCCCAGTTAGTTTTTTCAGGTGTGTTGGAAAAGTAGAGTGCCACTATCAATTCAACCAAAAATAACACCTTTTCAGCAGATACAGTAGGAGTATGGCTGAATAGGAAAGGGAACTTCCAGGATTTGAAAGATTATAGTGAAGCCACAGCAAACTGAATTGACCAAAATACTTTTTCACAGTTCTGTCCCACACCAGCTTGTGGCTTCTGCCACCTCCCTGAGACCCACCACAGCCTCCTGTCCTACCCACCTCTATGTACGTGTCACCAGCACAGGAACACAAGAGACCCTCAGAAATCAAAATCAGTGCTGTGTTCTGGCAGACAAAGTTATAGCAAAGTTCTAGCAAGTTCAAAAGAGTGGACTAAAGTTAGACAAATTCAGTCTGGTAATAAGATACAAATTTCAAAGTGAGGTTCATCAGCATCTGTAACCAAAGGCAGTGGTGGGTTTTGCTTCCCTGGAATTTTTTCAGTGAAGCTCAGCTGAGCGTTTGGGCTTTCTTTTTTTCTCAAAGGTTGCCCTCAAGTTCAAATGTGAGCTAATTCAGGGAAATCTTACACCTGGGTTCAAAGTAGATGTTCACATGGGCTTCACTGACAATAATCAATGAATTTATATATCCGTGGAGATCTGCTGATGTCAAATTATTCTTCTCTGTGCCTCATAGATGAAGCTTCACCATTGCTAAAAATCCTCACATTCCACAAAAACTCCTTGGGCACAGCAGAACCTTCAAGCACCACGTGGGTACAGGGTTGGGTGCTCCCTAAGGGGCCACTCCACCACCTGCACACTGCTCCTGCAGACACAGGGAAACTGTCCCAAGCTCAGGAAGGCATCTCCTGCTTTTGATCCCTTGCCTCACTCTTTTGAGTCAGTCTGAAAGCAAACATTAAGAGATTTCCAGATTAGTGTCCCCAAATACACTCCCTTCACGCATGTGAAATAGTTCCTTCTCCCTTAATAACATCCTTCGTGGCCCACGTGAAGGTGTGTTCCTTTATTTTATCTCATCCATCTTCGTCTTCTTCACTGCCTATATTGTTTGCTTTTGTACAACCACAGAAAAGCTGAGCCATTTGCATGGATCTTGCCTTTCCTTTTGTACCAATATCGGCCCAGTATCACCAGTATCAAAGCTCTTTGAAATATGACAGCCAAGCTGGCAGGACACCAGGTTCTTTTCTGCTAAAACATTTGTCAAGAGAGGAAGAGATTTGGTCATGAGTAAAATGGGGCCAACAACCATACTAAACCACTTCAAAAAGGCGTTTTTGAAGCTCTGCTGGGATCTAACACTTCCTTGTGACCAAATTCAGTGTGGTCAAATTCTGAATGGCCAGAAATGAGCGGAAATTTCAGTGAAAACCAAGGCAGCTCCAGCTATTTCTACCAGCAGCAGTTTTTACCTCTTGAATTATACTTTTTAGTGCAAAATTTGCAGAATTTAAACCATTCAGCTCCTAAAGGGCATATGATACTCCTCTACCTTACCTTCTACCAAACACAGTCACAGTCTGAGAAGGACCAAATTCTCCAGCATTTATGGAACCATTTAGTAAATTCATATTGGGCAATTAATCAAACCCAATTCAATGCCACAAAGACACAAGGCCACAAAGACTTAAGGGCAACATCATAGAATCACAGAATGGTTTAGGTTGGAAAGGGCCCTTTAAAAGTCACCTAGTCCAACCCTCCTGCCATGAGCAGCAGCATTTTCAACTAGATCAGGTTGCTCAGAGTTCCATTCAACCTGGCCTTGAATGTTTCCAGAGATGGGTCATCCAGCACCTCTCTGGGCAGCCTGTGTCAGTATTCTGCCATCCTCACACTGATGACTTCCTCATGTCTGATCTAAATCAGTTTAAAGCCATTCCCCCCTTGCACTGTCACTCCATGCTCTTGTCAGAAGTCTCTCCCCAGCTTCCTTGTGGGCTTGTGAGGGGAGGGGGGTAAATAAGTGGAGCTGACCACCCTGTATGTACCAGAGAGCTTCACACATGAAGATCCATTTCCTCTCCACATCAGCACACATGTGAGCCTGCCTCAGCTGCCATCGCTGGCTCCGTCCTAGGTAGAAAATTAACAGCAATTCCACAAAGGGAAGGGGGAAATCATCAAACGCCTTTGCAGAAGGATGAAACAAAGAGCTCGATCCCACAGCCTTCCTGTTAGAGGCTTATTGACTTTATTGGGAACACACATCTAGGTAGTGGCTCAGGATCTGTCCCTTTGGAAGTCTGGAATTGAGGACCCAGTTGCCCCACTAACAATTAGCATTCTGTTTACAAAACCCAGCAGAGTCAGTAAGAATAATCATTACAAAACATGCTCAGACTGTGATTCCGGTTTAAGTTAATATAATTTTAATGAGTTCTTCAGAAAAAGCCTGGCACTTATGGAAAATTTCCTTAATTAATATCAGACCCTAAATTAGTAATAAAAAAAAGCCCTGAATATCATTTGGTCTCAAGCTGGAACTAAAGTATGTTTTGGCATCATTACTAACTGTTAGCAGCAAGTTCTGGAAACAGATGCAAATCTTGATATGTGTCCTAAATATAAAACACATTGCAAAAAAAGCTCAGATAAAAATATATCTATACATCCACATATATTTGAGTGTGCTATTTCCTGCCTGTATCAGCAACAAATTTATTCCATTTCAAAACATTCCACTTGTTTCTTTTCAGTACTTTCTAAAATCCCTTATTTCAGGAATAAAACTCCTTCCCTCTGCCTTCATTTTTCCTGTTTATTTCCTCTCCCAACAGCCGTTTTAAGTAAATGAAAAGGGCTTAAAGACACGCATTGTAACATTCAAACATCTGAAAATCAGCCCACTTGTTTTACCACCTAAATATGGGCATAGGTGCCTAATTTGAGGCCACCCACACTAGAAAAATTTGAGGTAGGGATCATGCAACGCATCTTCTGGACAATTACTCCAATGAGAGATTCAGCCCAGTGGAGAGGCTGCTACTGAAAGCCCACAGACGAGTGCCAAGGTGCTGAGATTCCCAGGTGGCACCAAGTGGGCAGGAGACTAAAAATGGAAAACCTGCGGTAAACAAAATAAATAGAACCACTGAAAAATAATGAAGAAAAAAAAAAGAAAAAGGAAGGCGAGTTACAAGTTTAGGGAAGGCAGCAAAATGAACGGGTTGTTTCTGAAGGCCTGAGTTCCCCAATTTCTTTACTTTGCCTTGACTCAGTTTCACCTTGCAGGGAAAGCATTGAGCATTAGCAAGGCGAAATGGAGACAGACACAACCTTGAGTCTTTCGGCTTCCATTTAATTAAAAAAAAAAAAAAAGAAGAAGGAGAAGAAGACAGAGTGAAAATTGTTACAGTCACCAAGAAAAACATCCCAGCATAGCGAGCTCACCAGAAACCAAGCTGGCTTCTTGGCTTTGCCAAGAGCCTGAGACAATATTTCTGAAGCGTGAACTGCTCATTCATTGCAGGGGCTGCTCACACCAGGGCCATGCTGGCAATAGCCACGGCATTAACTGTTTCTCTGCTTCCCACAGCACATAAAGAAGAAAAGAACTGTATTTTGGAGACACCACTAGTGCCTTCCCTTATGAAAGGTCCTGCCCTGAAATTTCCTTATTGCCCACAACATTTAATCAAGTTAGCAGGAATTAAGGGATGAAAGCACAGCTACTTCCATGGCCACAGTTTCTACTTAGTTGCTGTAAAGTTTTCTGAGTTTTCTTCTCCTCCTTAGGAGAGGAGAACCTTTATTTCCAAAAACCTTTATTTCCAAAAGTTGTTTCAAAGACCAAATCTCCCCCAAAAGGAAAAATACAGTTTAAAAAATCATGTGAGTATGTGACACTAGAAATATCTAAGGTAATTCACACATAGGGAGAAAAATCCAAGATGACAACCAGTACAGGACCCCAAGAAAAAAAGCCCATCACAGTCAGCCTCTTTCTCATTGACATACAAATACTAAATTCAGAGGTTCAGCTGGAGCTGCTTCCATTCCATGTGGTTTTTTATTATATGATTTTTAGACTAACAAGAATGAAAATTAAATTGTGTAAAAAAACAGTATTGTCCCTGATTAAGGCATGGCTGGCATTGCATTTATACTTGCCAGCCATCAGTGAGTTGGGAGAACAGGAAGGTTTCTTAAATTTCAATTTGAGATGAGGATCCAGGATGGCCCAAAACATTGTAGTGATTTATCTACAGAGTGAGATGAATTAATGGGAAAGTTTGGCTATACACAAACCAGCAAACAGGGTCAGGGCACATTCTCTGGCTCTAAATCTGGTCAGGATGGTCTGGCCACAGATGTAATGTTAAATCCTGACTCCATAATGGGGTGGCTGACTCTGAGCTGCCCACAGGAGCAGGTTCAGGACTCTGCTTGTTTCCAAACCACAGCTGGGACCTGTTTGCGACCATGCTGGCCAACCCCACTCAACACCAGCCTTGCTGACAGCTTAACAGTACTGGTATTTAACAGTCCAGCCCTACCACTGTGTAATTTATTGGTGAAGATACCACTTTCTGGCCATTTTAGTTCAGAGGGATGGGTCTGCAAACTTCTTCTGTTTAGAGCCTGATCCCAGAATCTCTCTCATCTAACTCAGCATGCCCCTGCTTGATGACACAGTAAATATAAAGACAGCAAAGTCCACCCTGCATCCTCTGGGGAATCCAGCTAGTGGGACAGCAATGTCATGGTGCAAAGGTCCAGCCCAGGCCTCGAAAAGGCATGTTTGGTAATTTGTCCTGCTATTTAGATTCAGTTTTAATTTTATCATTTGTCATATGGAACCTGTCAAACGCAGACAGGATCTTTCACAGTCAGCACTGAACATGTTTGTGGTACACCTGCAGGACAGGTCCTCCAGTATCTGAAGATCTTGACCCTGCAAGTCTCTCTCAATGGTGGAGCAAAAAGTAAGAGACTTGTGTTTAGACAGAAGGGTGAGTAGGTCCAGGAAAAGTGTAGGGGAAGAAGAAGTCTCCTCACCTTACCCTTCTCAGGATTCTCAACAAAATTAAAATCAAGCTCAAAGCCTTAAACAGTGGAGAAGGTTGAGGTCAGGGTGAGGTAGGGTTAAACCAGGACTAGAGTGTAATTAGGCTGTGATATGGATATGTTTATGGGACAGTTAAACTGTCTCTTAAATCACCTCAGCAAAGGCAGACTATCAGATCATACATGCCTGTACTTGCACTACTCACTTAGGCTCGCTTCAGAGACAAACAGGCTCTTCCCAGGCACTGCCAGGGACCAGCACAGATCACCTGCAGACCAGTCAAGTCCTGAAAATGCCAGATTGTCCCCACTGATTCAAAAGGGAGTTGGGGCTGAGTGTCTCAGGAATGGATGTCTGCCCTGGGGACATCTATACCCATCCCTCCTTCACCTGCCTGGGAGCAGCCCTCTTTTGACTGCAAGAACAACCCGACCTGTACTCCCTGCTCTGAACCTTCCATGTGGGGAGGACTTGCTGGATCAGCCCCAAAGTGTTATGTAAAACAGCTGTGATGTGTATATTTATATGAATCATATACATTAATTACATAATAGTCACCCATGCTCCCCATCCCACATGCACTTTGGTTATGCATAGGACACAAAGACTGAGTGCATTCACCATGAATCATGCAATAAGACTACATCCCTCAGGCAAACTCTCTCTAAAATGACCCTTTTCTTATATTCCCATGGCTTCCACTACAATATTATTTAATTAAGAATATTAATGTGCTGGGCCACCAACTTTCACTGTCTTCTGGGGAAGTCTGAACAGACAGACATTTTAATAAAATATGGGGAATCCTGCTCTTTTTATGATTGGAACCTTAAGGTAAGGTAATTTCATGGCCTCATGAACTTGTTTCTTTATTTGTTCTTGATATGAACGTGAAACTTCTGGACCACAAAAATAATTGGTTCAAAAGTTGCATGAGTAATGCCAGATAATATTTTTTATGCTTTGCTTTTCAGCTGATGCTGTTGAATACTGCCCAACTACCTGGGATATATAATTGATTAGTTGTAGGTGCAAACGGAGCACTGACCCTCAGTTGGAGAATGTAGAAGATGAACACTCGCAGTTTGGCAGCCATGGGCACACATGTGCACGTGCCTGCAGCATGCATGCAAACCTGCCAGTAGTGCAAAGAAATCATCCGAGACACTGACACGACCAGTTCAGCTGCATTGCAGCAGCTGCCTGAGGAGCTCCTCAGGGTTGCAGCCTGCTGCCCTTTTCTCCTCTCCCATGGGATAGGAACTGCATGCACTGCTATGGCAGTGCCCCACCACATCCTGTCTTGCAGCCCCAAACCTCTTCTGATGCTAAGCCTAATCTGGGGTTGAGACACAGGAAACCTCATCACCAAAATTCATGGAATCATTAAGGTTGGAAAACACCATCGTGTCAAACCCAGCATCACCACGTTCAACATTAAACCATGTCCTTAAGGGCCACAGCCATGTGCCTTTTGAACACTTCCAGGGATGGTGACTCCACCACTGCCTTGGAAAGACTGTTGCAATGCCTTACCACCATTTCAGTGAAGAATTCTTTTCCTAATATCCAATCTAAACCTCCTCTGGTGCAACTTGAGGCCATTTCCTTTCATCCTATCACTTGCTACTTGGGAGCAGAGCCCAGTCCCACCAGGCTGTACCCTCCTGTCAGGGAGTTGTAGAGAGTGAGAAGGTCCCCCCTGAGCCTCCTTTGCCCCAGTCTGAGCCCCTTTCCCAGCTCCCTCAGCTGCTCCTCATCAGACCTGTGCTCCAGAGCCTTCCCCAGCTCCGTTCCTTCTCTGGACGCGCTCCAGCCCCTCAATGTCTTTCTTGTTATTAGGGTCCCAAAAATGAGCAGAGGATTCAAGGTGTGGCCTCACCAGTGCCCAGCACAAGGAGATGGTTCATGTCCTGGTCCTGCTGCCACACCACTGCTGATACAGGCCAGATGCCTTTGGCCTTCTTGTCCACCTGGGCACACTGCTGGCTAATGTATCCATCCCAAGATGGGGAAGAACACCACCACTTTGGCCATAGGATGAGTGTGGTTTGGTCAAAGGAAAATGATTAAAAGTAGCTCCTGAAGGCTGCCACTGACAATAAAACCAGGAGCCACTTCTGATTTACTGGATGTTAATATTTTCAACATCTGGGTGAGAACAACTTTAGCAGTTGTCCAGGTAAAGCCATGGAGGCTGGTGGAAAGGCTGGGTGATGCGGAATTAGGGCAGATAGGAAGTTCTGTGCCTGTAGGTGTGACAGCCAAGGCTAAGGGGGAGGTTTTACTCATTTTTCCTCCTGCATGATGTTAAGCAACAGGCAGTAAATATGGCATTCATTAAAATGACCTTGTATACTTTTAACAGCCTCGATAATCAGATTTCTGCCACTGTATCGGAAAGTGACTTTTTTATTCAAGGCCTTATAAAACTCTAATTTCTCCCTCATGCTTTAAAAATGCCTGCAGTTTTCTAAGGAATTTAGTGTTTCTTTGCAGTAATTTTCTATCCTCTTCAAAGTTCTGTTCTTTTTCTAAATATGCATTAAGTAACTGAGTGGTGATTTGCATTTCTTTGAGTATGAGGGATAAACTTCTTGCTGTACAGGGCAACTTAAAACTTGCATTTCTCTCTCTCTTTAGATATAGGAGGTGTTGGATGCTGCCCTCCCTCCCTGTGGCACTGCCAATGGAAACCTTGAGAGGCACTGTCAGGTTTGCAGCTGAAGCTGCAATGTGCCTGCTTGCATCCTGAGCATCCAAGTGGGTCCTTCAGCCAGGAATGCCTCTCTCTAGTTCTGAGTAGAGCATTTCTATTCTGAATTTCCATTTCTGTCAGCAAACACTGCACACAACCTCTGGCACTTGTGGAAGATCAAAGTCCCCTTTTTTGACTCTTGAATCTAACTGGAAGCAAGATCCCCACACTGGGAAAATGTCAGGGCATTGCGGAGGCATCACTCGAGCCCTAGAAAGATGAAGGACAAAAAGCGCGAAGGCAACTGGCCACAGAGCATGGCAGGAAAGTTCAGTCCACGGCCACACAACGTACACAGCCAGGTCTTTTAGTAACTCTGCCTGTGCCCACATGCCAGGCGCTCACGTCTGAATACACACAGACAAGCAAGGGCTGCAGGGCAAGCATGCGGCGTGCAGCTGCCAGGTCCCAGCCGAGCCTCTCCTGCAGGTATTGCCGCGGGCACGATTGCAAAAATAACCCATTCGACAACACAGACCATCAGGAGGCTCTGACTCAAAGGGAACCTGTTTCGGGCCAAACAAAGCATTTCCTCAGCATCAAGCCGATCGAGTTTTTTGACCCAAGTCATGGTGTTGCATGGAGAGCCCGCAGGAACCTGCTCCAAAACCCTCCAGCCCTCAGCCCACATGGAGATCTTTGGCATCTCTGTGCAGGCAGAGTGCACTAGGGCTGCAGAGGGGTTTGCAGCTGGCTGTTTGAGAAACAAAGCTTCCCTCCTCCAAGATGAAAGAAATCGAGGAGTCTATGCTAATCAAATCCTCCACGCCTGCTGGCTGCAGTTCAGCTTGTCAGGGATGCAGCTCAGTGGAGTGATCAGCATTTCCAGTGCTATGAGCTTGGTGGAAGGGGAAAACACAACAGCAAGAAATTCACCTGGCTGGGAATCAAACAGGTGTATGGCAGCAGCATCCAAGATTATAATAATATCTTGCAAACATGCAAAAAATAGATGTAATAAGACTGATTCTTTGGTTTTCATTAATGAATCATAAAGGCTGTCTTTACATTACACATGCTTTTTTGGCATACGCTGCTAATATTTCCACACTTGCAAGGTTGGAGTTTTAAGACTGAGCCTCCCTCCCCTAAGGTTCCTAGTTTTTGGCAAGAGGTACAAGGTGACTGTGTGCCATGACAGGCTCTTTCTTACTTTGGGGCAATCAGATTACTTTACACAGATGGTTTTATCACTGAGACCATTAGAGGTGAATTGTGCAATATATAAATGTGCATTTTTTTGGTAAAAAAGTCTCAGTACCTCACTACTGTCTTCTCTATGTTCCTAAATGTACTTCCTCTCTCCTGTATCATTCCAAAGCACAATTTGTCCAATCTTTACCTTTAAGTGACTCAGCTTGTTTCTGATAGGCTTCTTGAGTACATATTAACTAAGGAAACAGTCTTTCTTGGGTTACTGGATTGAAATAAAGGAGAATGAACCTCAGCCCTAACTACTGAAGAAATAAAGGCATCTATCTGTCAGGATGCCTAGCAACACACATACCACAAAGGTAAAACACCAAAAAATAGAGAGCATAACATTTACTTTAAAACACAGAATCACAGAATGGTTTGGGTTGGAAGGGACCTTAAGATCATCTTGTTCCAACCCCCCTGCCGTGTGCAGGGACATCTTCTACTAGACCAAGTTGCTCCAAGCCCCTTCCAACCTGGTCTTGAACACTTCCAGGGATGGGGCGGCCACAGCTTTTATGGGAAACCTGTGCCAGTACCTAACAACATGCTAGTAAACATCCTTTTGTAGGGGAAATAAGAAAAAAAAAAGAAAGAAAAAAAAAAGATAATTTGTTCAAAGAATCAGGTTCACAATTTAAAAATAATCTGATTCTAAATGGACCTAAAGTTATTTGAGAGAAACATGTTCAGAGCAACACAGCAGCTCTTCCACACTTTAAAAAAAAGGGATTTTGAATCCTGCCTGCCATGCAGGAACCCTGGTACCACTGCTGAGGTTTGCTCTCCTTGCCAAGGTTTGTCTGAGGCCACGGAGGCAGCCGCTGCCAGTCCTGTTCCTCTCTGCATAATTGTTTTAGGCAAAACAGAGTCTTTACCTGAGAGGCGTCTGGGCACATCGGTAATGGCTGGAAGTCCCGTGCCTCGAGTGGAGGACAGGGGAGTTGTGGAGTGAATGGACGGTGAAGTCATCTGGCTCAAGTAGGATGGGTAAGACTGGTCATAGGACCATGGCGGGGATGACTGCGCCTGCCTGGGGTCTAGGGGGAAAATAAAAACAAACAAAAAAAAAAGAGGTTTTTTTTTTTAAAGGAAGAAAAATTTTAAGGTATCAACAGCCTAATTGAAAGAAGTGAGGGATTACTGAACATAAACACATCAGTACTATGAAGAGTGAGAATGTAATGAAACACAACTTGCTCCTCAACACTCAGCCCTTCCAAGTCTTGGTCTGTGCTTTTCCCTCCCCAGAACAATTTCTGTGGGAAATTAACAGACCAGAGAGCAGAGTTTTAAAAGGTCTAGAAGCTGGGATGCAAATTCTTGGTGTCCCTCTTCAAACATATTATACCACGAGTTGGTATCAGAATCAGAAAGAGAAGCAGACAACAAGAATGAGCCCCAGGTCTGATCTTAGGAAGTGGACTTCATGGAGTCATTTACAGTTGGAAAAGTCCTCTAAGACCACCGAGTCCAGCACTGCCAGGTCCACTGCTAAACCATGTCTCTAAGTGTCACAGCTACAAGTTTTTTAAACACTTTCAGGGATGGTGACTCTACCACTTTCCTGGGCAGCCTGTTCCTGAGCAACCTCTGAGTGAAGAAAATTTTTATAAGATCCAATCTAAATCTCCCCTGTCACAACCTAAGGCCATTTCCTTCAGAGGTGGGCAGACTCTACAGTCAGCACTTGGCAAACCTGTCAAGCTGTTATCCTGTTCAAACATCACACAATAGTGTTTTCAATGCTGAAAATACTACCCAAGGAGAAAAATGTCATTAATCTTATCAGCATTTGTCAAAAAAATGTCACATTTGGATGCTGACCCAATTACTTACAGTACCCTCAATTACAAAATATGAAACCAAATGGTTTGGGATGACTATCAGAAGCTAATGATACCTGCTGATATATTTGCAACCTCTCACTATGGAGGAAATTCTCTTTAGGATAAACACAGATCAATTTTTGCTGAAGCATTGGTAGAAGGAGACCTACTTTTACTCACTGATGTTTGGATTTATAAATCATTTGCTCTCAGTTAATATCCAATGATAAAGATACCACTGAATGCCTCATAAATTATGTTTTTTATTTCCTTACATCAAAAGAACCAAAACACTTTCAACTCTAAAGTTTGTTTGGGGCACTGCATAATAAACAGAAAACTATCTCTGGACCAGCTCACAGAAATTGTAGCACATCCCTTCAAAGCCTGCCCTCTATTTTCAGGGAAGCACATCAAGTATACTCAATTTGGAGAACCTGCTCTATCAGAACATTGTGCTAAAGCCCTGCTTTGCAGACAGTAATGTGACAGCCACATGGCATAACCAAAGGCTCTTTTTCAGGAAATTCAACTTTTTTTTTCTTTTTTTAACTCCTTTCCCTGCTCTTCCACACAGCAAAACCTTGTAGTTTCAGCTACTTCTTGTTTATTATTTCTCTTCAGACATGATTTGTTTGAAGAAATGTCTGGAAAGCAGATACTTCCTTGAAGCAAAATAACTGCATAGATATATATATTAAAAAAACACCTTCCAATTTAATTTTAAGAGGATTTTCCTGGAGTTTGCCATTTATATTCGAGCTGAGTAATATAAATGGTTAACATAAACTTCTTAGAGATCCAAAGGACACTTGATCATTAAATGTAATGAACTTCTTTGTTTTAACAATTTCAAGCCCAGGGTTGTATAGATTGGCATAGGTTCAAATCTGGCTGACTGCTCATTGTTACATCTGATATTGACATATTTCTCTGCCTCATTCCACTACAATAATTCACCATACAGTCAATGGTAAATGATCTTTGAATGGGAACAGAAAGCCTAGGCTTGCTGGAAAAACAATCTTAAAATTAATGGTGTGTTAGGAGCACAATCTCAAATCCAAGATCCTTCAAACTCCAAGACCTTTTCAATCTCTGCTTCTGAATTGAAAACAGAGCCCCTAAAGTTTTGGGTTTAGGTCAGCTGCAACGCTAGGAGGAAATAACATAGCAGGTAAAGGCTGGGAAAAAAGTCATAGTAGAGGATGTTTTTACATCATTTTGGTCTAAGATGGTGGAAAGCTCAGAAAAAGAGTCGCCTTTCTGGAGGCTCATGCCACTCCTGATAGTGTAATCCTCATAGCACAAGAACTTCTTGAGCATCTCTGGCACTCTCATCGCTTTGAACACCCATGCTAGACTTGGTTTTATACTTAACACCCTTAATCTAGCAACTGTGAGTGTCTGTGTGGACACAAGAATGACAAATAGCAAAAAGTGGTCTTTGGAGGTGCATGTGGTATTTCAAAACAGTATCTCATACTGCACTGTCAGAAGCAAGATTTAGGGCTGGATGGACCATCACTGGACCCCAAAACATATATATTCTTTCAACATCTACCTAAATACATCAGTCTTCCCAGGGAATAGGAAATAATGAAGAGGAAAATCTTTAACCAAATTGAACATTAGATGATTCATCAGAGCTCAGTGACTGAGGAGCAGGTCACAGTACCTCAGGCCAGAGGGTTATTGAGATTCCTCCACACCAAGGCATGGCTGAGGTCATGGTCAAGGCAGGGTGGGAAATATTACCCTGGGAGTAATATCCCCTGGGGAATGACTAATTCAAGATATCTGTGACCCGTTAGGAAACCAGAAAGTGAAAATACAAGTTTCACCAGATCCCAGAGCAAATGCCCTAAAGCCAGCCCTTGCTGCCTGATGGCAGTCAAGGTTTGCATGGACGTGAGAGAACAGAGTGGTGAAACACTGTCGCCTTGCCAAGTCAAAGGTGACCTGCGAGCCCACAGGGCAAACGTCACTGCTCAGCAGCATTGCCAAATTCACAGTGAGAAATGCCAGGAGGCAGAGCCCAAAGATTCCCCAGACAGTCCCTGAAGGTGGGCGCGCAGCTCATGTGGCACTCTCAGGTTCACATGGAGATGGTCCTTGCAGTGGTGCTGGAGCACTGGCTTTGGCCACCGAGGCCCACCAGAACATCTCTTCTGGTCCCACACACCATCAAACCTCCTGGGGGAAGGAGGGTGCTGGGGGCACCACAGGGATGTGCCAGCTGCCACAACAGCACTTGGAGGGCAGATCCACACAGATGCTGCTGAGGCAAACATGAGGCCCTTCAGAGGGTCACCTCCTCCTTGCTCTGGCCCAAAAGGAGTAGGATGGCTATTTAACACACACTGCTGGGGAAGAAGCTGAGAGGTGATTTGTGAGAGGTTTTCCTTGGCCTCCTACACCACAGGCCAGCTTCCCTACTGTATCTAGCTGGTGGGCTCCCACGTGTGCAAGTATCTCTGCTAGCCAGGGACTTTGCACCATCACCCAAAGTATCACATGCTCTGCAGGACAGCACACCTTCCCATCACAAAAAAGCCCAGAACAGATGAGAAACCTTAAAGCTCTGAGTGCATCTGGATTCCTCCCTAAAGGAATCCCTCCAAAACAAGGAAAAATACTTAATATAAAAATAAAATTAACTGCCCAGGAGAAAGCCACCCTCATTTCCATATGGCAGCCACAGGGAAAGGCTAACAGAGCATTCAGCAACAGAGAAGGAGTCAGAGGGCCACTCTGAGCTGGCATTTACACTCGAAAACTTTGGAGTGATTACTAAGAGCAGTCCTCCTTTTGTAAACATTTCTGTTATGCCTGCGTGGGTGTGAGGGGAAGTGCAGCTCTCAGCGTATTCCTTCACAGCAGGGCATATTGTGGGTATGCTGAGACAGCCTGGGCACAGTTCAGCTGAAACAAATCAGCGGGGCGAGGCCTAAACTAATGTGCAAACAGCTCCATCCTGTTTGCGCTTCCAGGTGAACCTCCACAAAGCAGGAAATATTGCATATTATTTTGTGTCTTGGTTTTGCTGTCACATTTATAGTCATGGGACATACGCAGGGTTCTTGACCTTTGCTGTCTCTGACTGACTGCATTAAATGGACGGTGGATATTGATGCTTAATGGAAAATAAGAGTCTTTAAAAATTAGTCCAAGAGTAGATGCACCACATAAAACTAAAATTATAAAGGAAAGAATGAAAAAACCCATCCAGTGGCCCATTCTCCCACCAGTGACATTGGCTTTCCAGTATCACAACTTCTCTTCTTCCAACAGAAATCATCATAGGATAGTTTGTGTTGGAAGGAACCTTAAAGATCATCTAATTCCAACCCCCCTGACATGGGGAGGGACACCTTCCATATTCTGAAGTGTCAATGGACAGAAGCAAAAACCTGCAAGTATCCCTGAAGAACAACTTTTTCCACTACTTTGGCATTGGATTGTGAAGCATACTGATTTTCTATAGGAAAAAAAACCACCAATTCCCCCTTTTCCAAGCTGAGTTACATGACCAGACCATGATCACAGGCTGGCAGCTCCTTGGTGTACTGTCTCTAATACCAGACATCACATGCATCATACTCTCTTTTAAACCCAGCCATCAGCTCTAGCTCTGGCTGCTGCTAGTTGGATTAGTGCTAGTGCCAATAGTAAAAAACAAGCTGTCTGGAGCTATCTTTGGTAAACACTTAGAGCAAATATCCTCGCTTCTGATCTTAACAAAGCCAAGATGACTTTCTGCATGAGTAACCCAACTATTGTTGTAACACCAACCCCCTCAGCAAAACAACAACAGCAAAACGCAACCTTCTTCCCTTCTCTAACTCTTTTTTATGCATCCTTTAAAGCCCAGGGCTTCATCTGTATTGCCCAGTTCAATCAACAAAGTCAAATCCAGTGGAGTTACACCCCAATGTACAGAAAAGTAATTGAGACCAGATTTTGGCCTGAAGAACCTCCAAATCCATTTATCCTCCCACCCCTCCAAGAGTCACATTTTTGAAATAAAAAAAAAAAGATAAACTCAATGAATCATGCCAGTGGGCAACGAACTTTTAAAAGAGGGTAGAGGGAAATAAAAGACAAAAGAATAATAGGAGGGGGGCAAGCATTATGAAATGGAGGTCCATAATGGCAACTTGCCAGTCAACCAGAGGATGCAATCAATTTGCATAAAGTGCAGCAGACTGCAGATTCAGTTTGCACTGTCCCTGAAATCAGTCCCTGTTTGTCAGTGAAGATGTATCCCCCTCACTACCTTCCTGTTAAGCTGGCTCTGGAGACTTTAAATCTGCTTAAAAAACAATGAGAAATGGAAGCATAACATCCCTGAAGTGCGTGGAGAAGGGGAAGAGGAAAAGGGAAGAAAGTGAAGGTTTCACAGGACTTGCCTTTGAGGGCTGTTATTTCAGTGATGAAAGTCAGAGGTTGCCTATAGATCAGCCAGTGCCACAGTGGTGATGGAGCATGAAACCTCACTTAACTCCCACTTTGCTGTCCCCACAGCCCAGCCGATGGGGATCCTCACACCGACCACATTCCTGCCATTACACCTGTGGCTTTTCCTGGCCTACAGAAGCTAATCCTCACCAGTTGCATCTTAAAAAAAACCCAAGTTTTCCTCATCTCATACTGGAACACTGATGCAACAGCTCAGTGTCTGAACGGGAATGTAATCGGATACATGAACAAGTTGCATGAGCCCGTTAGGGAAAGGGGAAAAAAATAAAAAAAGCAAATATACCAGTGAACAAATGTGAATGGACAGGATTCCTGATTTACGGGCAGCAGGCAGGGTTCAAATTGGATCTGCACTGCCTCAGCAAAGGCAGCTGCTTATTGGACCATTTGTTTTTTAATCACCCTTCGATGTAGCTTTTGCTGAATCCTAGTTAAAATGCCATGTTGAATAAGGGCAACTCTGTGCCTTGTCCTGCCACAGCCCAGTCCTGTGGTAGGTTAAGGACTGTGCTGTGATTTGTACAACCTGTACTCTGATACTCCAGGAAAATAAACACAACCTAGACAGAGAAAAGAAATATAAGAGTGAACCCTAAAGTGCTGAGTTCTTTCAGACTCAGGTGTGGGTCAGCCAGACTTTAAATAATATGTCTGTTTAATCATGCAATAGCTATGCAAGGCCTCAAGTGGAATGAAGCAAAATGTGCTTACTAGCAATAATATGGATTTTTTGTAGGAAACCAGTATTTACTGTTCCAGTTATTAGAAATTTATTATTTCCCCTAAATAACAGCTAAGTAAAGAGATAATGAAACCATGGTATTTCTAAAGGAATGCTTGGTTAATTCCAATAAAGGTAATTTAAAAATCCTGTTTTTCAGACAGAAAGGTTTATTCCTCTTTTAACATATACTCAAATCTTATGTTAAGAAGCCAGTGGCATTCTGAGTATTCCACTACAACAGGGAAACTGGTGTTGAAGGACAGCCCAAGCACCTCACTCCCTACCACCACACCAAGCAGGGGTATGTTCAGCAATTTCCCACTCAATACTCGACCAAAGGGTGCCTTGTCCATGGCATCCCCTTTATATCTCCTTGACATGATTTGTGGAGCAAAGAGTACCCATCCATCCCACAAGAAATATCCTAGAATTGGGACTGTCTGCAGAAAAGCATCCCAGCACTTAGGTGGAACAAGAGAGCATGTTGAGCTTTACAGATTACAATCAAGGTCCCAAAGAGCACCCAAAAGCCTGGTGAAAAGCCAGTGCAATTCCAAGAGCTTGCACCCACCTAACATGCTCACACCAATCACTTAATTGAATGGGATGACCACCAGCAAGCAAACAGAGAGTTGGCTGTTGGACTTTTCTGAGGGTGGGAAACAACATCAGAAATACTGTATCAGATCACTTATTCACTACAGAGTCCTCACCATTATGGGGGATATCAGAGCATCTTGGGATTCTAATGCATCCCATAACCTTGAATTTATCCAACAATAAAAGCACATAATACACAAAAGGTAGGAAATCCAGCCTGCATCCCTCAGCTCACTTCTCTCTTCCCTACCAGCACTGCATCTTCCCTCTCTCGATGAAGTCTCAGCTGGTGCTGCCTTAAATTTGCAGAGAAGGCAGGGAATGCCACACAACTTTGTTTCCAGTCAGGCTTATTGAAAGCTCATCTGAAGCTTTCATCTCCCAGATCTGTAAATGCTGCTGCTGCCTCATAACGAGGCAGAGAAGTAGTCTATTAATCAAAGCCAGCAGAACATTTTCTACAGGAGGCATTTATGTGAGGAGAGCAGCATATGAGGTTACACTTAGTTAGGAAGAAAATTACAAGGGGATCTCAGTTCTTGTGCTTCAGGGCATAAGCTGATCACCAGATGGGGTCAGGAAGAATTTCAGCCTCTTTCGTTCCTAGATATAGTGTTGCACAATAGGTAAACTATGGAGGTACAAGGAAGAAGGAAAAAAACTGCTTATAGCCTGGATTTCCCCCTTGCTTTCTTGGGAACTATATCTACAAACATTGCCAGACAGAAGACTTGGTTATAAAAAAATATTGTGTTTTAGTTCACCAGTTCTTACCCAGAAAATTATATGCACAAGAGCCCTGACTTCACATGTCCAATGAACAAAACGTGAAGCCTAGCCAAAAAAACCTGCTCTGGGAAGCTGGGGGGCAGCAGGTACTATGTAATGGGTATAATCAACATATTTAATATATTATAAACATTTTACACTAGTTAAAGTTAGACTTATAGATCTGGGAGAACTTTGCCACAGCTCATGGGAACGATCTTTTTGTTGCAATTCCTTGAGTGCTTTGGGTTCAAATTAACTCACTTTTCTTTCTTACTGCAAATTAATAAACCAGTTGAACTTAAAAAAAGAAGGAAAAGAGAGAAGAAGAAAGCCACAACACTTTGTTAAAACCACTGAGTTTCAGCTGGTATCATGTCAAAACCACTTGAAACATGAAACTAGAAATCTTCCTAGGTTGACTCAAAGACAATGTCTATACTAGGAGTGCTTTACCAGGAAAGGAATGCTGGTGTAAAATGCTGGCAAAGAACTCTGCTGTGGATGGAACTGTAGCAGCAGAAGTGAATATTAAATCAGTCTAGGGAATTGAGCCAAGAGCTTTGTTGACAGACTTGCATCTAGGTGAAGTCCTCCAACAATTCTAGCAACTGGTCAGGGGTAACACCTCTTTACATCCTGGATAGACACAAACATGTCAGCACAAACTTAGAATCTAGAAATGCTCTGCATTAGATAGAAGTTGTTTTGAATATATTTTGAAAAATTAAACCAGCTCTGACTTTAGAAAAAACAACATTTTTTTTCTTGTAGGCTTCACAGTTTTGCTGCAAACTTCTGGCATAGCTGCAGTTAAACATCTTATTTCAGCCTTCTAATCTGTGACACATGGTGGGTGCTTTATGATTTCTCTCAGCACAATGAAATATGTCTCTCAGCATGCAATCATAAATGTTGCATACAACCCTCACGAGCAACCTTTGGAGATTTCTCCATAACCCAGTTCATTTATTGTAACCGTGGTCAGCACTGGTGGTGGAACAAAACCACCACGTGAGAAGGTTGTATTATTATTCTGATAAAAAGACCATTAAGTGCTGGCTGCTTCCCTTAACACAACTGCAAAATAACAAGGCTGAATAAAAATGTTCATTCTATTGTACACTAAAGGTACTACTGCAACATGGAGAAGGCAGTGCAGAGCAATGTGGCAGTTAGAATTTCACCAGATCCCTACTCAAATGACATGGATTGACTATTTTAGATTTATGGCAAAAATATATTTTTTAAAAATTACATTTTCAGCTTCAAGCACTATAGAAAAATCCACTTCCCACCTAGCTTTGCTTGGAGAACATCCCCCACTCTATAACAGCCTCTTTGACTGCAGCTGAGACACAAATATCCATAAGCAATTACTACCAATGCCTGTGCAAGTCAAACCTATGGTTCTGTCTCTTACCTGTAATCTGACTCTGTCCTTGTGGATTAAAAGGACTTGGTGCAGAGTTCAGAGAGGGCCGTGGGCTCTGGGTCGGGACCCCTACTCTCATACTGGGATGAGGAATGCGCCCTAAATCACTGAGGCGCTCAGAGAACAAACTAGGTTTAGAGTCATCAAGCTTCTGTCTGTGCCCTGGAAACAGCAAATCATAAAATAAAAGCGTTAATAACAAGATTTAGTAATTTAATACACCCCCCCAAAAAAATCCCCCAAAACGGTCTCTAAGGACCTGTTACTAGATTTAATGGATTTACAGGTATCTCAGCTACCCCCAATAACACAGAAACATTGTGAGGGGGTTGTGTTTTGGACATAGTTGTGCTGGTGAAAGTCTTATCAAGCACAGTTGTGCCCATACACATGTAACATATGACAATTTGGATCAAATAAGCACTCATCAGGACACCCACAAAGTCTTTTTTGTCATTCTTTTTTTTTTTTCTCTTTTAACTACCCAAAGTAGTTAAAGAGGGAAACTTTCCCTTCCAAAAGCAAGCCTCATATGTACCTAGAACTTATTAACAATTACTCCATGCCTGGTTTAGATATTGTGGATTTTTGCTAAGAAAATGCAAGCTTTTCTTCTCCCCTTATTTTTTTTCTTTCTTTAACTCTGTTATAGTTAGTCATTAGCTTTCATTCCTCTGGGGGATTTTCCAAAAAGTAATTAGTCCCTGTCAGTTGAGAAGAGCAGTATCCAAGGAAAACCTCCAAAGCTGCTGACCAGGACTGGACCCTACACATCCTTGCACGGTCAGCCTTCCTCAGTGCTCCTACTGCCCTCACCCAAAACAGGCCAACTGCCCCTGGATATATTTGGAACACTCATTTAGGGGTGTTTTGCTGACAAAATATGAAGGGGGAAAATGGCAAAAGCACTGGAATGCCCCCAGTGGTCCTGCTCATGTTGTCATTGACATGTTTCAAGAGCAAGGGCTTGGCTTCTCTAATGGTTGTATTTTTGCTCCTAGGTTTAATTTCTTTCCAGAGGATGCTCCTTGTCCAATGGTGCCTTCAAATGTGAGGTGCAGAAGGTGCTATTTCTATCATTCAGCACAGGGAGAAAAAGGCATGCATAGAGATTAAGGACAGGACTAATTTTACTTAACTTCAGCCATTCATAAATCAGGCATCTAGTCTAAACTCTTCTAATGTAGACTTCCTCTTCAGTTAATGGAAAGAAATAGCTACTTCCAGAGGGCAATTCATCTCATTTGTCTCTGACACTCGCCTTAAAACAGCATGATTCACCTCCTGAATTTGCTTTCTCTTCCTTCTCTGATCAGAGAGGGAGCACACATGACTGGTTTAATTAGACACCCTCGCCATTAGTCAACGTTAAATGGAATGAAGCCTACCCTAAGTTACAGATCAAGGTCATGTAAAAAGCCTCTGGCAGAGCTGAAAGGGGGGCCCAGACTCCTTGATTTCAACCCAGAACCATATCTGCCTCCATCCCTCTAAGCAGTGACAGGGCCCTGGCACAAGCAATAATTGGGGGCGATATTTTAACACTTTTAACAATAGGAAGGGTCTCTGGTATGGTTTGGGCTTGAACCCTTCCAAATAATCACCAGTGGCTTGAGATAATCTGTGTTGTCCCTCAGCAAACAATAGGAAGGGTCTCTGGTATGGTTTGGGCTTGAACCCTTCCAAATAATCAGTGGCTTGTGAAAATCTGTGTTGTCCCTCAGCAGTATGAACACAGCCATCTCTCTGGAGTCTACAAGGGTTCAGCTCTGCAGACATGGGAAGATTGTCCCATCAGTCCCTGGGCCACAGAACCAATTCCAATACTGTTTAATTTATTTTAGAAGCAGAAATGAGGCCCCTGAATCTTGAGATTGAACTATTAGGCTACCACTGCTAAAAAAATGCTTTTTAATAGTAATTCTCACCACCTCTGCTATATGGACTCACACCATCTAATTGGTACCACAGTGCCAACATGACACACAGGCAATGCAATATCCAAATGAAATAAATCCAGACTGGATTCAGAGAAATCATAGCTCTAGACAGAGAAGGATTCAGGTTGGGATATGAGGGGAAACTTGATGGGATTTAACTTTGGAGAAGCTTCTCTAGCAATTTTAAAAAATTAATTAGTTGACCCATAATTTGGTACTTTGAAGTCTGGGTTTTCTCCCCCATAATGACTCAGTCTAAAAGCACGGGGTAGGCAGGAGCCTTCTCCTTAGGGAGAAAGTGCTGCTCCATGTTAGAGCTGCCATGGGTGCCTACTCCTCTCTTCAAAAAGTATCAATCATTTTAAATAGGGAATGATTTTTGGGCTTGTAAAAACTCCATAATAGCAACTTAATTAACAGGGTCACATCCAAGTTCTAGTCTTCAGCATTATATTCTCAATCCATTTAAACTAAGATTTGTACAAGTTGGGTGCTGCTAAATCTGAAGAAATTACTTGCACATACACATCCTGTCAGTATTCTCTTGGGATTTCTCACTCTTCTTTTCCTCCACAATTTTTATGCATTTTCTTTTCCTTTTGCTAGTCATATTTTCCACTATGTTTTCTAAAGACATCTCCTTCCCCTTCCTTTTTCTCTTCTGCTCATTCTTGATCATGCTTTGGTAAACTGAACAACCTGGGGTGGTGGAAGGTGTCCCTGCCCATGGCAGGGGTTTGGAATGAGATGATATTTAAGTCCCCTTTCAGCCTAAATCCTTCTGGGATTTTATGAAATACAGGAGGTCTCAAAGTAAGACAAATGGATCAGCCCATCTCTGGTCTCACACATGAGAGCTGATTTTAGCTGGGAATGAATTCACTCCCAAAGTGAATTTTATTTAGAACTTCTGTAGAAAAAAACCCTGTGCTATGTTCATATAGTGACCTTTTAACTAAAGAACCACTAACAAACTGGTGCATAATCTATTTCAATTGTCCTCAGGTAACTCAATAAATAACTTATTACACAGGTCACCACCACTCCTGCACTAACCTGTGCCAGATAACCCTCAGCCTTGTCTTCATCACATTTTGTCTGGTCATACATAGCTTTGTTAGAAGAGAGTTTATACTTAATTATGTGTATTATAGCAGAGCTCTGGATAACAGAGCACTTTAGGATAGGCGCGGGGGGGGGGGGGAAGAAAAAAAGAGGGGAAAAAAAAGAAGGGGCATACAGGAAGAAGAAGAAAAAAGATTTCCACATGTGGTTGAATTGAAATGATGTATAGAAGTGTGGGTTTGGGTGTAGCCACTTCCCCCCCACTTGCCCAAAAAAAAAAAAAAAAAAAAAAAAAAAAAAAAAAAAAAAAAAAAAAATAAAAAAAAAAAGGGGAAAGGGAGGT